>NC_064620.1:531036329-531347118 GCF_023898315.1 Schistocerca nitens
ATAGTAGGCATTGATTGTTTCTTGCTGCTAACATACTTCACATACGACGAGAATCCTCTTGAATTTTCAGCTAGGGTTAAAGACAAATTTTCATTGTGGAAACTGTTACAAGCATCTCGCATTGAAGTCTGCGCTAAATTTTGAGCTCTGTAAAATATCGTCAATCTTGGGCTTTTTGCATCTGTTTAAAATTGGCATGTTTGTTTCGTTGTTTCTGCAACAGTGTTCTGACCCTTTTCGTGTATCAAGGAGGATCAGCTCCCTCGTTAGTTCATATATTTGGTATAAATGTCTCAATTGCTGCCCATACTATATCTTGGAATTCAGGCCACATCTGCTCCACACATATATTATTAATGTGGAAGGAGTGTGGATTGTCTTTCTACTTTTCTGCTTTTGTGAACAGGTATATTTTTTGTTTATTTTTGGGGTATTTGGAGCTTACAACATTAAATCTCCCTACGACAACCCTGTGTTCACTAATCCCTGTATCCGTTTTGATGCTCGTCATTAACTCAGGATTATTTGTTGCGAAGAGGTCAAGTGTGTTTTCACAACCGTTTACTATTCGCGTGGGCTCATGAACTAATTGCTTGAAATAATTTTCAGGGAATGATTATGGCCCAATTTCGGATGATGTTTTATGTGTACCTTTGGAATTAAACATGAATTTTCACCAACATATCGAGGGTAAATTAAAGTCACCACCAACTATAATCGTATGAGTCGGATACGTATTTGAAAACAAACTCAAGTTTTCTTTGAACCTTTCGTCAATTGAATCATCTGAATTGGGAGGTCGAAAAAATGGATCCATTTATTATTTTATTCGGTTTTCCAACAGTGACTTCTGCCAATACTAACTCACAGGACTATCTACTTCAATTTCGCGGTACCTTCTCAACACAGCTACGACAGTCTGTAACCGTTATACCGATGGTTCCTGTATCTACGATCTTCCTGTGCTCGGCCTGTACCCTTTGCGACTGAAACCCTTCTTGTGTTTTCCCTCTAACCTAAAAAACCACCCAGTCCACGCCACACACACCCTGCTACCCGTGTAGCCGCCTCCTGCGTATAGTGGACAGCTGACATGTTCAGGGGAACCCGAAACCCAACCACCCCTTGGAGCAAGTCGAGGAATCTGCACCCTACACGGTCACAGAACTGTCTGAACTGCTTGATGACTGTTGTGGAGAATTTAATAAGAAATAAAATTACTTTTAAATACAAAATAAATTCTTATATACTAGTCTACAGAAGAATTTCTCCATACGTAACACTGTATTACGTACAAAGTGTGTGACTGCACGCGCGCGCGGGCGCTAGTGTGTGCGTGTGTTCGGCAGAGAGAGAGAGAGAGAGAGAGAGAGAGAGAGAGAGCGTGAAAGACAACCAAGACTAGGCGCAAATTGAGACGCGTATAGCGCGTGTGACGTGACGCAGCGCGGCGCGCGTTTTTGTAACTTCACAGTTTCAAATGGGACAGCGCAAATTACGACGCGACGCGACTGGGACGCGACACGCGCCTGCGCCAGGTCGCGCGGCGTTGTGGTTGAGGCACAGTTTCTCGCGCGGCGCGTCGCGCGTGCCTCGCTAGCAAAGTGGGAAATTTGAGGCGGGGAGCGGAAAAGTAGCCCGGCCATATGCTCACATCGGAACGGCGCATATGACCAGTGGTAGTACTGCCCATACGATAAATTTTGCCTTACTGTGTACTAAATTTTATTGCCTTTGGGTAGTGTTTCGTTTTTCCTCATTTAAACGCTCCAGCTTTCTTCGTTAGTACATTATACTTTTCTGTTATTTATATCAGTATAGTTTGGTTTTGTTTTTCTTCCGTCAAGAAAAATGCATATTTCAGTAACTGATGAGCCATTGGCCGCTGGAATTGTATCATATGCATCCGCGATGTATTCAGATCGCAAGAAGGGACAGAGGGTAGTGAATAACGAAGCAAGGAATATTATAAAATCATTTGATTCAGAACCAAGACACGAAAGTAAAACAAGGTTATCTCTTCGCTGCCTAGTATGCTGGCGTATCTGTTCGGTCTGTTAAAAAATTTCGAGAAGGATAATCTCCACAGGTGTGATCCCTTGGTGCTCCTGGTAGAAAAGCGTCCAAGATCTGAAGTAAAGAAGTTTCACTGTGCTTACTTGGATATGGATGTATAATATAATACGACACACTGTACTACATGCATGTGAACATCACATTTCCACTGCAAGCTAGAAACAGACGAAAAGCAGTCGCAAATAACAACGTTTTAATTGGTTCGCCGTGATGATAAACAGCATGCACATTATCGGCATTAATAAACTAATTATACAACAGGCTACACAAATGAAGAAAATTGTTGGTATTATTACGAAAGTAGGAATATCCTAAAAGAGTGTTGTGATTAGATAAATTTAATTTGTTGAAATGTACTGCTGACAAATCACAATGTTTTTCGAACTCCAACTCACAAGGAACACTGGGCTAGCTTGTGCATTCCTGTTGCGCCCATTATCTTCCGCTGCTGACAATACACTGACTATTGTGTTGTGCGACAGATCAATTGTTTATTTTCCTCAATAACAACTACTTTATTCGCGATCACACATTGTCAGTTTGGCAAGCCTTAGGTGAGTAACCATTATCTGGCATGTGCCTATCATTCTACATCTACATCTACATTTATACTCCGCAAGCCACCCAACAGTGTGTGGCGGAGGGCACATTACGTGCCACTCTCATTACCTCCCTTTTCTGTTCCAGTCGCGTATGGTTCGCGGGAAGAACGACTGTCGGAAAGCCACCGTGCGCGCTCGAATCTGTCTAATTTTACATTCGTGATCTCCTCGGGAGGTATAAGTAGGGGGAAGCAATATATTCGATACTTCATTCAGAAACGCACCCTCTCGAAACCTGGACAGCAAGCTACACGGCGATGCAGAACGCCTCTCTTGCAGAGTCTGCCACTTGAGTTTGTAAACATCTCCGTAACGCTATCACGGTTACCAAATAACCCTGTGACGAAACGCGCCGCTCTTCTTTGCATCTTCTCTATCTCCTCCGTGAACCCGATCTGGTACGGATCCCACACTGATGAGCAATACTCAATTAGAGGTCGGTTTCGTAAGCCACCTGCTTTGTTGATGGACTACATTTTCTAAGGACTCTCCCAATGAATCTCAACCTGGTACCCGCCTTACCAACAACTAATTTTATATGATCATTCCACTTCAAATCGTTCCGCACGCATACTCCCAGATATTTTACAGAAGTAACTGCTACCAGTGTTTATTCCGCTATCATATAATCATACAATAAAGGATCCATCTTTCTACGTATTCGTAAGGAACGCTCGTCATTATTTTAACATTGCTCAGATCAAGAGAAGGAATAAAATCCTTTGATATGTTTCCATTACAGTTGCTCAGTGTTAAAAATACGATGGGGTACGGGGATTCCACCAAAATTCCAACAGAGTTGGCAATCTTTTTGTGTGAGTTGTTAACCTTTTCTCATTCGAAGAAGCATCACCGTTTGTGAGTAGCGGCCACATTTCCCTTGGTGATTGGTTTAATTGTACTTTCTTTGTCACAGTGTAATTTGCCAAATTCATCTCACAGCAGCTGTTGAGACAGAATTCCGAAACGGAGTGCCTCATTAAACAAGTAATTGGCAATCACAGAGCTCAATAGCTTACGAAAAACCTCATGTCGGTTTGCAGGAACATTAAAGAAGAAATTTCATGTTTATTTTCATACAAGTAAGCTCTTGTTTCGCTAGCTGTCGCTAACTCATAAAAAATTACAGTCACTGGAGTGAAATAAATAAAAAGGAAAGTGTAAGTACTGATATATAGATAAGTACTGATATATAGATAAGAAAGTTCCATGTGTTTAAGAATTGGTAAAACACTTGTCATTCTCCAAACTTTCGTTTCTATGTCTCGATCGGATAGGAGATATGAAAGATGTTGCGAGTGTTTCATTCCCGCGGGCGTGAGATCGGAAGTGTGCGCGCTACATGGGATCCATTTTCTCGAGATCGGAGGCAGATAGAGACCTCCTCCCAAGTCTAAACAAAAATTCAACATGTTAGCTAAATTTCATACGCAGCAACATATGATGTAACAAGCACCACACGCAAAATCATAGCGACCCATAATTTTCGTTGCAAACTTTTTGAGTTTTGCGTAGTGCCTTACTAAAACGTGTTCATCACAATAAGAATGGTCATCAGCAAGATCATTGGCACTTCGCCACGAAGCTGACATATTGTGCTACAAGAAAGGCAAAAATCAGATACTTTCAGTCAATGGTTTCTGTAAAATCGTTTGAGGAAGATAAGAGGTTGCGCGCGCTTCGGTTCTGTCAGCGCAGAGCGTCGCCAGTCGGCGCGTGCGAAGTATGGTGTACGCGTCGCAATATGCGCTGCACCCGCGCGACTCGAGCGGCACGTGCGTGTCGCGCTGTAGTGTCGTGTCAGGCCACACGTGTTATACGCGTCTCAATTTGCGCCTAGCCTAAATAGCAATCGCTCTACCGCCATACTTTTCACTGAGTTAGTGAACTTAAGTGACACATTCGTTATAGAGGGAGGTCGCCAATAAGATCCACGGAAAACGAAAATAGCTAACCGTTGATCTCGCCTAATCTGACAGTAATGTTAAATAGGTACCAATTACTCATATCAAATGTTCATGAACATATCCAACACAGAGCATCAACCGTAGCGGAAGCTACACTGAAATTCGGATGCCACGACGACGACGACGGACTGGGCAGCAGTGTATGTGTATGAAGTAACAATTACGCGAACTGCGCCGTTACTAGCTTTTCTTGCCGAAAATTGTGATCTCCAGATTTTAGAGTACGCACCTTAATCAAACTGTTGGCTGTCGACTATGGAAGCCAACTGCATAATTACCTAATTCACTGGTACGGACGTTTACGTAGTCTGTTAATTCATAAAACAAAGTTCATAAGTGGATCCTGCAACACAGCTGCGAAATATAGCGTTATAACTGATGACTTGTCGTGTTTGACTTATTGTACCTGTACTATAACACAGGACGTTCTAAATAAGCGCTACTGCTTCCCACATCCGTTGTGTCGTGCTATTTGCTGCTTCATGAGTAAGTGGCATGACAGTAAGACGCACTATGACGATTCCTAGGCCGTAGACAGAACTACAGGCACGGTGGCAGAGTACAGAATCGGTAAAACTCGGGTTCTGGGCGATGATGATTCAAATCTTGCTCCAGCCGCCCACGTGTTTCTTCTTCATGCTTCCCGAATCCGAGTTGGCGATCCTTCGCTAACTACTTGGTTGTTGTCAGGACTTTGAACACTAACCTTTCTTTCTTCCTTTTAACGCTGCGATTGGGGCTTCAGGTGACCGGAAATTCAGTTGTGTGACACTGCATTACAGGCACAATCAGTTTGCTTCCAACAAGTTTGCTGTAACATGTACGAGGGCTATTTGAAAAGTAAGTTCCGATAGGTCGTGCAATGTAAACGAAGGAGAAAATCCGAATAAAGTATGCGGAGGTGTGTTGGGCAGTTTCGCTGATATGCCTGTCGATAGCGTTCTTTTCTTTTCTGAGCACACAGTGAGGATGTAAAGGCGTTTAGAGTAATAGTGCCTCCCGCCATGTGTTGGTGCCAGCTATGACGTTTCGCCTGATTTCATACAACCCCACACAACATACCTCTCATGCATTTCCTGCCGCCACACTGGGTATCTGCGTGGTCAAGGGCGCATTGCAATGGTTCGCGCGGCTCCCCCTGTCGGAGGTTCGAGTTCTCCTTCGGGGATGAGTGTGTGTGTTGTTCTTAGTGTAAGTTAGTTTAAGTAGTGTGTAAGCTTAGAGAGCGATGACCCCAACAGTTTGGTCCCATAAGAACTTACTACAAATTTCCAAATTCCCATTTTCTGCTTCATGAAAGTTCTGGGCCGCACACTGCTCACTGCTGGGGCAAATAGGACTCGACTGCAGCGTTTTCGGTGGAAATTGTCTGATCGCCCACCATACAACCAGGACTTGGCTGCCTCTGATGTACACGTCTGCTGAGGTGAACCGCTGTCTTTGAAGACAACGTTTTGGCACAGACAACGAACTGCAGATCAGCTTAGAGAGGTGGCACTTTAATAACTTTTCTTATGTCTTGACTGACAATGTTGACTTGGTACAACATATCTAATGAACAACTTTGCATGACTGACGTAACACTGTCCTAGAAAATGACGTAAGTCGAAACGCGTAAGGTGTCTTTGAAAATATAAAAGTGTGGTCGAGACATAAGAAAAGTTATTAAAGTGCATCCAAACGACTGCGTTGCCACACAGAATTTTCAAGCACATTGCAGTAGATGAGCAGCAGAAAGCACAGGCGGCTGGCTTCTATGACGATAGTATTAGGAAGATGGCACAACGCTACGACAAATGTCCAAGTCGGAGCGGCGACTATGTAGAGAAGTAATTAGAATGATATATTGATACCTTCACCTGGTGAAGGGCGTTGACGTATATCGAAGGGGACAGGTGAGAAAGTGTGCCCCAACAGCAAATCGAACCTGGGATCTCCTACTTATATGGCAGACGCTCAATCCATTTGAGCCACCGAGGGCACATAGGATAGTGCGACTGCATGGACTATCTCGCGCACGCCTCCCGCGAACTCACATTCTCACCTTATATGTCCACACATTACATTCGTAAAGTCCCTACCCAACACACTCAGTACTCTAGGAAGACATTCTTGCCAAGTCCCGTAAGAATTCAGGAAATATGTGTGCATCCGCACAGAAGAAGAATATCATGGCCGGTATTGCCAGAACTGTGTACTTATATGGATATGGTGTCTGTTCTTTCGGACATGTAGAGAAGTAGCTGTAAGGAGTGGCAAACTGCTGCAAATAAAACATTTTTGGTTGTAGGCGCTTCAGTCCGGAACCGCGCTGCTGCTACGGTCGCAGGTTCGAATCCTGCCTCGGGCATGGATGTGTGTGATGTCCTTAGGCTAGTTAGGTTTAAGTAGTTCTAAGTCTAGGGGACTGATGACCTCAGATGTTAAGTCCCATACTGCTTAGAGCCATAAAACATTTTTGATTCTGACTGTGATTTCCATTTCGCGACCGAACGGTCCTTACATTCCGAATAGCCTTCGCATGTCATTTGATTCCGACATGTAACTGCTTTGACATTGAGATCATATGTGCATCTCATTTAGAACTATGAATGTGACAAATATTGTTACGTTGTTCAAATACTTTGCGTTGTTTTTACAATTCGTCTGCATACTAGTGTATAATTATTACGAAGTCCCTACACGAATCATTTGTTATACCTATTCTCAGTGTAGCAGAGAAATCGTCTCTTTGCCAATCTGTCTTGCTGTCAGTCGTCAGTGATAGCTCAGACGGAATATTTGGATTCGTTCACGAGAACGATTTCATCAGTGGATGAGATTTAATAGGCTATGTTTCACGTCAGTATGTGTGTGTGTGTGTGTGTGAGAGAGAGAGAGAGAGAGAGAGAGAGAGAGAGAGAGAGAGAGAGAGAAAAGAACGAGATAGAAACAGAGAGACAGAGAGAGAGAGAAAGACAGACAGACAGACATAGAGATATAGAGACAGAGACAGAGAGAGAGAAAGAGAGAGAGAGAGAGAGAGAGAGAGACTCAGAATTCAGTTCCATTGGAATGATTTGTTACATAATGGGCGGGAAACAAATTCCCGCAATTAAAGGAACGGAAAGCAGGAAGGATGCGGCTTTTACTTGCGAATTTATGTCGGCAGGAAAACACTTGTCTGGCTTGAACCTTAAGTGCAGCATTTGTTTTCTCGCCGCTGTTAGCACAAATGAAGAACGCATTGCAGTGTCTCACAGGTGATACTGCGATTCTAAAATGTGAATTACAGGCTTATTTGTTCTTTAGGGAATACATAATGGTACATTTCTGTGAGGAAGTGGCGTTGGTCGTGATGGTGACCATTTACATGCAAATCGTTTTCTTCTTTTCAATTTCAGAGCGCGCGAGGCGTTCCAGTGGTCATATTTTAGAGTTACATTACCAACGCCGAGACGTGTACAAAGCGTGTATCCGCTACGAGGAGAATTTACCGCTACTGTCAAGAGTCCGATAGCGGCGACTGAACAACATTTATTTCCCCCTCTGTATTTGGAAGCGGAAGGTCGTGCGTCTGGCCCGAGACAAATTATTTACATCTCCCTTGACCCAGCGAACGCTTGCAGCATTGCCGTTGATGAATGATTACCCGCAGCAGTAGATGAAGCGATCAATTAAACAGTACAGCGTCCATTTGTTCCGAGCAACTTTGTATATATAGCGGGCGGCATCTCTGGGATAGAGTGCAGTCGCGTACAGTGCAACTGGACACAACACATTCTGTGGGACCGTTCAGATAGATGAATGGAAGGTTAATGACAGTCCTGTAAAACCTAATCAACGTTACGTCTGGACGTGGTAGAACAATAACCAAGAGCTATAAATGAACGGCTCAACCATTGCGAATGAAACTAGGAGTCTTCGTGTTATAGAATTTGGCCCCTTTCAGTTTCGTCAAAGTTGTTATGTCTCTCCAAATCTGTGCATGATTTAATAGAGATCACTAGAGCCCGGATGTTTTTTAAGTAAGTACCGTTTTGAAATTAAAAAAGGTCGTGCTAAGATATCTCAATAATTTTATTTTTACATGAAAGCCTGTACCTTAATCTACTTTTCTACATAATTTCCGTCAATATTGAGGCACTTGTCATAACGTTATACCAGTTTTTGAATACCCTCCTCATAGAAGTCTGCCGCCTGACTTGTTAACCACTGCATCACCACTGCTTTGACTTCGTCATCGTCTTGAAGACGCTGACCGCACAGGTGTTTCTTCCAGTGCAGGAACAGATGGTAGTCACTGGGCGCAAGATCGGGACTGTACGAAGGATGATCTAGAGTTTCCCATCGAAAAGATGTGATGAGATCTTTAGTCTGATTCGCCTCATGCGGACGGGCATTGTCTTGCAGCAAAACGATGCCCTTGCTCAACCTCCATGGACTGTTGCTTTGATTCTGGTGTGACGTAGGCTACCCATGTTTCATCGCCCTTAACAATTTGGCTTAAGAAATCATCAACGTCGTTGTAGTACCGCTAATGGAAAGTCAATGCACAGCCTTAACGTTTGGTTTTGTGCACATCTGTCAACATTTTCGGTACCCAACGTGCGCACAATTTTCGGTAATTCAAGTCTTCGGTCACAATGCCATACAAAACACTACGAGAAACATTAGGAAAGTCATCACGCAAGGAGGAAATCGTAAAGCGTCTGTTTTCTCTCACCTTATTATCCAATTCCTTCACCAAACTTTTACGAGTATTAACGACCGAAGGACGCCCACTCCGTTGTTCATCATGCAATTTGTGCGGCCATCTTTAAATGCTCTCACCCACTTTCTTACCATTCCATCACTCATAATGTTTTCTCCGTAAACTTCACAAATCTCACGATGAATAACGATCGCTTTTAGGCCTTTAGAACTAAGAAATCTTATAACAGCCCGTACTTCACAGTCTGCGGGACTCACGATTACCGGAGGCGTCTTAAAACACTCAGTACACAACGTAAACAAGGAAGAATTAGACTGTAATGGCGTCAGTGCGTAGATCAAGGTACAGGCTTTCACGTAAAAATAAAATTATTGAGATATCTTAGCACGTCTTTTTTTTAATTTCAAAACGGTACTTACTTAAAAAACACGCCTCGTAATTACATACTCCGTTCCTTTCTATGCAGTTGTAAAAGGAAACAAACTGTCAACGAATTAAATCGTCAAGACCTTTATTTCAAAGTTTTAGATTACAATTTTTCACATACAGGGTGAGTCAGGAGGAAAAGTATGTGTTTTGACGGGTGATTGCATTACTGATTCTGCACAAAAACTTGATGTGGACATATGACCTATTCCGAATGGTTTCCGAGACAGAACACTTTTGATGTACATTTATATTTATTTTCTATATTATTCATTGTCATTGTTTACAACGCACCACAGTAATATAGAGGAAGTTGAGACGGACATTTTGATACATAACGCTTGTAGTCAATCAAGTCGGAAAACTACCTCAAACTGGTCTACAAAAAGTACCTAAGCTACAGTGCACGAGCGTCGCGTGAGATTTTCATTATTCCCGCGATCTCTCCGTGCAAAATGTATAGTCCTAGACAAAAAAATAAATAGGACCTTTTTTGTAGCAAATTTAAATTAATTTCATTGTGTACTGAGACGTGTTTTCGTTGGAGTGTGCGGCGGTCGAGTTATTAAAGAAAAACGTACAAAAGTGATATTAAAAGTGTCCTATTTCGGAAATCATTCGCAATTGGGTATATGTCCATATGAAGGTTTTTGTTCAGAATTACAAATACTATCGCGTCTCAAAGCATGTATCTTTCCTCCTGACTCACCCTGTATTTTGAGGTGTTATACATATTTTATATTTTACTACATAACTTTACATATTTCAATATTATCGAGGAATTATTACACATTTTCCCAATTGTCCATTGTAATTATCCGGGCTGTTATGCCGTGGTCGGTTGATGAATTCTGTGTCAATTCCCAACGTTTCGTCTCCGACTGCGGGAGACATCTTCAAGGGGGTCCGTAGCTCGATGGAAGATCCAACACACCCACTGGCTCGCTACTGACTGCTGCTAAATTCCGTGTCCGCGCGCTCCCGCGCCGCGGCGTGACGTCACGTGTTTTGAAAACGTCAGTGCAATTGGCCACTGTCCTCTGCCGTCGATCGCCGTTGCCATCACCCAGTAGTGGACGGGTGGTACACATCTTCTTTAACACCGGCATCCATATACCGTTTAATTTTACGCCCTCCTCCTTTCGATTGAAATTATTAGGGTGTTTAGTGATTTCAATTGCCTCCCTGTAGAGCCTTTCGTAATATGCGCTTGTGGCCGCTAATACTTACGTGTCCTCGAAACGAATATTGAGGTCCCCTGGCTGGAAAGCATGCTCCGCAACAGCTGATCGTTCCGCTTCTCCTCTTCTACAATTTCCCTTGTGCTCTTCCAAACGTTTAGAAACAGTTCTTTTAGTGGTACCCACATAAACATCTCCACAGCTGCATGGGATCCTATACACTCCACCTTTTTCCAATGGTTTGCGAGCGTCCGTGGCAGGTATTCCTGAATCTTCCTGGGGGGCTTGTAAATTACGGTAATATTCCGCTTCGTCAAGATCCTCCCTATTCTTTCCGTTACATTTGTAACAAACGGCAGGAAAACCTTAGATTTTGCAGTAGCCTGTACGTCACTATGATTTCTGAGTGGCTGCCTCAACGCACGTTTTATTTCGGCGGACGAATATCCGTTCTTCATTAGTGCAATGTGGAGATGTTCCATCTCAGCGTCGAGCAACTCAGGTTCACAAATATTTCTAGCTCTGTCCGCTAACGTCTTGATAACACCCCGCTTCTGTTGTTGGTGGTGGTTCGAATACCGGTGCAAATAACGGTCCGTGTGCGTGGATTTGCGGTATACTGAGTGGCCCAAACCACCATTATAATGGACATGATATTTCGGGCCGTGAAAGTCTACATTTTAGTATTTTCCCAATTCACATACATTTTCGTTACGTAGCAAGAAAGAAAAAAATTAAGTCTTATTGGCTGTTGATATACTTTCCGGGATGTGAGGTCGTGGTCCAAGAAGTTTTCTGCTCCTTACGTTTCGTCCAGAACTGCGCTGGACTTCCTCAGAGGCGCTGCTCCGCTGAGTCTTGCCGACTGACTGGTCGGGTGTCTGAGAGCGACTTATATATTGTGAGAAAGGGGGGCGTGGTTCAGGTGACACGTGATGAGCAGTGATAATCCATAGCAAAGATAAGGTTGACTATCGATTACCACCTTGTCAAAGATAAAAATTGTTAGCAATTTTGTAGAGCCACTGATAATCCATAGCAAAGATGAGGTTGACTATCGATTACCACCTTGTCCAAGATAAAAATTGTTAGCAATTTTGTAGAGCCACTGTCCATATATCGCTAAGTTTCATAGCCTCCTCTTTCCTATTAAAATTATCGTGATGTTTATAAATTTGGATAGCTTCTCTATATAGCCGTGGATAGTAATTTAACTTTGTAGATAAAACTTCGGTATCCGAAAACTTCACTTGGTGGTTGCCTGGTTGAAGAGCATGTTCCGCTACAGCTGACTTTTCTATTTTTCCAAGTCGACAAAGACTTTTATGCTCTTTCAGTCGCGTGTTTACGCTTCTTTTGGTAGTACCAATGTAAACTTTACCACAGGTACATGGAATTTTATACACACCACATGTCGACAGGGGAGGGCGTTTATCCTTCACAGATCGTAGTACTTGACTTATTTTCTTCGTTGGTTTAAAGATCGGCTTTATGTCATGTTTTCGTAAAATCTTACCGATCCGATCTGTTACTTTTTTAATAAAAGGGAGAACTACTGTATTTTTCTGTCGTTGTGGTTCATTCTTATCTTTTGGGTTTCTGTTCCTTATTGTTGTGTTTGTCATACTGCCATCAATCTCGTTACACTCAATGCTAAAAGGCATAAGTTCAATGCAGGCAACAATGGCTGCTTTAAACGATTTTCTTTCATGTACTCAAACGCTTCACAGCGTTTAACAGTCAGTTTCATTAAATTAAGCAGGACAGCATTTGCGTCTTTGTTGTCATGAAAGCAGAAAACGTGGATTCCTGTCTTCAGTGCTTTAGCCACTGATGTTAAATAGTACACTGCCAAACTCGTGATAAGCATATAGACGGCCGGAGTGGCCGTGCGGTTCTAGGCGCTACAGTCTGGAGCCGAGCGACCGCTACGGTCGCAGGTTCGAGTCCTGCCTCGGGCATGGATGTGTGTGATGTCCTGAGGTTAGTTATATTTAATTAGTTCTAAGTTCTAGGCGACTGATGACCTCAGAAGTTAAGTCGCATAGTGCTCAGAGCCATTTGAACCATAAGCATACAGGATGTACGATGAGATATCAAATTGAACAACACATTTAAGAAGCATTCTACATATCAGGAATTAACAACGGTTTTCTTCAAAGAAACAGATTCTACTTACACAGTTGCAAGGACAACCTGCTTCATAGTACTCTGCCAAACTCGTGATAAGTATATAGGATATACGATGACGTATCAAATTGAACAACACATTTACGAAGCAGTCTACATATCAGGAATAAACAACGGTCTTCTTCAAAGAAACAGATACTCCTTACACAGTTGCAGTGACAGCCTGCTTCAGCTAATAGTGAATTTTACAAAGAACTGTGTTTTGCAGTGGTTGCAGGGAAAATACCCTGGAACAAACTTCAGGTACCTGAATTTAAAGATTTTTTACGGAAATACTGCAGCCCCAGCATTCCCGTAGAGTCCATTCTCGGGAATAATTATGTGGATTGTGGCTACGTTGACACATTAGAAAATTCAGGACTGACATTGGCAAATCATCTATATGGATTTCTGCTGATGAGACGACGGATGCTACAGGTCGTTTCATAGGTAATTTAATTGTGAGCAAGCTGGGCTCTGAGGCTGCATCTAACCTGTATTTCACCTTTGGAGGCAACAGACAGTTAAACAGTTGCTAGATTCATTAATAACGAACTAAAGGTACTACGGTCAGATGGCGCAAAAGAAGAGAGGATCCTGTTGATGTACACAGGTGCAGCTTCATAAAAGCAGAAAGGGGGGAAATCGCTTAATGTATTTTATCCATACTTAGTGCATGTTACACATACGACTCATGCATTGCAACACGTGGCATAGGCAGTTAGACATTCTTCAAATGTCCTTATCGTGTACAAAGCTACAAGCAGCAGCTTCCTGATGTACCTCTGCCTCCGGAGTTATTGGTAACAAGGCAACATGGACTGAAGCTGTGATTTTCTACAGCAAGGAATTTGAAGTTGTGAAACGAGTGATGGAGGACTTTTATTCGGATCCTGCGGTGTCTGTGACTGGATCCTTATCAGCATTCAACAGTTCTAAAGTGCTTAGTGCAGTTTTATACATTGCAGGTCGCTTCAGCTGGCTTCCTGACCATATCAAGAAACTGGAGACTTCAAGTACGATTTTCCAAGAGGCTGCGGAAACAATAGAGGATGCAGTTAGGAAGGCCAGTGCTGTACCAGGTGAGTTGGGTGATGTAGTTCCCAGTAAACTACAGTCTGTGCTGTATAAGAACCGTGCATACTTAAATCTTGTGATTTTGTCTCGCTTATATAATGATGAAACTCCATTTTCATAGAACTTTTTGACCTTTGTGAAGATGAGCGATCTTTGTCTATTTATGAAAAGGTATTGACAGACAGAAAATTGTGCACGGCAAATGACGACTTGAAAAAGTATATTATAATTAACTGTGCATCCCGTTCCAGTGTGACGTAGGTGCTTGAACAGGAGGCACTTGTACTTCAGAACTTTGTAGCAGGAGAGAACTAATTGACAGTTGTCATAGATATTTGAATAGCCTGTCACTGAACTTACATTTTTTAACAAAAAAAATACATTTTACATATAATTGCTTCGTAACATACTTACTTATAATTTTCACTAGTTTTGCTTACATACTTATTTGCATATTCTTAATTTGATATTACATAAAATCCGGGCTCTAGTGATCTCAGAAACAATTTTTAAAGAAAAATAAGGCACATCGAGTTAGAAACTATGGGAAGCAATAAAAACCGTTGTTCTGGTGTATTTATACACCTCACTGTGGCTGCAGGTTGTTTCTTACAACCGGGAACACAAATATCGACAGTTTCCCTAACAGCGGCTCAAAGGAACGACACGGAATAAGTTTAAGTGAGAAAACACTGAACGCAAGGGACGCAGCTCTTATACAGAAATGTCAGTGTATCTTAATTTCTATTCATTGGAAATAACAGTAAGTTGAATCATTTTACACAGCAAATTTATTCGATCTGCATTTTAAGAAAGGCTTAGCTTATAGGCTGAAATCTTTGTGTACTTGTATGACTACTTTCTGGCAATTTTCAGAGTACTAGTCAACGATTCTTCAATCTAATAACAAAAGTGAACGTTTATTTTTATTTTTATGCTGCTACCTTTTAATGACGATAGGAAGAGTCTCTCCCTTCGACTGTAATAATAACAAAATCCATTAATGGCGAGCGGTCATCATGTATAGATCCAAAAAGGGGAATAATGCCAGGAAACAAAATTACTGGCGAATGGAATCTGTGTGCCTTTAATATACGTGAGTTCGCTTTCGTTTTAATGTATCAGAAAGTTCTAGTAAGAGGAGCGTAATCATGTATAGGAATCTATTCCAGATTTGTGACAAACAGATTGTCTCAACTCGTACCGGGCGACCATTTCCCAAGTCGATAGCTGAAGGTGAACCAAACGTGTACGTATGATTGATGATTCAGTCTGCGTTGAATGTTACGGGGGGAAATCGGCTACTTACTTGGAACACCAATCCAGTTTTCTTATGCTACTTTAGTTCTGTGCTTCTCCAGAACAATTTGCGCCATGGCCTTACGTCCTTCAGCATCGATGTTTTAGTATTATCACTGTACAACTGCACTGTTTGGCTAGTATCAAACAACCATCACTAATCAATCGAAAAACAACAAACAACAAAAACAAATCAAGTAACGCATAGCACGTCCTACTCCCATTACTGGCGTATTTAATCCTCGTAAAACTTTAGAAGACATAGCTAAACCTGAGTGGTACTATTTTTTTCCTTTCATTCCCCCTTTTGCATCATTGCAGTGTGCGGGCACAATACATGAATTTGCCGGTTCATGTACATTGAAGCGAAAAAAAAAACTTGTATAGTAGGCATGCGTATTCAAATACAGAGATGTATTGTAAACAGGCAGAATACGGCGCTGCGGTCGGCAACGCCTATATAAGACAACGAGTGTCTGGTGCAGCTAGGGCATAGCCACCTATGGCAAGGTAACATACACCAACAAGCGACAAACGTCGGCAAGCCCCTGCATATCAGCAACATTGACTGGAAATACCAGCTGCTATTAAAGCTGACCAACAGGCTAGAGCAGGGAAACCGACGAACTCGCCCATTGACGCACAAACAAATCGCCAACATCACCCTACCCTCTGCATCTGATATATGACGTGTCGGACACAAACCCATGATAAATCTGTTGCAGGTTGCTGACGCTGATCGAGAGTTCAACACGGGCATCCAGCGGCAGCCGCCGAGCAACAGCATCGCAACGTCAGAGGTATCGACATGCATTATACCCACTACTAACAAAACCTACCCTTTCACGACCTATCACAGGCAACAAGACATCCGCTAATGCTCTTACCACCCGACATAACTATCGCAGAGGTCTTTTTCCCCTTGGCTCTTGCCTTGACCCTTTTTTTCCTCTGCCCTTCAAACCGCTACCCTTCGTTCGACTTCGACCCAGTCTATCTCCAGGTGAGGGCGTATTAATCGTTAACCTTACCAGACGTACGCAAACATCGCAGTACCCACATCCTGCGGCACCTCACTTTAGTGAAAACTATCCCTTATCCAGAGATGGCAGTAGACCTTTTGAGTTGGCCATCATGCCGGTGTTGGCGTCGAGGGGCTCCACCTCGATTAAAAAAAAGTCGCAGTTGTTAGATCGGTTACTGCTGCTATAATGGCAGGTTATCAAGATTTAATTGAGTTTGATCGTGGTGTTATAGTCGACGTACGAGCGATGGGACACAGCATCTTCGACGTGACGATGAAGTGGGGATTTTCCCTTACGACCATTACACGAGCATACCGTTAATATCAGAAATCCGGTAAAACATCAAATCTGTAGCATCGTTTCGGTCGGTGAAAGATCTTCCAAGAACGACGACTGAAGAGGCTCGTTCAACGTGACGGAAGTGCAACCCTCCCGCAAATTGCTGCAGATTTCAATTCTGGGCCATCAACATGTGTCAGCATTCGAACGATTCAACGAAACGTCATCGATATGGTCTTTCTGAGTCGAAGGCCCACTCGTCTACCCTTGGTGACTGCACGACACACAGCTTTACACCTCGCCAGGGCCCGTGAACACCGACATTAACCGTTAATGACTAGAAACACGTCACCTCGTCGGATAAGTCTCGTTTCAAATTGTATCTAGCGGATGGACGTGTACGGGTATGGAGACAACCTGAGTGATACATGAACACTGAGTGTCAGGAGGGGACTGTTCAAGCTGGTGGAGTGTCTTTAATGGTGTGGGGCGTGTGCAGTTGGAGTGATATGGGACCCCTGATACGTCTTTATATGACTCTGATAGGTGACACGTACTTAAGCACCCCGTCTGATCCCCTGAATCCATTCACATACATTGCTCATTCCTACGGATTTGAGCAATTCCAGAGGACAATGCGGCATCCCGCACTTCCAGAATTGCTACAGAGTGGCTGCAGGAACACTCTTGTGAGTTTGAACACTTCCGCTGGGCACCAAACTCGCCAGACATGAACATTATTGAACATATGTGGGATGCATTGCGACGTGCTGTTCAGAAGAGAATTCCCCCCTTCCATCTTCGAACTCTTACACATTTATGGACAGCCCTACGGGATTCATGGTGTCAACTACTTCAGTCATTAGTCGAGTCCATGCCAGGACGTGTTGGGGCACTTCTGCGTGCTCGCTGGGGCCCTACACGGTATTAGGCAAGTGTACCACTTTCTTTGGCTCTTCACTGTGTTTTGTTCTGTAGTAAAATGTAAAAGAGTGTCACTGTTACTAAATAATAAGACTTGTTTATTATTAACATGATTCTTTTCGGATGCGAAATATTTTCATTTTTTAGAAAATTTTGTGGTAACTTATTAAATGTAATTAATGTAATCGACTGTTATACAAGAGGCAGAGAGCGAGAGGCAGAACGATAGTCTGAGAGTCGAGCACTTTGCGTCCCTTCGAGAGTTGATACGACATACAAACAGTAGCGGGTCGTTATCCTGACGAAACGAAAAGTATGCCAAGTCCTGCCGACCACTTCAGTTTCGAATAAATTGTGGACTGGACAGTGTGTGAAGCAAGTATCAGCCTGATTCAAAATCGTGCGATACTCGTACAATGATATAGACTTATAGCACTTGGTGGGCTTTTCCTGTTCTGAGGACTGAAGCATGTTTGGTGACGTACTGCGTATCACATTTCTCAATGAGACGGGAAGCTACACTCATATGCTGATCAAGGTGCCTGGACCGTGAAGGTGTGAGGTAGTGTGAGGTAGCCCTGTCACAATATTTCCATAGCATGCGCTCACAACCACCTTGCTGCAGGACAAGAAATGAAGCAAGAAATGACACAGAATCATAATGAAAACTAGGCGACAATACAGCCAGTCCTCAGAGAGAGCGAGGAATGTCAGCTGGCGATGAAGCGAGGGAATGAGAAAAGCCAGCCACGAGTTCTGTTTTGTGAAACAAAATGCCGAGGCCGGACGACGAAGGTTACCACACTACATCCGTGGAGTCGTGCTGCTGTGCGCTAACGATGCAAGATGGCGTGATCGCACGCTAACAAGTACGTAGGGGTAGGAGCTGCTAGGTTTCGATTACGAATCATGCTAACCCAGTCTGATGGCCGTGACGCAAGGCTGCTACCAATTTAATGAGAGGCAGCGCTTGTGTATCGAAGTGGCGGTAAGCCCCACAGTGCTGCTGTCTGCGAAAAGGAGTCCAAGATGAACAACTGAATCGGCCGGAGGGGTGCTATTGTAAACGTGGTAACCACGCTGTTGTGTGCGTCGGTGGTTAACAAATAGTTGTAGATTACATGGTTGTGGGTGGTGTCAGAACCGTTACTGCTGCCTCGATCCAGGGGGGTGGCCAGCTTTGTTGCAGGTACACAAAACGAGGGAGTAACTTGGGTGCCTCCGCCATGGCACCGCTTCAGCTGGGATTTTAAAGGTAACGGCTTGGGACTTTACAGATCTTCGCTATCTTGAGAATTTCCTATATTAATGAAAGGATAAATGTGAAAATTGCCAGGGTAAAGTTATCTAATTACTTAAATTAATTGATTTTATTTTATGACTTTTTAATTAATGTCCGTCCTTTATGAGATTCTGTCAATAAACTCGGAATTTTGCACGCATTTCAGATCTGTGACTGGAATTTGTAAGGTAATTTTATTCTCTTTCCTCGTGATAAAATGTGGTCGGGGTAGCTGTTGTATGCCATCAAAAAGTCGCCGCCTTTCAAACGCACCCTTTTAAGGATTCCGATTTGAGAGAACAGTTTTCGGCGAGGGAAACAGAATCCCTCTCTAACTACAAATACATAAACATCAAAGTGTGAACACGCTTGATAGAAAAGAAGACAATAAATATTTACTAATTTTTTAAAAAAAAGTTCGCTGCATTATATAAAAATAACCAAGGCAAGACATATTTAGGGAACCTAGAAAATAACTCTATGTTCTGGAGAACAACATCTACACAGAAACGCACTTTACAAAGTCCTAACCAAATTACTGAGGTGGAACCATATTGCAGAGGCGCTCTTGCCACATTCAGAGAATATACAGGGTGATTCAAAAAGAATACCACAACTTTAAAAATGTGTATTTAATGAAAGAAACATAATATAACCTTCTGTTATACATAATTACAAAGAGTATTTAAAAAGGTTTTTTTTCACTCAAAAACAAGTTCAGAGATGTTCAATATGGCCCCCTCCAGACACTCGAGCAATATCAACCCGATACTCCTACTCGTTCCACACTCTCTGTAGCATATCAGGCGTAACAGTTTGGATAGCTGCTGTTATTTCTCGTTTCAAATCATCAATGGTGGCTGGGAGAGGTGGCCGAAACACCATATCCTTAACATACCACCATAAGAAAAAATCGCAGGGGGTAAGATCAGGGCTTCTTGGAGGCCAGTGATGAAGTGCTTTGTCACGGGCTGCCTGGCGGCTTTTCCCTTTGCACAAACACCCATTCTCTGTAACCTGTTTATACCAACGTTTAATACACCACCTATCAGGAGGTTTAACATCATACTTCGTTCGAAATGCACGCTGAACAACTGTCGTCGATTCACTTCTGCCGTACTCAATAACACAAAATGCTTTCTGTTGAGCGGTCGCCATCTTAGCATCAACTGACGCTGACGCCTAGTCAACAGCGCCTCAAGCGAACAAATGTACAACTAAATGAAACTTTATAGCTCCCTTAATTCGCCGACAGATAGTGCTTAGCTCTGCCTTTTGTCGTTGCAGAGTTTTAAATTCCTAAAGTTGTGGTATTCTTTTTGAATCACCCTGTATCTATTTACCAATGAGTTCTTGTTAAAGCGGGTAAATGTGCTTTCCTGGGTTTTTTAGGTTCTGCGTTTCATTATTTACAGTTTATTTAGAACATCCTGTCCCTAAGAAGCGAGGTGGCGCAATGGTTAGCACACTGGAATAACATTCGGGAGGACGACCGTTCAAACGCGTTGTAAGAAGGCTGTTTAGGTTTTTATTTTGGTAACGCCACTTGGTGCTCTGTATTAAAATCGCTGACTGCGCTGCGTGCAGTCTGTGGCTGGTTGCACTCATCGCTGGAATATTCGATTGTGTAGTGTTGGGCAGTTGGATGTGAACAGCACGTAGCGTCGGAGGTGAGCCGCCAGCAGTGGTGGATGTGGGGAGAGAGATTCCAGAGTTTTGAGAGTAGACGATCTGGACGTGTGTCCGTCAGAAAAAGGAAATTTTTAAGACCGGCTGTCATGAACTCATATATATATATATATATATATATATATATATATATATATATATATATATATATATATATAATGACTTCTGAACACTATTAAGGCAAATATATTGTTTGTTCTCTATCAAAATCTTTCATCTGCTAACTATGCCTATCAATAGTCAGTGCCTTTAGTAGTTAGAATCTTTTATTTAGCTGGCAGTAATGGCGCTCGCTGTATTGCAGTAGTGTCCGGCCATCCTCATTTAGATTTTCCGTGAATTCCCTAAATTGCTTCAGGCAAATGCCGGGATGGTTCCTTTGAAAGGGCACACCCGACTTCCTTCCCCATACTTTCTTAATGCGATGAGTCCGTTAACCTCGCTGTTTGGTCACCTCTCCCTAATCAACAAACCAATCAACACCCTGTCCCAAGAGAATTCCTTATTGACAAAACAAAATATTAATCTATACTGATTGTACAGTACTTGCATAATGTACTGAAAAATTAGACTCTTTTGGAGACACTGTGCACTGCAGAATCCCTCTGCACACCACGCCAGATGTGCTTGCGGAGTCACGTCTGTGGGTTTGAAATTCGCTTCTGGTCGCTACCAGAGCACAGTGACGCTCCAACCAAACGAATAGGAAACGGAGGAGCTTGACCACGGAGGGCGACCAGCTGTGAAGTCCCAGTGAAGGGGGAAAGAGGAGGAGGGGAGGAAGTTGCAGTTGGCAAGGAGGCCGGTCCATTGATCATTAATGGCCGCGGACAGCGTCCTCCGCCGGCTGAGACGCCTGCCTCTTCTTGCCCAGGGGCTGCAGCAGTTTCTAGATGCACACGAGCGATTTATCTTAGCGCGCTCGCAGCGTCATTTTCTCTCGTGTTTCAGCAATGCATGTGAAACAATGGAGCCGCACACACTACGGCGATGACGTTGCGAACTCGATGCGAGAACGCGCCGAGAGAATTTTGGTGGCCAAACACTGCTCTGCTGCATCGCAGGAATATCGCCGATGGCCGCAAAGCAGCAGTCGCTGTAGGTGAATGGGGCAGTGTGCACGCGCACACAACCGTAGCAACAGCTGCAACAGCTGCGCCAGCCTGCCTTGGATACAGCCGGTTTCGACGTGGAACTGTTCACTGGAACGGTGAAAAAATGCTCTGAAACATGGGATATACCTCGTAAGGAGTATGGTAATATGATTAAGAAGAGAGCCTCGTGGTTTAGAGTGTGTGTAAAGTTTTGTAAGAGTTTTGCTTGAAACCGATTCAGGAGAAAAATAATGTACATAAACAGAACTATTAAACTATTTTGTATTTGTGTCCTTTTTGCTCGAATGTGTCCATTTAACACTTGGAATAGCTCTAAGCAGCAAATGCTTTGCTCTCTAGAGAGAGCACTTTCATCCAAATAAACAGAGCTTCGGTTAACAATAATAGTTCAAAATAAATTCTGTTACTTGAGTCAGTTCATTGTAATCAATGCTTTATTGTACTGCATCCACAGAATACATAATTACACATGTTTTAGTTTGGAAATTAATTTATTCGTTGTTCATTACGATTTAGTTACAGTTGTTTTGACATACTATTTTACCAGCATTGTCTATAAAGTAATCAGCAAAAAGTCCGCCCCGGTAGGTGAGTGGTCAGCGCGACAGAATGTCAATCCTAAGGGCCCGAGTTCTATTCCCGGCTGGGTCGGAGATTTTCTCCACTCAGGGACTGGGTGTTGTCTTAATCATCATCATTTCATCCCCATCGACGCGCAAGTCGCCAAAGTGGCGTCAGATCGAAAGACTTGCACCCGGCGAACGGTCTACCCGACGGGAGGCCCTAGTCACACGACATCCATCCATCAGCGAAAACATTTCTTCTACTGTTTAGAGGATTTCCTCTGTGGGTTATGAGATTTCATTGTCCAGCTCACATAGTATTCATTTCAAATTCCTTGGCACTTTTTTGCCACTCCCTTCTGTGAATTTCGGTATGTGCAATACCTTCCACACAGCTTTATAAATACTGCTGTTTTACACGGTGTTTCGGGGCCTATTATGTATTGATAATGCACATCAGACTATCCATACACCCGGAAAACAAGAACAATTGACGTTAAAGCTCTTCTACTACTCTTACTTCGTCAAAGGACTGTACATTCATTCGAAAATAAATAATTTACAATTATCGTAATTTTTTCAGTTTTTCCGTCGTTCCTTAGTTGCTTCAAAATTCGTCGTGGTATGTTCCGTCTATGGTTCAAATGGCTCTGAGCACTATGGGACTCAACATTTGAGGTCATCAGTCCCCTAGAACTTAGAACTACTTAAACCTAACTAGTCTAAGGACATCACACACATCCATGCCCGAGGCAGGATTCGAACCTGCGACCGTAACAGTCACGCGATTCCGGACTGCAGTGTCTAGAACCGCAAGGCCACCGCGGCCGGCGTTCCGTCTATGAAACTAATTGAAGACAGTTTGTTTATTGCCAGTCGCGTTTCGCTTCTTTTATTTGTGAAGCATCTTCAGTGGCATGTAATACATGTTTCTTTTTATACATATAATAAACGAATTATTTGGTATTTACGATAAGCTTCTATGTTACATTTTGTCGTGGTTTTTATTTTTAGGTTAGAATCAAGTTTTGTAGCAAAAATTTCATGATGTGAAATCATCGTTCGGTGTTACTTGCGATTTCCAGCGCTATTAGCCCATGGTCCTGGAGATGTGTTCATTAGTCTCTATGCTCCAGTTGGCCGATTTGGGTGAAAGAACACCGGAAATCAGCCAACTGGGGCATGGAGACTAATGAACATATCTCCAGGACCATGGGCTAATAGCGCTGGAAATCACGATTTTTGCTACAAAAGTTGATTCTAACCTCAAAAACAAAATAAAAGCATGACAAGAAGTAACATAGTAGCATATTGTAAATACCAAATAATTTTTTTATTGTATGTATAAAAACCAAATAATTTTTTTATTGTATGTATAAAAAGATGCCACTGAAGATGCTTCACAAATGAAAGAAGCGAAACGCGTCTGGCAAGAAACAAACTGCCCTCAATTAGTTGCATAGACGAAACGTACCTCCACGAATTTACATTCATTTTCTCTTGATTCTAAAAAAGGTTCACTAACACACCTTCCAGCAGCAGTGAACTAACCACTGGGTGAGTCGAAAACCTGTTGTTGCGTTTCTTAACGTACTCATAAAGCATAAGGAAGCAAACACTACCATCTTTCTTCTGCCAAACGTGCATGCTAGTTCACTTCTAAACTAGCACTGCTTTACGGTTAATGCTGTGATGCCACCGCGTGTGCAGTGAAACAATTTTTGACGGCGGTATATCGCTGCGACCTCGCGCGGCTGTTACTCGCTCGTGTGAATCGAATCTAACAAACACTTTGTTGTCTCAGTGGAATGATTATACTGGCCTGGGCCTTGATAGGCATCCTCTCATAAAAATCTGGTGTGGCTTTGATTTATTTAGTCCTCGGCAGCTGCCTTAGTCAACGCAGATGAGCACTCTCTCTGATTGTTTATTAATTCTGATGTTTCTCGCTACAAGGCTAGTTTCCTTCTTCTGTTGCTTTCATTGAACTAGTTTTGCCGGGCAAATATTTTTTTGACGACAAGTTTGCATTTTTATCTTTCTATAACTGTTTCCCTTCCCGAAATTTCTAAGAGTCGCTGGGCAAACTGGAAGTCGAAATTGATATTACCATTGTGTTGCCTCCTGTGTCCATCTCTTACGTCAAGAGCCCGCATCTCGTGGTCGTGCGGTAGCGTTCTCGCTTCCCACGCCCGGGTTCCCGGGTTCGATTCCCGGCGGGGTCAGGGATTTTCTCTGCCTCGTGATGGCTGGGTGTTGTGTGCTGTCGTTAGATTAGTTAGGTTTAAGTAGTTTTAAGTTCTAGGGGACTTATGACCACAGCAGTTGAGTCCCATAGTGCTCAGAGCCATTTTTTCTTACGTCAAGACAATTATCCTTTCTCTTTAACCCTAGCAACATCAACGTACACTACCGGTAAAAAATTAGTACACCCTTTTAAGGGTTTCCAGTTCACTCAACATTTATTGTTGCAACAGTGCATATTGAGTAAATGAAATGATTACACTTACAGGTCAATAACACAACTGGGCCGGCCGGTGTGGCCGAGCGGTTCTAGGCGCTTCAGTCTGGAACCGCGCGACCGCTACGGTCGCAGGTTCGAATCCTGCCTCGGGCATGGATGTGTGTGATGTCCTTAGGTTAGTTAGGTTTGAATAGTTCTAAGTTCTAGGGGACTGATGACCTCAGATGTTAAGTCCCATAGTGCTCAGAGCCAACAAAACTGGTTCTGAGATTCTAGATATCGACCCATGCTGAAACATCCATATTAGAAAATTCCTCCATAGGCGGCAATGCAGGCGTTGACTCTGGCATCCAGTCGACCGTGCAGATGGCGAATACTGTCCTGAGATATGTTATGCCACACCTGCTCGGCCTGTTCACGTAGTTCTGAAAGAGTTGATTGTTGACAAGTAGCTCGAGCCACTTCTCGTCCCATCATTTCCCACAAGCGCTCGATTCGAGGCACGTCCAGAATCGTGCTGGCCAAGGAAGTAACTGCAAGAATTGAAGAGCACGTTGAGTTTCACAAGCAATCTGTGAGCGAGCGTCACCCAGTTGGAGCAATACATAATGTTCCTGTCGCAACAACGGCCAAAAACGGACCGAACAACATTCTGCACGTACTGAGCGCGGGTTAGGGTCCCATCCAGAAACACCAAAGGTGAACGAGAGCTGGAGCTTATCGGACCCCAGACCAAGAGGTGTGTGGCAGGGCCAATATGTCTCGCACGAATGCACTCTACGAGACGGCGCAAGCCAGGTCTACGTCGTAAGACAGGGCTTAACAACTGGCCGGTTTTGAGCGCGAGTACTCGCGTCTGCTCAGGCACGTGCTCGCGAGCAGGTGCAAGGTCGCGGAGTAATGAGGGAGGGGAGGGAGGGGAGATGCGCGCGCACATTTGAATGTGATCTCGCGTTCTTATCAGATTTAACTAGCCATCTGAATGCTTTGAACATTTTACTACAAGGTAAAGATCTGCTAATTACTCATTTCATAGATCGAATACGAGCTTTTAAAATGAAATTCACACTTTGGGTGAGTCAGCTGGAAACAGGAAACCTAGCTCATTTTCCTAAATTATCATCCATGCAAGATGTTCACAAAGATTGTGAACCTTATTCACATAGTTTAGATGATCAGCGCTTTCAAGATCTGACAGCACTAGACAGTGATTTTGATCTGTTCTCTCCACATTCAGCGAATATTTAAGAGATTCGTCCTGAGCTGCAGCAAGAAATTATTGACCTGCAGTGTGACAGAGAATACAGAGACAAATTTAAGAACAAGAAAAACATTTTGGAATTCTACAGACACTTCCCTCACGATAGATTTCCTCGTTTGCACAAACTGGCGGCTACAATAATATCAATGTTCGGTTCCACGTATGTTTGTGAACAACTGTTCTCTGCAATGAAATGTAACAAGACGCGCCTGAGAAACGCATTGTCTGATCGAAATTTAAACTGCACGCTGCGCCTAAAATGCACAAGAACAATTACTCCGAACATAGACGCAATTGTAAAGGGCAAGAAGTACAAGATAACCGAGAATCCCACACTTCAGTGACACCTTTTATTGTGTAACAGTTCACAAATTAATGCGAATGTAGAGGCATACACTAATCTAATAAAATTATGTGGCATGTGTACATTCTCCTTTATTTGTTTAATTTGTCGCAGTAATGATTCGTGAGTGATATCCCTGCAGGTGGCCGCGGATTTACATCGACTGGCGGCAGCTGTTGTGTGCCCCACGTGACTTTCCCCACTCTCCGCTCTGGTCCGGTAGTGGGGGTAGCGTGCTCGCGCTGCTCCGTGCTCGCGCCTTGCTGCTCACAGCTTGCTCCGCGAGCACGTATGTTGTGAAGCCCTGTCGTAAGAGGATACAACCCCTATTCGAACGCAAGCAGAATCTGCTGAAATCCACGATGCAGCGTTCCAAATGATCCTATGACGGCACCAGTCGAGCCGTGCGCGTCGATGCTGTTTCCGAGTTCGAATCTCGGTCTGTCACACAGTTTTAATCTGCCAGGAAGTTTCAAACAAATTTCTGTTAATATGTTTAACCTTCATTAACTAAAAACTTTTTAATGGATACTTATGTATAAGTGGGGTATAGAAAAAGAAAATACCCTTAAGTACAATCTTATAAGGGAAACGCCGGCCGCTGTGACCGAGCGGTTCTAGGCGCTTCAGTCTGGAACCGCGCGACCACTACGGTCGCAGGTTCGAATCCTGCGTAGGGCATGGATGTGTGTGATGTCCTAAGGTTAGTTAGGTTTAAGTAGTTCTAAGTTCTAGGGGACTGATGACCTCTGATGTTTAGCCCCATAGCTCTCAGAGCCATTTGAACCATTTTTTTTACAATCGCACCCCCCTCGGATTTAGTGGTGTGATGGCCCAGTGGATAGACTATCAAAAATTTAACACACCTCAAGCATGAAAACAGGAGAGTGTACTGAAAGAAGCAAAATAGAAACAGTGAACAGCTCGAGCTCAAGATGTGCAATATCGAGCGAGTTGGAAAAGTCACTGCGTCATGGTTATGTGGTCACGGTGTCGGACAGCGAAAGGGGAGGTCTGTGTTCAAATGTCCCTCGTGCCTTCGTTCCGTTTTGGTTTGGAAATTTTGACTCCTTAATTCCTTTGTTGTAACATAGTTTACAACCGTCTATTTGTTGTTTTCACTTCTGTGAGAGGTCTTCGCGGAATCTCGCCTGCTCTGATTCATCATTACATTCACTTTTTACGGTAACACATAGACTGTTACGACATGACCCATATTCTGTAACCAATGAATAGTATGTCAATTTCCAAGACTGCGGAAAGAGAATAGACACATTAATGACGGAACAGGAAGTTCATAATTATGCGAAAAAAGGGTCATGAGGGAGATTTGATAACGGATCTCCCGCTTTTCAGTCCAACACGTTGACCACCTAGCCACGACGCAGTGGTTTTTCCAATGCACTCGATGTTGCGCATCTTGAAGTTGGACCGATCATTGTTTATATTTTGCTTCTTTTGTCATAGTTCAGTACAACTTATTTCTGTTTCCATGCTTGATCTGTGTTCAGTTTTTTACGGGCTATCTACTGGGCCATTTTACCACTAAATATGAGTGGATGCGATGGGATGTTTCCCTTGTTAGCTACACCAGAGCATTTTCCATTGTGTGTACACCGAGTGGAGGGATACTTTACGAAATCTACTAAAAATTTTACAAAGGTACAAAGTTCGTTAATTGTCTTTGATTTTCATTTACAACATTCCTTTTGAAGTTATATAGATGCTTAAGAAGGGTCCTGAGCCTCAAAATGTGAATATGCATTTGTTGCTTATTTTGCTACGAGTAGTTGGCCTCGTTAGGCGTTAGCAGTTGTGTGTGTGTGTGTGTGTGTGTGTGTGTGTGTGTGTGTGTGTGTGTGTGTGTGTGTCTGTATGTGTGAATGTGTGCAAGATGTGCTTCTGCTGGTAGTTTTATCAAATGAAACAAACCAACTCAGTTGCAAACATTGTATGTAGACCATTTATTGACAGCCACGGAGACCTGGCAAGAGCATGTAGAATTGGTACACAAGGTTTTCCAAAAGTTCCGACAATATGACGTCTCAGCAAATTTTAAGAAGTCCGAATTCGGAAGAGATCGAATAAAATTTTTAGGCCACATTATTTCACCAAGCGGAATTTTACCATATCCAAAAAAGCTTGGTGCCATAAAATATTTCCCCTCACCACAAACACGCAAACAATTGAAAGCTTTTCTGGGGTTCACGTCATTTTTTCGAAAATTCGTGCCCAAACAGTTACTGAATAGTGATTCCATACTCAACCTTTTAAGGAAAAACCACACATGTTTGTGGACAGAAAAATGTGAGGAAGATCTCGAAAAATCAAACAGGCACTCATAAACGTACCGATTTTGAAGCTTCCAAAATGAACTACAACTTTTGTTTGAGCACGGACGCATCATGTCAGGGATTAGGCTCTTGCCTGTTCCAATTAGTAAATGACAATGGGTAACAGAAAGTAAACATAATTAGTTTTGCCAGTAGAACCTTAACGGAATGTGAAGGAACCTATTCGGCAACTACACGAGGGTACATGTACGAAAGCGAAAGCTAAAGTGTAAAGGAGGAAAATATGGAATGATTGCGCATTAACGGACCGTAAGGCAGTTATGTATGTAAGAAGAAATATTTAGTTCTAAGTATTATTAGTATGAGGGGACGATGCTCAGCACACCCTGAATTATTTTGGAATTGAGGGACTGGTGCAAGGTACTGAAAAAGGGACCCACTAGCAAAGTGTATATTATAGTGGCAGATATTTTTTGTGTGTATAAATGTATGTATGAATATGTGAAAGGCGAAAGAAGCACTGTACATGTGCGGAACCTTCACAACATAGAAGTGTATAAGGAAAAATTAAATTCTAAGAAAACCTCGAATAAACATGTGTACCTAACGTCAAGAAAAAACGTAATTAAAACCGTAAGACTCCACGAGTTTACGAGAAAATACGAAAAGCCTGATAACACGGTGCAACATTAGCGATACTTCACTCATGTATGCAGAAGGAAGTTATGAATTACTTTACACACTTGAAACATCAAATGATAAATCATATCAAAATTATATCTTTCATACGCATCTCGATTTACAGTCAGAAAGAATGAAAATGATATCGCCGCTATACGAGAAACAGGTAAGTAGTTTGATCGACGACCTGTAAGCAAAAGAAATCGCTTATAAAATAAACTATAATCAAAAACATCATACAGAATTTTATGCTGCACTGAAGCTAAGAAAGTAGGTTTATTCGTGTACATAGATTTTCATGACAACCACTGAATTAAAATGTTTATATTTTTTCTCATGATAACACAAGACGCCTATAGGCGCACTTTAATTAAAGATGATACACGTACGCAAGTGTGTGCCGCTATTTTGAAACACTGTACATAGTAATAGTAGTTACACACTGAACTTCAAGATTTTGTGTTTATATGTCCATGTTAATGTGGAAAGTTTTATTAGGGTGAATGATTTACAAGCACACCAGAACGTGCTCAAGAATGAAACACTGTACATATTAGGGTTATGCTACATATAAATGATTATTTTATGCATTTTTCAAATTTTATACGTAGAAACCGTAGAATACACGTAGTCGTTGCCATTACCCTGAGTAGAAGGTAGAAAATTCCCTTCCCAAGCTTTAGTGGAGTGGCTACAGGTGTATTCTCTGCACGCTGATGCATGTCTTTGCGTATGAAGAATACGTAACGTAAAGTAAACCTTAACTTACACACGATTTCAAGAATGAAAACAAAGGACTTGTTCCTTCCAACTAATTAATGGCAAAGGGTGTGTGTCAGTAAAATATGAGGCAAAACCGCCACTATGAGTGGTCAAAAATTTTGTAATTTTCGTCGATAGTTTTTTCCTGTAATTAATGGAAACAATGTATTGTATGTGTTATTCCATTGTATGTGATGTATTTTGTATTTCATGCCAAGTCCCGTGACTTACAAAAATTGTGAATACTTAGGTGCATTGACCAGACGTATCGAGGGGAATGAATCTCAGTACAATAGGTAAAAGGGGTTAATGCGAAGAAAAAAGTGAAGTGAAAAAGAAAGTTTCGAACGCAATACTCGCTGTTAAAGTGGTGTGTGTGCAAAGTAGTGATACGTTGCAAGTGTCAGCGAGCCTAAACAGGTGACATCGAAAATTGAAGCTTGTATCGTCAAACGACCATGGCGACACAATGAGAGAAGACAATGCCAAACAAGTTCGACATGGTAGGCTTCTTACCTGGAGCTGCATCGACGGGATCGTCCTCTGCCTCGCAGATAGTGTGGTGTGTTCTTGGGGGCACATATTCCATTGTACCTCGTTGTGTCTGGTCTAAGTACTGGAAGGAACTACAAAAAGTACACACACTGAGGTTCGGAAGTCTAGACGGTACCCGCACGTTGGTGTATATTTACTGCACTGGCGCGCAAATAGCCAACGTCGACCACTAACAGACGACTAAACAATCGGGCGCGCTTATCGCAAGACCATAATCAACACTGGGGACAGCGAACAAAACTCGTCGCCCCAGAATAAACACAGAAAAAATACAAGGACTTAATTTTCACCTCTGATGAGGAAGGAAACATTTGTAAATAACGTTGTATTCTTTGTATATTTTATTGTATAAACTTTATTAAATGATATTTTTTCTTAGTATAAATCAAAAGTTTGTATATTAGTAGTAAGGTTAAATATTAGCATTAGTATGCCAAAAAACTGACACACACTCAGTAATGCGAAAGAATTCACAGTGCCATGAAAATGAGACAGTAAAAATGAAGTTTGTAAATAAAAGATCTCCCAAACCTACCAATTGCAAGGTCGACTACTGTATCCTGTCAACCAAATAAAATTTTCTGGTGACAGTATACAGTGGGGGGCAGTTGTAATGACGCATTCCGATGTAGAGAGATACAATACTTTAAAGTCTGCGCCAAAGATTAAATAGAGAGGAAGGTGGAATATAATCTCTGTAATGTTCGTATTGGATTCTCTTTTGTTTCATACTCCAAGAAGGAGTTAAGATACACTTTCGATTGTTACCTTGTAGGGGACGGACGTAAATTTTGGTGTGTGCTGAAAGGCAGCCACCTTGTTAGTATTTATGGTTTGTGCGACGAGCTGAGCAAGTCTTATTGTCTCGTGAATAAAAAAAATAGTGAAAAATATCTAATTTTTAAGATAATTATTTAAAGCGACGTAGCATTGTATTCCTTTGTTTCCGCTGTCTTTGTGAAGTAAACTGATGCTCACTTAGGAAGATACACACGGTCAACAAGGAGAAGAACATCGATGGCGACGAATGAATTAATATTGTAGCAGAAGGACTAATTCTACGTCTAAGGTGAGAACTCCGATTAAATCAACAATGGCGTAGAATTCAAAAATGTTATTAATCAGAATTGTAAATTATATTATAGGCAAATTTCACGCAGCACTGAATTCGTCCGCATTCAAGCCGATCAGTACAGTCCGTAAAAAACACTTTCAAAAAGTCTAAAGTTACAGTTCCATATCTATAATTTTTTCTCTTTTCAAAAGATGAATAAATTTAATTTTTTTACTTATTTCGCCACAGTCGACAGATCCTACTAGAGTATCCTGATTTTTCTTCAGTCTGGCTACCATGATCAAGCAATCGTCTTGACTGCCTTTACCTTTCCTAAAGCCAACTGATCGCCATCTAACAGATCCCTGGTTTTCTTTTCCATTCCTGTGTATACTATTTTTGCCAGGACCTATTAATCTAATTGTGCGATAGTTCTCGCACTTTACTGACCTTGCTATTTTCGGAATACTATATGTACGACATTTTTCCGAAATTTTTGGTACATCCCCAGTCTCACAGACTTAACATATAAACTTGAACAGTCTTTTGTTTGCCATTTCCCCTATTGGTTTTAGAAATTCTGTTGGAATATTACCAGTCCATTCTGCTTATTTGATCTCAAGCCTTCCAGTGCTCTTTTACAGTTCGACTCTAATACAGAATCCACTATGTCTTCCATATCGACTCCGATTTCTTTTCATGTCACTTCATGAGCACGTTTTTCCTCTCATAGAGGCCTTCAATGTACTCCTCCACATACTGTGGCGTTTATACCAAATCTCTGCCCAAGGTCATCACCTTTTTATTGGTATGTTTTAATGCACAGTATACGAAGATTTAGTTACGGGAGGCTAGCTAGTGGGTAGGATCACAAGGTAGGCTTACCGAATGACGTGCCAGATGGTCACATAGCGTTAGAACGGACGGGCGTGCAAGAGCCGTATCTAACCGCAGCAGAAAGGCGTTCGACTCAGTTCCGCACTGTCGCTCGCTACAAAAAGTTCGCGCTTACGATCTATCCAGTGACAGATGCGGTTGGATAGAGAGTTTTCTAACAGGGAGCAGTATGTCGTCCTGAACGGGGTAGCTTCAACAGAAACAAGAGTAACTTCAGGTGTGCCCCAGGGCAGCGTAATAGGTCCACTTCTTTTTACGATTTACATAAACGATCTGGTGTATTGACAGCGGCCTTAGACTGTTTGCCGATGATGCTGTAGTCTACAGGAAAGTAGTATCACACGAAAGTTGAGAACAAATCAATGAGGATTTGCAGAAAATAAATGCGTGGTGTAATGACTGGCAGTTATCTCTCAATATTGGTAAGTGTACTTACTGCGTATAACAAGGCGAAAATCCCCATTAATGTATGAGTACAAAATAAATGATCAGTCTTTAGAAGCGGTAACATCTCTCAAGTATCTGGGTGTTACTATTAGAAATGATCTCAAATGGAATGACCAGATTACACAAGTAACGGGTAAGGCGAACTCTAGATTGCGGTTTATTGGTAGAATCCTGAAGCGATGCAGTCCTTCAACAAAAGAAATTGCTTACAATACGTTAGTTCGTCCCGCCTTGGAGTATTGTTCGTCTGTATGGGACCCTTACAAGTTGGGTCTGATTCAAGAGATTGAGAAGGTCCAAAGAAGAGCGGCAAGATTCGTGACTGGTACATTTAGCCATCGCGAGAGCGTTACAAATCTCATAGAAAGTTTGAAGTGGGACGCACTGGCAAATAGACGACGCGCTAAACTGAAGGGGCTGCTCACTAAATTCCGAAATCCGATCTTCACCGAGGATGTAGAGCATATATTACTACCACCAACTTCCAAATCGCTCAATGATCGTCATTCAAATATAAGGGAAATAAGAGCTCGTACTGAGGCGTTCAGACAGTCGTTTGTTCCTCGCGTGATCCGCGAGTGTAACAGAGGGGGAGAAATATGACTTTCGCGCGAATTGTGCCCTCCTCCACACACCGCTTGGTGGCTAGCGGAGTATATATGCAGATATGTAGCTGTAGAGAGAGAGACAGCGGGAATTCGTCTACTACGCTGGGCGCCAAAAAGCGAATCTCTTATTATTTATATTTACTGTTTAAACATTAATATACAGCTCCAACCGTGCTGATGAAGTCACCTGCATTGAGAACTTGTTAAAATTAATTTCAATACAGTTCAGTTAATTAAGAGATACTGATTACAAATTCTAATTACTGTCAGTGCTTATTGATGAAAAGGCTGGACCAACCACAAGTGCGCCCTGAGAGGACAGGCTCCGAAATGTTAAGACAGCTCACTACTAGTCTACGATCGATATCCGAGGAGGTAATACATGAATCCGTGTGAAATCTCATCTCATGTAAAGACGGAAGAGTTTGCTGAAAAATCGCCTCGCATGACGTACTTGTGGGATGTTGTGTTAATCCAAGCAGTCTAGGATCGTTTTCCGAGGTGGTGACATGTGAACTAGTGTGTGAAGTGCAGTTCCCCGTGAAGTCGGAATTAACTGTTAAAGTTTCCTCGGAAAACATATCCATGCGATCTCATGTTGATTCTACGATCGTGTGAACCATTTCTGAGACTTCTGTGGTGCTCGGGAACTGAAGATTAATGACCGGAAATCTTGTGAATATTAACGATAGCCTGCTCTAGAACTCGTTTCATTAATTTTACGATTGGTGAAATAAAACAAAATTAATCGGTGCCCTATCGTCTTACGATTGTCATTATGCTTAGCATTTAAATCTACCCAGTTGTCACATTATTATGAACTGTTTGTTGGACAAAAGTCAGAGCTAACGACCGACGGAGAAAAACCGACTGGGGCAACGTCCAAGAGATTTCAGGTTAGCAAGTTGGTTACAGTTCAGTTACGAGAAGTAGGGGGCGGACGCAATAGACTTTGATCTGTAAATCATACATAGCACCACTGTGTGTGCCCGTGTACATAAAGCGACAGATGACATTTAAAATATTTATTCCCCTGTCTGCTGTGATAGCGTCACACTGTCAGTTACAATTACTTTAAATGTCACCGGAAGTTGTTTTGACTTTTTTACATACTGTCTTCCAAACGATTATTTCGTTATAGATTTTTTTTTAACTTCTGTCCTGCACTACCTGTTTATTTCATTCCTACAGGATTTACATTGCTGTACTTCCGTATTTCCCTGAAAATTTTTATCTTTTCTTCTTTTGTCCATCAATTGACGTATTTCTTCTGTTACCCTAGTTTCTTCGTAGTTATTTTCTTCGCACCTATGTTTGTCTGTACAACATATGTGGTTACCCATTTTAGATAGGTTCACTCCTCTTCAACTGAAGTGCCTACCTTGGTATTCCTTACCTCTGGATCTTCATCCTTCGCAATCTTCGAATGCGCCTCGTCATTCCACCGTACTTCGGTATCCCAGTTCCTTCCCACTGATTCTTCCTGACGATTCTATAAACTTTCAGTCTGCTCTTCATCGTCACTAAATTGTGTCTTGAGACTAGATCGGTTCACTAGTACGCCTTGCAACCCAATAACTGTCTTCTGAACCTCTGTCGGACCATTATTTAATCCCCCTGGAATCCTCACTTGTCTCCGGGTCTTTTCCAAACGTACCTCCTCTTCTTATCATTCTTAAACAAGACCCCCATCTTCAGCTACCGCTCCGCTCTCATACCTACTACCAACTCCATATGATCCAGTAGCCCTGTCTTCTTTTCCTTCCCATGCAAAAGCGTCCCAATCTCCCATGATTATTAGATATTCATCTCCCTTTAAATACTGAATTACTCATTTAGTATCCTCCTATACTTTCTGCACCTCTTCACCTTCTGCTAGTGGCGTTGGCGTGTATACCTGTACTACCTTTGCCGGAGCTGTTTGCTGTAGAATCTGAAATACAAGACCTATTACTGAGCTGTTGACATTATCTCATTCTCTGCCCTACTTCCCTCTTCATGATGAATCTTTCTCCCACTATACCCTTTCCTGCTGCTAGTAACGTTACTGTATATTTGTCTGACCAGATATCTTTATCTTCTTTACATTTCACTTCACTGAGCACCGCTGTATCTAGATGGCGCCTTTTCATTTCCCTATTCAGATTTTCTACTTTTCAAACCTCTGTCACTCTACAGTATCTTCCGACCCTTAGAATGTCATTCCTTTATTGGTTATTTCATCTTTTATTCATGACCACTTCCTGCTAGCAGTCCCCTCAACACCTTTGTCATGTGTACACATTCTACTTCTACTACCACAGTGAAGCTGATGTTCTTGGGCGTGGAACTGAGATGTAGGAGGAAATCGCTCAGCTTGTATGTTCCATGTAACCATATGACGAAAATATTGCCTATACGTGTACCTGAAAGAAAGAGATAGGTTTCCATTGGGCTGATGACAGAAGTTTTTCCTCGAAATTATCCACATACGTTCTGGCTCCATCCGTCTGCTCGTATGACCCTCCGTCGAAAACAAAGTCTGTCTACGTCATGCACACCTAAGAAGATATCTGACATAAAGATGACCAATTTTTGGTTCATATGTTGATGCTGACATACTTTCTTTCCAATGGTGGGTCCTATCCTTTATCTCAGAGGAGCACTAAAAAACCCAATTTCCAGAATTATTGTTGGATATTCTCCAATATCTATCTTCCCCTACATTTTTTACCCTCCATAGCTCCCTCTAGCACAATGGAAGTTATTTCTGGTGTCTTAACACACTTCCTATCACCCTGTCCCTTCTTGTTATTAGTGTATTCCGTATGTTTCTATCTTTGCCCCTTCCCTAAGGAATATCCTCACACCTTATCAGTCAATAATACTATAGGGAAATACTAACAGAGCAATTACACCCTACAATGCTACCTCTTTTACTGGGGGATGAGCACGCCGCCACTTGCTTTCAACTTCCAACATGCCGTTTCTACGAACTAAGAACCATAAAAATACCTCATGCTTTTAGCGCCGTACCAGGCTCCATCAATGTCTGCTCAGGACATTGACATTCTAGAGTCCCGCCCGGTTAATTAAGCTCTACTTCAAAGAAGACTTCGTTTAGGCAGTCGGACACGAAGAAAATTGGATGGACTAGCGATGTAGTCATTAATTAATCTGTTTTGCAATAATTACGACAGCAAACTACCTTACTTTAAAGTTTAATGAAAATGTATAGTAGCAGTATGCTATTTAACTGGGGAAAAGTGCTTACCAGTTTGGCGCGAGTTGTTCCTATTACATCTTGAACCAAATACTGAAGCTCATAATTTTAAGAGCACAAATACTTCAAGAACAACTAAGCTTTACACAAACCTGTGCAGTAGAATTATTGACAGACTGACTACTGCATAGCGAGAAGACGATAAAACTGTTCTGTCTCACAACAAGCTTTCTGACTAACACTTTCAACATAATAGCAAAAAAAGACCTAAGTACCAATTCACAATTACACCATTACACGAGCAGGAATTGCATACAAGCAGGAATGGCCTGGTATTAATTTTGTAATCACTGTTGTTTAAGGAAATTTCATTTTCTGCTAAATGATTTTAACAAGTCTTGAAACTTATTACTCCATTTAGAGATTCCAGTTAAACATTCACTTACTACACTTTGAACTTACCAACTTCACACAAAAAACCACCTGAAACTGCAAAAACTATTGGTCTAGGAAACTTAACACTTCTTTGAATTATTGAAATTATTCAATTCCATGCTTCCACCTTGTTTTAAAACTCGAAATATTCTTGCAACTATGATAGGAGCCCGACAAGGTGAGTGACTTAGGATAAATGAAGATTCATGACATGCAGTTAAGATGAAGCACTTATAATATGAAAACATTAGCCAAACACTGATATACAGGGTGTTACGAAAAGGTACGGCCAAACTTTCAGGAAACATTCCTCACACACAAAGAAAGAAAATGTTATGAGGACATGTGTCCAGAAACGCTTACTTTCCATGTTAGAGCTCATTTTTCTACTTCTCTTCAAATCACATTAATCATGGAATGGAAACACACAGCAACAGAACGTACCAGCGTGATTTCAAACACTTTGTTACAGGAAATGTTCAAAATGTCCTCCGTTAGCGAGGATACATGCATCCACCCTCCGTCGCATGGAATCCCTGATGTGCTGATGCAGCCCTGTAGAATGGCGTATTGTATCACAGCCGTCCACAATACGAGCACGAAGAGTCGCTAAATTTGATACCGGGGTTGCATAGGCAAGAGCTTTCAAATGCCCTCATAAATGACAGTCAAGAGGGTTGAGGTGAGGAGACCGTGGAGGCCATGGAATTGGTCCGCCTCTACCAATCCATCGGTCACCGAATCTGTTGTTGAGAAGCGTACGAACACTTCGACTGAAATGTACAGGAGCTCTATCTTGCATGAACCACATGTTGTGTCGTACTTGTAAAGGCACATGTTCTAAAGTGCGCGTCATTTATGTTGGCGGCCGAGTTTAGTTTCGTTCTGCGCATCTGACGTCACAAAACACAGTTAGCCAATGAACAGAGAACGACGTTGCCAGATCTCGACTGCAGTGCATAGCATGGACGAGTGTCTTCAGTTTTAGAAACGTACAGTCATAAATAAAGTAATAGAACAAAAGCAATGTCTTGATAGCAGACTTTCTTTTATAGAAAGTTTGGAAAAAGCATTCTTTATACCAGTTGCTTCATATTCTATTAATTAATTAAACCAAACAAGCAATAAAACTCCTAATTCAGGCGATAGCAAGAAAAGGTGTTTGTATCAATCTCACGGACCGCTTTTTCGCAATAAAGAACAGCGGTAATTGTTTATTTCCTATTGTACTTCGACGAAGCGTGAGTAATTCATAGTCATACCAAGTGTTTGTCAGTATTTTGCGTGACATGTTAGAGTCATCATGACGTTTTGTAGTCAGTCGAGCGGCGTTAGCGTAACGGTTAAGGTGTTCGGATTTTATGTGAAAGGTTATGGGTTCAAACCTTGTGCGCTGCTTAATATTTTCATTATTTAAAAACAATATCGAAGTGCCTTACTTCACGAACTATATTCGTTTGAATGCAATTTTTTGAAATTTCTTGTGCTTTGTCTCTTCATTAACCCTTTCGCTGCTGCAGACACATGCTCCCCGCATTCCGCGCTGTGCGCGATTTTGTCATCACTGCACTGCTCGCTTGTGCAGACACATGGTGTTCCCTCTGCTTTGACACACTTATGATTCGATTTCACAAAAACTATTAGGCCCAAAAAATTTGATTTTTACATGTCTTCTTGACTGGTACCTTCCCCCCATAAATGACTTAATTTTGTTTCGATGTTCAACGCAGTTATTATGCAGCATTACATGTAGCAAACCATTGCACGAAATTTTGAAGAGTTTGCAGAGTTAGAAGTCCATAGCGTATACTTTCCGGATGGTCGATTTTAGTTGCCACAATGTTGAGAATGAAATGTGGACAAGATACCTAAATTTCATATAAAATGTACTGTATAACAATATCTCATTTAATTTAAGTATCACATAGGTGTCGTATGTAATATGCAGAAATATTCCGTCTTTCGCGACTGTAATAAAAGTTTTATTTACACCGGACGCGTTTGGCTTTATTTTAAAGGACTTCAATCAATGAAAGGTATGGCACATACACAATGGTACTCACGTTCTCTTTCTTGTTTTTGTTCCACAGTCGCAGTTTTACCAATTGTACTGAAATATATTCCTCTTCTGCAACTGTAATAAGCGACTTATTTAGACCAGACGTGTTTCTCTCTTTTGAAGCATCTTCAGTGGACAGTATTTTGTCTCCTCCATTGCCAAGTTACCTTTTGTAGTTTTGTGCTGCGGTAACACAATATTCAACGTTTGTGTTGGCTGATCAGTGTTTTAGCAAATAGATGATGTTTGTGTGTGCCACACACAAAAATTATATTTGACATAGCTCAGAGCACTTCACTGATAGATGGTATATTCAAGTCCTAATGTTTTTGTAAGTCCACAGTTTTCTTTAATGTATTTTGTCTACTTCCTTTTGATTGATTGAAGTGCTTTAAAATAAAGCCAAATGTACTCAGTGTAAATAAAACTTTTGTTACAGTCGCGAAAGACGGAATATTTCTCAATATTACATACGACACCTATGTGATACTTAAATTAAATGAGATATTGTTATACAGTAAATTTTATATGAAATTTAGGTATCTTGTCTACATTTCATTCTCAACATTGTGGCAACTAAAATCGACCATACGGAAAGTATACTCTATGGACTTTTACCTCTGCAAACTCTTCAAAATTTCGTGCAATGGTTTACTATATTTAATGCTGCATAATAACTGCGTTGAACACCGAAACAAAATTAATTCATTTATGGGGGGAAGGTATCAGTCAAGAAGACATGTAAAAATCTAATTTTTGGGCCAAATAGTTTTTGTGGAATTGAATGATAAGAGTGTCAAAGCAGTCGGAACATGATGTGTCTGCAGAGGCGAGCAGTGCAGTGACAAAATCGCGCACAGCGCGGAATGCAGGGAGCACGTCTTTGTAGCAGCGAAAGGGTTAATGCGGCCGTGGTGGCTTTACTTCATGAACTGCGCGCTCCCCCCCCTAAACGTAAGCTTGGGAACTATGCTATACTATGGCGCTGCTTCTATTGGCGCGTGCGTCGTGTGCAACTGGCAACGCAGCAATCTCCCGCGCCTGGGCGGGCATGCGCGAGCCGCCAAGATAAAAGAATTGAACTATAGCAGCACAGGTAGAGTATCCCGTATGAAATCATGATAACGTGCTCCATTGAGCGTAGGTGGAAGAACGAAACTAAAATGAGCTCTAACATGGAAATTAAGCGTTTCCAGACACATGTCCATATAACATCTTTTCTTTATTTGTGTGTGAGGAATGTTTCCTGAAAGTTTGGCCGTTCCTTTTTGTAACACCCTGTATACATATATACAAAACTAAATACGTATATACAAAACTAAACATTTGTTTGCCTGAAGATGGATGTAGAGGCCGTTCTGTGTGGCGGTAGAACAATGCTGTATGATGCAATAATAGCTCTTGAAGTAATATGATACGAAAATTTCTTCTCGGCGTCGGAAATCCAAATTTCAAAGCGATTCAATCAATGACGTGATACAATGGCTAGTAAAAACTCACATCTAAGGCAATTTATATCCTTTTTGGAGAAATCCTTGTCTCATTCTACACTCGGGTTGTTTACTCATCGAATACCTAGGACAGACTTCTTGCTACAAAAAGAGTAGGAGCGCTAACTCTCACCTATCCACGTTTTGCACTCCCACCTAAACCTTTCCATTATGGAACGATTTCCTTCCAGCTTCTCTATTGCATGCAATACTGCATTCCCTGAGCGTGAAGCAGTTACGTACGTAACAATTTAGTACACATACATGTGGTCAAAACAGTCCGAAAAGCTTCGAAGGGTGTTTGCTGGAGAGGTAGTACTGATAAATAACTGTTAAGAAAACAATTCGATGCGTTGCGCCGTTTCTGATCTATTTAGCTTTGAAGTTAGGGAGACGGGTGGTCCATGTTGTCGTGTGCGCTGGTTCAGGCAGCCATCAAGTAGCGGTGTCGCCAAACACGTTCGTCGTGTGGTTTCGTCAGACCGAAGATACGTAGCTTTTGCTCACACTCAGAAAAAAGCAGATTTTAATGTAATGACAGTTTTAAAAAGTGGTAACTCATGGGTCCACAGACGTTTGTGCATTACCGCATTACATCAGATGTAAATGCTTGAATTAGCGCCCGCAAATACCTGAGTGGCTAACTCCAAAGCTAAATAGCTTGGAAATGGAGCAACCAATTGAATTTTTTCTTAAGATATATTTCTCATCACCACCTCCCTGCAAGATCCTTATAAGTTTTATAGGCTGCCTCTGACCACCCCGTATAGCATAACATAACACAACTTTGAAAAAAGACATTTAAAGAGTATTCCAAGGTTACATTAATTTACAGACTGGGGAAAGTATTCACATGCAGTTAATAATTACAGACGCTACAGGATCGATAGTCGACATAAGTTTTAGAAGCCCACATAATTTTCAACACCTTTCAATATCACCGCATCTCAGACACTTCGATCCTGTCCTTCTCAGCTACCCACACAGTACATTATTCACGTCCCTGTAATGGTGCGCTGCAGACGTAAACTTTTTAAACAGAAGTTTTCTTCAAAAGTGGTGCAGTGGCTAGCATACTGGACTTGCCTTCGGGAGGACGGGCAGTTCAACTCCGCCTCTGGCCATCCAGATTTAGGGTTTCCGTGATTTCCCTAAATTACTCCAGTAATTGCTATGACAGTTCGTTTGAAAGTGCCTGGCCGGTTTCCTTGTCCCTCCTTAGCAAACAATCCGATCTTTTGCTCCGTCTCCGGTGAACTCGTTGTCTTCCATCTTACTTCTTCAAATTAAGCCCAATGCTTGATACAAGTAGACTTCTTTCGCCCTCTTTCCCTGTGCTAGTCTGCTATTCAGTTTCTGCTTTCTTAGTCTATCATGCGTTATTTCGCTTCCAATGTAGCAGAATTCCTTTATTTTGTATATTTCATTGTTCTCAATTTTGATGTTAATTTTATCAGTAATCTCATTTCTGTTATTACTCATTACATTCCCGTTTCTTCGCTTCATGTAAAATTTTTTGCTCAGTAGACGGTTAATTATTCATTATGTCCTCTGATTCCTTTTCGCTTTCATTGTGGATAGCCATTAGCAAATCTTATCATTGATATTCCTTCATCCTGAATTTTAACCCTGCTCTTGAACTTGTCTTTTATTTCCGTTAAAGCTTCTAAAATACAAAGATTGGACAGCACGAGAGAAAGACTGTATTTTTGTCTTCTACCCCTTTTAATCCGAGTACATCGCTGGTGGTCTTCCGTTCTTATTCTTCATTTTGGTTCTTACACATAATGTTTATTACTTCTTTGCCTAAGGCTGATACCTATTTTTCTGGACGTTACGAACATTTTGCCTTGTGGAACACTTTTTCTATGTCGACAAATCCTATGAAAGTGTGTTGATTATTCTTAAGTCTTTCTTTTATCATCAAATTGAACGTCAGAATTGCCTATCCTGTGCTCTAACTTCTATAAAGTAGTGGGCGAGAGCTTGGCATCCGCCATTCCGGATCCGATGAAAATAAGAAGAAATTAGGCTATTTTCATTTGTTGAATGGTCTAAATAACGGGAATTTTCAAAGTGACTGTTACATAATAACAGGAACGTATGTTTACGTTCTGTACCTCATCCTATTGAAATATTCCCGAAACTATGGGTGAGCTTACTTCCTTTTTCAATTCCTTTTAGGCAATATTCTATGATGTATAGAAGTCCATCCTACTGCATGGACGAGGGACTTCAGCTTAAGGCATATATGAGATATTTTCTCATACATTCTATGTGTTTTTTTACTTATTTTACAGAATTATTCATGAGATTATCGTAATGTATATTCCATTGGTGTTCTGTGTACTTTGTTGTGAGTGGGACTGTGACAGCAACTTTGGTAGCGGAACGGAGTCTTACAGCTCTCAAGTGATTGACTGTTACTTCGTTGCAGTTCTAGGTTAAGTATTTTCTACTAAAAGAGTCATGCTAGGGATATTGTTTGACGCCATAGGTAAAAGTAACACTATTTTGTACCATAGGTCACTTGGGCAAGCGCTGAAGTTTCATTTCATCAGAGCTAGGTTCGCTACGAGCTTTTATAATAAGATGAAGCTCCTGAGGCAGCATTTATTTTCTTATCTTGAGCCACACTGAGAGCGTAATTGTGTGTAACTAAAAACGTTTTCATAAATACATTTTCGCTATCGACCGAAAGTAATTGTTTGACACCAAATAAGTAAAAGAACACCGTCTTTACGCAATTCTCCAACGCTACAACACACTGAGGTAAACAGCATTCATCTGCTCACTATCCGAGCGCTAACTTAAAAGAAAGTTGATAGGGAGTACACTATTTCAGTTTCATCAGAAACTATCCAAGTGGCTGGGTTGCTTTCTGCAGATTATTTACCCTCAGTAAAAAGATAACGAAAGAAAAACCAGCATTACTGTTCACTATGATGAGCTGCTTTCTCACATGAAACCTACGTATGTAGTTAGAGAGAAATACTCGTGATGTTTTACTTAAGCAGAAGAACTTTCGGACTCATAGCAGACGATAAATGTGAATAACGCTGCTACTACTGCGCTTGTATAGAAGGATCTATTGTTGGAGATGCACAAAAAAATCCAGTCATGTTTCTTCTCTCATACTGAATACAGCGCTAAAACGGAGATAGATGAAATGTGTTGTGGTCAGTTAACTGCTGAAACAAGGGGAGAGAGAGAGGAGAGAGAGAGAGAGAGAGAGAGAGAGAGAGAGAGAGAGAGAGAGAGAGAGAGAGGATGATTTCAAACTGACTCACCAAACAGTACGATCCCACACAGGCGGAGGAAAACTTTTGATTTCTTAAATATAAAGACATATCAACAGTGAGCGATCTAACTTAATAACTAAAGAAAAAACGCACAAGTGCGAGTAAAACTCGCTCTCGGAGGGTACCGTACAAACTTTTATATATTTGGATTAAAATAAAATTTTATAAGTACTTTGCGGATAATAATTGACTTACCTTTGTATATGTTTACTTCAAGAACATCATTTTTCGACATAGTCTCCTTGCGTTTCAACGCACTTGGTCCATCGTTGTACAAGCTTCCTGCTGCTCTCATAAAAGAAGATTCTCGGTTGCTCTGCGAGTCACGAATGCACCGCTTCTTTCACTGCTTCGTCCGAGGCAAATCGACAGCCTCTTAATGCCTGTTTGAGTTGACCAAACAAGTGATAGTCAAAAGAGGCAATATCGGGACTACATGGAGGATGATTCAGTTCTTCAAATTTGAGTTTCTGGAGCGTTTGAGTAGTGTGGGCGAATGTATGCGGACGGGCACTGTCGTGCAACAACACAACACCTTTTGACAGCAATCCTCGGCGTTTTCTTCGAATTGCAGGCTTTAGCTTCGCAGTAAGCATCTGACTGTAACGTACACTGTATATTGTTGTGCACCTTTCCCCATAATGTTCCAATACAGGACCTTGTGCGTCCCAAAAAACCGTAATCATCAGTTTTCCTGCGGACGGTTGGCTCTTAAATTTTTTTTGCACGGCGAACTTGGATGTTTCCATTCGATACTCTGGCGTTTACTCTCCGGCTTGTAATGATGGATCCATGTTTCGTCACTTGTAATGATCCTGTCTAAGAAGTTGTCCCCTTCGGTACCATGTTTTTGCAGATGTCCAAGCGCGTTTGTTTATACAAGTGTGTGAGTTGTTTTGGGACTCATCTTGCACAAACTTTATGAAAGCCAAGTCTGTTGTGGATGATTTAGTTGCCAGAACGGTGACTAATTTGCAGACGAAGTTCCACTTCGTCAATAGTTAATCGCCTGTCTAAGAGAATGATTTCACGTGAACGCTAAATGGTTTGTTCATCTGTGGCGGTAAACGGTCGTCCGGCTCCTTCATCGTGTGTAACACTTGTGCGACCATTTCGGAATTTTTCAATCCATTCGTAGGCATTCAGTTGTGGCAAAACACTGTTCCCGTAATGTACCGAAAGTCGTCGATGAATTTCGGTCGCTGATACGCCTTCTGACCACAAAACACGGATCACTGAACGTTGCTCTGCTTTGGTGCAAATAGACAAAGGAGCAGCCATGATTAACAGCATGGCAGCTATAAAGAAACTAACCTGGCAGCTTGAAAACTGAAAGGACATAACAACAAATAAACAAAGCATGCGTCATCAATGTAAAACGACACTACTGCCAAAAACAAAAGTATAACTAAATTGCGGATAGTAATTGACTTACCCATGTGTGTGTGTGTGATTTCGTGTGACTCATTGGACTGATGCAGTTTTTCCTACTGGACGCCAATACAGTGACTTGCGTGTCCATAACTTATCCCAGTTCTTCAACTGGTCGAAGGCGACCCACGGTTTAACGTGTTGTTCCTGTGACTCCTAACATCGCTGACAGGTTACGGATAGTTCACAACGAAGACTGGAATTTCCGTGACCCGACCGAGAGTTAAACCTGGACACCTTGGTTTCCAGGTACGCTCTATAGCGCAGCGCCACCAGATCATCTAAAGGCTTTCATTAGCGAGTTTGCGAATGTAAAAATATGTAACAAATGTGGCCGTATCTTTTTATTACATTGACTTAGAAGCTTAAATTATTTACACCGTCAAGGGACCGTAGACCTTAGTAGTTACCATAAATGTGAACTTTATAACTCTACTCGTTCCTGAAGAAATGGGATCTATACAGACGGCCGTATCTTTTTAGTGCACTGACTTAGAAGCTTAAACTTTTTGCAGCGCTTAGGTACCGTCGACCCTAGTGTCTCACATAAGTTGCAACTTGAGATATCCACCCATTCCTGAGAAAAAGGGATCTTGACAGACGGATAACAAACGTCAAAATTTTTTTGTGTTATGTAACTACAAATTAGCATCGTTCGGGTTTTTTCCCTTTATTTGCACTTTGAAAGGTTACTGCTTGTCAGATTTCATGATCCGAAGTCAGCAGGAGATAAGACTTTACCAGTATCGAAATACACTCCTGGAAATGGAAAAAAGAACACATTGACACCGGTGTGTCAGACCCACCATACTTGCTCCGGACACTGCGAGAGGGCTGTACAAGCAATGATCACACGCACGGCACAGCGGACACACCAGGAACCGCGGTGTTGGCCGTCGAATGGCGCTAGCTGCGCAGCATTTGTGCACCGCCGCCGTCAGTGTCAGCCAGTTTGCCGTGGCATACGGAGCTCCATCGCAGTCTTTAACACTGGTAGCATGCCGCGACAGCGTGGACGTGAACCGTATGTGCAGTTGACGGACTTTGAGCGAGGGCGTATAGTGGGCATGCGGGAGGCCGGGTGGACGTACCGCCGAATTGCTCAACACGTGGGGCGTGAGGTCTCCACAGTACATCGATGTTGTCGCCAGTGGTCGGCGGAAGGTGCACGTGCCCGTCGACCTGGGACCGGACCGCAGCGACGCACGGATGCACGCCAAGACCGTAGGATCCTACGCAGTGCCGTAGGGGACCGCACCGCCACTTCCCAGCAAATTAGGGACACTGTTGCTCCTGGGGTATCGGCGAGGACCATTCGCAACCGTCTCCGTGAAGCTGGGCTACGGTCCCGCACACCGTTAGGCCGTCTTCCGCTCACGCCCCAACATCGTGCAGCCCGCCTCCAGTGGTGTCGCGACAGGCGTGAATGGAGGGACGAATGGAGACGTGTCGTCGTCAGCGATGAGAGTCGCTTCTGCCTTGGTGCCAGTGATGGTCGTATGCGTGTTTGGCGCCGTGCAGGTGAGCGCCACAATGAGGACTGCATACGACCGAGGCACGCAGGGCCAACACCCGGCATCATGGTGTGGGGAGCGATCTCCTACACTGGCCGTACACCACTGGTGATCGTCGAGGGGACACTGAATAGTGCACGGTACATCCAAACCGTCATCGAACCCATCGCTCTACCATTCCTAGACCGGCAAGGGAACTTGCTGTTCCAACAGGACAATGCACGTCCGCATGTATCCCGCGCCACCCAACGTGCTCTAGAAGGTGTAAGTCAACTACCCTGGCCAGCAAGATCTCCGGATCTGTCCCCCATTGAGCATGTTTGGGACTGGATGAAGCGTCGTCTCACGCGGTCTGCACGTCCAGCACGAACGCTGGTCCAACTGAGGCGCCAGGTGGAAATGGCATGGCAAGCCGTTCCACAGGACTACATCCAGCATCTCTACGATCGTCTCCATGGGAGAATAGCAGCCTGCATTGCTGCGAAAGGTGGATATACACTATACTAGTGCCGACATTGTGCATGCTCTGTTACCTGTGTCTATGTGCCTGTGGTTCTGTCAGTGTGATCATGTGATGTATCTGACCCCAGGAATGTGTCAATAAAGTTTCCCCTTCCTGGGACAATGAATTCACGGTGTTCTTATTTCATTTTCCAGGAGTGTATGTGACATAAATGTCCACATCTTTTGATTTCATTGACTTAGATACATAAATTTTTCACGTCGCCAAGGGTCCATGGATTTCAGTTTGTGACACAAATTTCAACTTGATACCCCTATCTATTCCTCAGAAAAAGGGGACTTAACTGTCGGACAGACAGACGGACAACGAAGAGATCCTATTAAGAGCTCTCTTTATACCGAGTGAGATATGGGACCCTAAAAAGACCAATACTGATGATTAACTAAAGAAGAAGTACGTCTCGTCTATGAAGTAGTATAGATTATAATTCTTGTACAGCCGAAAGAAAGATCTCTGGTTGTGGGGGATTTGGTGGCCGCCTATTGACTAATTTCGAAACTGAATTGTTGGAGACAATAGGAACGCCAGTCTGCCCAAAACCCATGATGCGTAAAATCACTCTGAGAGCAACCTTGGAACTCGCCGGACGTTCCTCGAGAACGGCATGATTCGCACCAAGTATTAAGCTCCTTGGAAATGCGGTGGCACGCATGGATGCACAAACAGGGTTAGACGTTGAGAGATTTATTTGTTAGGAGCTGAATTATTTATAGGATGGTTCTACCTATCTAATTATTTAGTTGTAATTAAATGCCTTGTAATCTTAATGTAATAAACGTATTTCACGGCCGGCCGCTGTGGCCGAGCGATTCTAGTCGCTACAGTCTGGAACCGCGCGACCGCTACGGTCACAGGTTCGAATCCTGCCTCGGGCATGGATGTGTGTGATGTCCTTAGGTTAGTTGGGTTTAAGTACTAAGTTCTAGGGGTCTGATGACCTCAGCAGTTAAGTCCCATAGTACTGAGAGCCATTTGAACCATCGTATTTCACGAAAGTCGTTCGAGCTCTCTGTAATTATTTATTTTCTAGGTGATGCAGCCTAGCAGCTTCACTTCTGTGCAATAAGTAATTTGTCTGTATTATTCCAGCATTACCCACTGATTCGAATCAGGGCCACATAATTTCGCACACTTTGTGATGATGCGCCAGTGTAGGGTGACAGCGCAGGAGTTAAGGTAATACCTATTAATCAACATTGCTCAGGACAAAGCAATCGTTCACAGAACTACTCGCAGCGGGAGTTGAGTTGTAGAAATGGCACATGAAGATTATATGAAAATAATGAAAAATGTGCACAAAAAAGGAACGAAGAGATAGAAACTAGAACCGCCATCATGACATTCGTTATAAACAGTTATACTGTTTATGTGGTAGTTAATTACCTACATGATCCAGTGCTAGAAGCTAACTTCCATTATTTTAGTTCATAATTATGAACGCAGCAATTAATGCTGCATTTATACTCAATCAGAACGATCATATTAGGTGGACCAGCAGCAGAAATATAATAAACGTATATCACAATTGCCTTTGTTTTGACAAAATTTATCTACGTCGGTCCATGCCTATAATAACGTATTCTACACCAATAAACATCTTTCGATCAGACACTAGCATTAATAATAAAACAGTAACGTGGCTATTGTGGCAATTGGGATCTCAGATTCACAATTCTGGGTATCTATTTCTACTCTGAGGCAAATGTAAAAATGTCGGCAAGAATGTTACTAGAGTAAATTGTTCTATTTCGTTACGGCTACGCTCAGATCGTTGTTGACACCGTGAGACTCCTACGTACAAGACACAGGAGCCTTCTGGGACAAAGGCGTTGCTCGTGTGAGGACGGCCACTTTCCTATTGGTCCAGACATTTTGTATGAACTCTGAATGATGGTCGATGCTTGTGCTAGTGCCCAAAGCCTGGAGTGTCATTGAAACTAGCAACACATTGTCCCAATAGCAGTTTTCTCTTTCCACACGTACTGCAAAATTAACAGCGAGTGTTGCTTTACATTTTATTGGCCAATTATTATTGATGGTGTCTCAACAGAACTAGTAAATATCGTTGCTCTAGTATACCGCACTCTTTTTCCATTAAATAAAAAGACAGTACTTCGCAAAACCACTGGTCATTCTAAAAGAATTATAGTATAATGCTTCATTTGGTGGTATCTCCCAGAATCTCAGAACCTCGTGTCGAGTTGTAGATCTTGTAAGGTTTATAGCTGCAGGCTTGTGGACCAACTAGGTTTGGTTCCGGTCACTTGCACCCACAACCACTGTGGTAGTGTCATTATCTGATGAGAAAGCTTCTCCTGTGTTACACCTGTGTTACATCGGTAACAATATGAGCTTCTCATATAGCTTTCAGGAAATATTCCACTACTGGTGACGAAAATAGTCCTCTTTGGACTACATACTTCCTTCGCAGACTACCATTCCTAGGTAAATTACCTCCACATTCATACACCGTAGTATTAGTTACATGACTGCATATAAGCCATCCGGTGTGGCCGAGCGGTTCTAGGCGCTTCAGTCCGGAACCGCGCTGTTGCTGCGGTCGCAGGTTCGCATCCTGCCTCGGGAATTATGTGTGCGATGTCCTTAGGTGATTTAGGTTTAAGTAGTTTCCAAGTCTAGGGGACTGATGACCTCGGATATTAGGTCCCATAGTGCTTAGAGCCATTTGAACTGCATATAACCAGTGTCCGTCATCAGCTGCTCTCTCCTGCACATTTAACCTGGAACTCTTACTAAATATACAACGTATACTACGTTTAAGATGAAACGACAATTTATTTATTACAGGCACAATACTCTCTGGGTGTGGCAACAGTATCAGTACAATTTTTAAATGGCCCCTTTGTACATTATTTTACAGATTTATACCAGCCCCTGCAAGAGAAACTTGGTTGCTAACACACAGTGAGCGTTTTCAATCCATTCGCGAAACAAGAGGGCGGCTATAATGAAATCACGCCAAAAGCGCATACACGATATAACAAAGGTGCGTGCTTGGCCGCAGCTGCATTGGCCTATTGAAGAGCAAGAACAATAAAGTAGAATCTGGGGCGTTCATTCACCCTGTTTTTCTTTTTTTTTTCAAAATGTTGCTCTGTTGCGAAAGTTTTCTTGAGGACGCTCAAATGTCTCGCCTTTTTGTGATTCCGCTTGGATAAAGTATTTTACTCTAGCAATTTACTGTGGAAGTGTATACGCTAGTTAGCGCTCCTTGCTGAGCTTGCCCTACAATCTTTGTTTATTTGCTTCTAATGTTTTACACTGTTGGTTGAACCTATTCGTATTGTGTTTTCCATTGATTTAGGTAGGAAGATTTTTCGTTTCCACTGTCGTAATCAGTCGTAAGACGCTACAGTGGATGAGTGACAATTTTAAATCACTGCAATCAATGTTTCATCATAAAACCAAAGTGTAATGTTAAGATCAACAAAATTTAGAAACAATTTAGAAATTATCGCCGTTAGTGGAGAGACTGTGAAATGTACGTGTATTTTGTTTAGTGAACTCTTTGTGGTCAGATGAAAAAAACAGAATGAATGTTGAAACATTGAATACCATACTCATTGTTAAAACACACTTTAATGGGGTACCATGTGCTCACTTTTGCGACAGAATTTTACGAGAAAATTCACTACTTCATAAAACACATATAAGTGAAAAGTACGATGACAGGGCAAAAGAATAATTGTAAAAAGTCATTTGGGATCTTCTGAGCGTTTGATGCAAAGATAGACTTCTATCCCGTTAAATTTTGTCACCAAAATTTTTGACGTTTTTTTTTTCTCATCTGTCCCTGGTCTTCTTCTAAACTTTTTAAACTCTACCGCTTTTTATTAAAAATGAAATTGATGCCCTATATAGAAGAAAACCGCGTTGCGTTGTACATTGCCTCTGCGCACAAGAGCCGTACGTGCAACATCAAGGGAAAAACACAGAAACAAGCACACAGTAACAAAGTACGAGGACGTGAACTCGACACCTCTCTGCTGCCTTCCTCCGTCAAACGATCGAACACGCTCGTCTGCCCGTGAGCAACAAACTTGCCTTCGTACGAAGTGTACGCGAGAATAAAATAAAATATCTGATTACTTGTGAAGAGGACTAGTACCAAACAGGATATAGATAATCATTGCTAGGAGGCGCTTTCGGAAAGTTGGTGTAGCTCAAAACAAAACTGCACTATTACAATGCCACGTATCGACTGTTTGGCAATCCGTAGAAGCCATTGTTTTCATTGGGTGGCTGTTTGGCTGGGGATTACAAGCAGGCAACCATGGTTTCGAAACTGTGGCTCGCGACAGTCGGAATGAGGATGCTGCAATGCGATATTTATGTGCATAAAGATCTACAGCTGCTCAAAGTGTGCTCAAGTGCTCAAGTGTTCGTGTCTAAGATATATGCACAGGCAACTGAAATTAGTGAAAAATTCGCGATCTGTTAGGCAAGTGGCGATTAATGCTTTGGTTGAATGCTTTCCTTCTGTTGCACCCAATATTATTTACAAGACTGTCACGGGAGTCTGGGATATTATAATTATGGCCGAAGGTGGAAACCGGGCCGGCCACGGTGGCCGTGCGGTTCTAGCGCTGCAGTCCGGAACCGCGGGGCTGCTACGGTCGCAGGTTCGAATCCTGCCTCGGGCATGGATGTGTGTGGTGTCCTTAGGTTAGTTAGGTTGAAGTAGTTCTAAGTTCTAGGGGACTGATGACCTAAGATGTTAAGTCCCATAGTGCTCAGAGCCATTTTTTTGTGGAAACCGGAAACGCATACCGATAGATATAAAGAGCACAACCCTTTTGTAATAACTATTGACAATGTGGAAATCATTTTCTTTCTCACACATAGGCGGTGAGACGCGGACATCTTACACGAACGGTGAATCAAAACAGAAATCACTTCAGGGGTGCCGTTTAACTTAGCTATAAATGAAATAAAATTAAGAAAGTACATTATTCTTATCTAAAAATGACGTTACCGTTTCCAAAATGAAACGGACGTTAATATTGTTCTTTTATTGGAACGTGGATCAGCTGCTATAGGTAGCTTGTGCACCGCAACACCTACGTAAAAAAGACGAGACATCATTAAGTGATGCCGCAGCAAACTCTCTACTGGAAGATAAAGCTCATCGGGAATTCTACCCGTATCGACGCTAAGGTATACCGCTAACCTTGAAGACTTTCGGTGGTCAAAAAAAAAAAAAAAAATATGTCAGTAACCCTTCAGTAGAGGCATCTGTGACAACAATGTAAGCTGAGAGTATCTACAACTATTCTGTCAGCATTCAGAACTAACCGACAAACTTCGCTAAATATAGAAATGGAAAATTAGCGTTATGTCAATTGTGAGAATGTTATTGTTACGCTACGAATCGTACAGAAACATTTTTAAAGAGTAAATATATGCTACTGGTCATTAAAATTTCACCCTTTCGAAGGTGGCAAGGGACAAACGTCGAACTACAGGGTGGCCGAAAAGTCTTTCCCTAATTACATAAATTGATAACTCAGGCTAGAAGTAAGATACAAATATGAAACTGGTGACTAGTTGTTTACGAACTATCAAAGTTTTGTTCACACATCAGTAAACTTCCGCATGAGCACCCTTGGTATCACGTACCACATCTAGGCGATATTTAATTTCCGTCCACACATTAGCCAACATCACCGGAGAGATCGATTCAACGACTGTGGTTATCCGTTGCCGCAGGGTTTCAAGATCTGGTACACGTGTTCGGTAGACCTCGTCCTTGACATAACCCCATAAAAAGAAGTGTAATGGGGTTATGTCAGGAGAGCGTGGAGGCCAAACCGTTGGCTCATCACGACCAATACATCGCCCAGGAAAGGTCATATCGAGATAGGCACAGACGTCCAAACCCCAATGAGGCGGTGCACCGTCTTGCTGAAACAAGACATCTGGGTGATACTGAAGCAGCTGAGGAACAGCATACAGTTGCAACATGTCCAGATACACTGCAGATGTGATGGTAGCCTCAGCGAAGAAGAATGGCCCGGTAATTCGATCGTGCAATAGCGCGCACCAAACATTCACCTTTGGACTGCCTCTGGTGCACTCCATGACCTCGCCATGGGGTTGTGAATCCCAAATGCGCACATTATGGTGATTCACTACTCCACTGACAAAAAGGTCGCTTCATCGGAAAAGGCAATTCGCCTGAGATAACCATCATCGTCCTCAATACGTGATAGCATTTCGACCGCAAAGTCATATCGACGTGTACTGTCATCGGGCAGCAAGGCCTGAACGATTTGCACTTTTTATGCACGAAACAATAAACGTTTGTGCAAAATGTCATGGAGAGAGCTTTTTGGCATCTGTAATTCACGTGAGGCCCTGCGCACCGATTTCTTCGGACTTCGCAGAAAAGACTGCCTTACAGCTTCCACCCTGTCTGCTGAGGTTCTTGGTCGACCAGACCTCGGAAGGTCAGAAACAGATCCTGTGTTCTTGAACTTCTCATACCAGGCTTTAATGCTCTTGACATCAGGTGGATTCCTTCCAAATGTTGTCTGGAATTGTCTGTGCACTGTGGTTGGTGATCGTGTCTCATGGTACCATAGGACACAGTGTGCCTTCTCCTGATTGGTTAACAAGGCTTCTTGGGCACTGCACCTCATCCACTACTTACGTACTACGAACCTAAAACAGAAAAAAAACTTTGATACTTGTAAACAATTCGACACAAGTTTCATGTTTGTATCTTACTTCTAGCCTGTAATCAGGGAAAGACTTTTCGGACACCATGTAGTATGTACACTGAGGTGACCAAAGTCTTGAGATACCTCCGAATATCGTATCTGACCTCCTGCTGCAGGGCGTGGGGACTAAGACCATAGCGCCGGTTTTCAAGCTGTCTAGGGTCAACCGATGTTCTCACGAGGCCAGCTGGTAGCAGAGGCACTTGAGTTGCTCGTCTGCTGCCATAGACCATTAACGCTAAATTTCGCACTGTCCTGACGGATACGTTCGTCGCATGCCCCACATTGATTTCTGCGATTATTTCACGGACTGGTGCTTGTCTGTTACTGTGACAACTCTACGCAAACGCCGCTGCTCTTGCTCGTTAAGTGAAGGCCGTCGACCTCTTCGTTGTCCGTGGTGAGAGGTAATGCCTGAAATTTGGTGTTCTCAGCACGCTATTAGCACTGTGGGTCTCGGAATGTTTCATTCCCTAACGATTTCGAAAGGTGTCTAGCTACAACTACCATTCAGCGTTCGAAATCTATTAAATCTAGACGTGAGGCCATAATCACGACTGAAAACTTTTCGCATTAATGGTTCAAATGGCTCTGAGCACTATGGGACTCAACTGCTGAGGTCTTTAGTCCAATAGAACTTAGAACTAGTTAAACCTAACTAACCTAAGGACATATCACACATCCATGCCCGAGGCAGGATTCGAACCTGCGATCGTAGCGGTATTGCGGTTCCAGACTGCAGCGCCTTTAACCGCACGGCCACTTCGGCCGGCTTTTCGCATTAATCACCCGAGTACGGATGACAGCTACGTCAATGCACTACTCTTTCATACCTTGTGTACGCGATACTACAGCCGTCTGTAAATGTGCACATCGTTTTCCTATGACTTCTGTCACCTCGGTGCGTTTATGCGTATGTAAATGGTTAACACTTCAGCGCAACGTCACAAAGGAGGTAGGAGTAATGGCATCTATACTGTACAACTAAGGACAGGTTACGCAGCAGGTTTCTCACTCAATAATCGCATTTGTTGGTGGGAAGGAGGTGTTATGCCTTGTGCAAGAACGGAAACGTCTACCACCATATGACGTCGTACGACACAGGATTGATCGTGGCCTACCGTGAAATCAGTTTACCGCTCCATTACGGTGATACTTGGGTTCGTCGACACCAGTGGGTTCTGACTCCAATTTTAATGCCAAATAGGATCACAAGTGCCCAAACGTCTGTCTATGGAGAGAACAGAGTTAGTGTTCGCTCGGTTGCCCCGTGAAAATCTCGATAGTAAGATTCTACGAATACTGAATGTAATGGGTATATGTGCAGATATTTCGGTATCTGGTACACAAACGCCGATAAGTGGACTATGTCTGTCAGTATGGACTAATCGTTTTCCGTCCAAGCGTCCACACTTCTGCACCTGACCTACTGCCAAGGGGAAACATTAATGGCTTGCTCTTGCCACATTTACTACCCAACCTAAATACATAATATTCCTAATGGCTACAATTACTACTCTGCCGATGTACGCTGAAGAGTCAAAGAAAGTGGTACACCTCGTAATAACGTGTAGCGCCCCCGCGAGCACGCAGAAGTGCCGCAGCACGGCATGGACTCGACTAATGTCTGAAGTAGCGCAGGAGGGAACTGACACCACGAATCCTGCAAGGCTGTCCATAAATCCGTAAGAGTACGAGGGGGTGGAGATCTCTTCTGAACAGCACATTGCATCCCAGATATGCTCAATAATGTTCATGTCTGGGGAGTTTGGTGGCCAGGGAGTGTCACATTGTCCTGCTGAAATTGCCCAAGTCCAAGCATTGTGGGAATTTACAATGGACATGAATGGATACAGGTGATCAGAAAGAATGCTACGTACATGTCACCTATCATATTCTTATCTACACGTATCAGGGGTCCCATATCACTTCAACTGCATATGCCCCACAGCGCTACAGAGCCTCCACCAGATAGAACAGTCCCTTGCTGACATGCAGCATCCACAGATGCATGAGCTTATCTACACATCCACACACGTCCATCCGCTCGGTAAAATTTGAAACGAGACTCATTTGACCAAGTAACATGTTTCCAGTCAGCAACAGTCGAACGTCGGTGTCACGGGCGCAGGCGAGGCGTAAAGCTTTGTGTCGTGCAGTCATCAAGAGTACATGAGTGGGCCTTCGGCTCAGAAAGCTCAAGTCGATGATATTTCCTTGAATGGTTCGCACGCTGACACTGAAATCTCCAGCAATTTTCGCAAAAGTTGACCTTCTGTCACGTTGAACGATTCTCTTCAGTCGTCGTTCGTCCCGTTCTTGCAGGATCTTTTTCTGGACGCAACGATGTTGGAGATTTGATGATTTACTGGATTCCTGATATTGAAGGTGCACTCGTGAAATGATCATACGAGAAAATCCGAACTTCATCGCCACCTGGGAGATGCTGTGTTCCATCGCTCGTGCGCCGACTATAACACCACGTTCCAGCACAAATGTTGACAGCCTGCCATTGCAGCAGCAGTAACCGATCTAACAACTGCGCCAGATAGTGGTGGTCTTACGAGGTGTGGCTAGAAAAAAACCGGACTAGTACTGATGAAACAATAAAACGAATGCAATAAGGCTGAAAGTCGCGTGGCCTGTCACGTGACTCTCGCTCCGCCTACTGCTCGAGTTTCATCTGCCTCCTGCACTCAGTCTGCCCGTGGCGTCTGTTTTAAGTAGTTGACGTTTTGTCTGTGCGTCGGAAAATGTTGAGTGTACAGAAAGAACAGCGTGTTAACATCAAATTTTGTTTCAAACTAGGAAAATCTGCAAGTGAAACGTTTGTAATGTTACAACAAGTGTACGGCGATGATTGTTTATCGCGAACACAAGTGTTTGAGTGGTTTAAACGATTTAAAGATGGCCGCGAAGACACCAGTGATGACACTCGCACTGGCAGACCATTGTCAGCAAAAACTGATGCAAACATTGAAAAAATCGGTAAACTTGTTCGACACTTTCCTTGTCAACTCCTGTTAACTCAGACACTGCTCTGATTGTTAAACGGCGATCTTGTCGAACAAGTTTACCGATTTTTTCAATGTTTGCATCAGTTTTTGCTGACAATGGTCTGCCAGTGCGAGTGTCATCACTGGTGTCTTCGCGGCCATCTTTAAATCGTTTAAACCACTCAAACACTTGTGTTCGCGATAAACAATCATCGCCGTACACTTGTTGTAACATTACAAACGTTTCACTTGCAGATTTTCCTAGTTTGAAACAAAATTTGATGTTAACACGCTGTTCTTTCTGTACACTCAACATTTTCCGACGCACAGACAAAAGTCAACTACTTAAAACAGACGCCACGGGCAGACTGAGTGCAGGATGCAGATGAAACTCAAGCAGTAGGCGGAGCGAGAGTCACGTGACAGGCCACGCGACTTTCAGCCGTATTGCATTCGTTTTATTGTTTCACCAGTACTAGTCCGGTTTTTTTCTAGCCACACCTCGTATATAGCCGTTGCCGACCGTAGCGCCGCATTCTGCCTGTTTACATGTCTCTGAATACCCATACCCATACCCATACCAGTTTCTTTGGCGCTTCAGTGCAGTAAACACAGATGTAATATCGATCAGTGCACTGTCCTCAGTAACCAATAAAAATATTTGCACGTATACCCCTTACAACTTGTATATCACAGTCTCCTATGTATCGATTCTCATTGGGATGGGCGATGACAAGATTAGACTAGCTACAGCACTCACAGAGGCATTTAAGCAGTCACTCTTCCTGCAAACCACGCGCGTATGATAAGGAAGAAAGGCCAAATAACTGGCAGATTGGGACGTACATTCACCGTGGTTTGATGAGCGCAGCTGTAGTTGTGGCATGATAGTGCAGCCAACGTAAAATAACTTGAGTCAGGAGAAGGGCTTATTTGCAGCGGGACAGATATCTACATTCCACACGGACAGTGGGACAATACCTTGGGCACCTGGACAGTCAGCACGGTGACCCATGTTGGCGGCTTCCCTTGATATCGTAGCAGAGAGAGGCGGTCTGATGGTGGCGGTTACAACAAACTGCTGTCACCACGGCTTTTCAGATAGTCTTCGTTCTGCGTCGGCGATAGACATACGATAGACGTATCCTGGTACTAAGGCTTCGAAGAGAACTGGCGTCGCCGGAAACCAGATTGCATTTTTCATCCATCATCTGGCATTATGGGACGGGTCGTCGTAACTTAAACATATATGGTTTGTGCCTTAAACAGCAGGCGTTATGTTCATGACGAGCAGTGGGGTTGAGCTCTATCTTCCGAGGTCTTTTTGACATTACCGTTTGAAAGATGGGAATAGACCAAATTTGTCCACGCTCATAGAGTTGCAGCAGCCTGGAGAAACGTACTCTTGTCAGCAAAGTCCATCTCTTCTTTAAGCCCACTGGGTTCGATAACTGTTCGTGTCAGAGTTGGCAGCTCTGTGTAATATATATTTCACATTCTGTAGACTCTCAAACCCTGTACAGATTTATCATTAATGCTTTCTACGGTATTGTATACATACAATAAACAAAATTTCAGTAATTGTTTCATTTTTAATGACCGACAGCGTATATGTACACTGTTGTGCGAAACTTAAGAACGAAAATAACTTTCACATGAAGTGCCGCTGACAAGAACACAGCTCGAGGAAACTTGGACTATACACAGAAATAAGTGTCGCACAATACAGAAGTTAACTGAAAGAAATACGTAATGAGATGAACAGAAATGACACTTTCTTTGGAAGACAATAATTGCATTGAAGTCACCCCGATTTATGATGGTCCCCTGTACACCGCTAAAGGTGCCGTATGGAGGGTGTATGATTACCTTGGACAACAATGTATGCTCCGCAACGTCCTCCCATATTGACTACAAGTTTTGCTGTAGAATGTTCCATTGCCCAATCAGCGCGGTATGTAAAATCCCCACCCATTTTTTATTAAATCTCTAGAAGTGTCTCAATTTAGTTAGGTAGTGCGTAGAAGATGTCACAAGAGGCGTACGGTGTGACTGGCCATGCTTTTCCATCCGAGACTTAGAGAGATTAAAGTCTCCTGTCCTTGGATTGTCTTAGTGAGTGGTTGGGTAGGATTCCATCCTGCCTGTTTTGCCGCAAACCTCTCTCACAGAAGGTGTATCAGAGCCATCTGATTCTCTGGAAAGTGCAATTCTACTTCCTGTAATTTCTAAGTGATGAAGTGGGAAGCTATGTTAGTTGGAATACTTTTATTGGATGCTCTTATGATGTGTTGGTTTACGAAGAGAACGTTATCTGACAAGAACGAGACAATCCATCACATTTACCTCAAAACTAGCTATTTTATGAGAGCATGGTCATACTACAGAACTAGATCCAAAGGAGTTTTACCGGCGACTGACGACAGTGGGGCGCAGGCTAGGTCTAGTACTTACAATCGCAAAACATCGTTACTGTTCGTACAACTTCGTTATCTTAAACATTATTCATCTATTTATTGAAGTGTCTCCTTTTTGTGCAGTAATATTGTTCTAAGAAAGTGATTATGATCGGTAGGCTTCTCCTAATATCTGTAATGAAAAAAGTGGCTTGTATTAGTAAATATTTACTAAACGGAATTACTTGCTTTGCGTCAGAATTGCTGTGATATCTTGCGCAGGCGTACCAACTGTCTTTCTTGCAGCTAGAATCAGGACCTTGCCCTACCGTCTATTGACAATGCCAGATGTTGCAGCTGCTACTTCAGCCAGAGTGGGAACCGTAATATTACTCTCTGCTACCCGTTTCGCAGTGCTTGTCTGAGCGTATTGAATGCTACCGATTTCTACAGACGCGAAGTAAAATGTAAATCCGTAAGGTAAGGAAAAAAAATGTAATCTGAAAGTAAGGGTTTCATTACAGGTTGACAACTACTGGATTGTGGTTGGGACATGTAGAGGTATTGCAATACATCTCCTCAACGCATCACACAAATGCTCGATATCATTTAAGTCAGGAGAAGGACACGTGAGTCAATTCACAAAATACGTCCTGGTCCCAGTGTACTTGCGTGACCAGAAAACATCAAACAATCAAGTTCAAAGTTACGAAACGACAAGTTGGAACCATATTCCAAGAGAAGTTCACAGCATGGCCCTGTATCTACACGTGTGTATTATACCACTCTACAATCTTAAAAAAAAACAACAACAACAAAAAAGCACGTTTGCCTAATATTGCCTAATAAAGAGACGGGCGATATGCTAACAGTTACTAAAAGATTGAGGAACATGACCATATCTCCCGTTAACATAGGTTTGCTATTCGTTCGAAATCATTGATTTGATGTCCAGTTCCACTGTATCGTTGAAGTATGCCAGACGTAATTACAAATAGTGAGGATGCCGATATGATATTTGTGTACAGGTTTTGTTACGAAAAAGCTACCGCTGCTTGTGGAGAATCAAAATGGCTCTACTGTGCAGTTGATCCCGGTGGAGTTTCGAGTCCTCTCTCGGGCATGGGTGTGTGTGTTTGTCCTTAGGATAGTTTAGGTTAAGTAGTGTGTAAGCTTAGGGACTGATGACCTAAGCAGTTAAGTCCCATAAGATTTCACACACATTTGAACAGAAAATGATTCTGAGCACTATGGGACTTAACATCTGAGGTCATCAGTCCCCTAGAACTCAGAACTACTTAAACCTAACTTACCTAAGGACATCACACACATCCATGCCCGAGGCAGGATTCGAACATGCGACCGTAGCTGTCGCGCGTTTCCAGACCGAAGCGCCTAGAACCGCTCGGCCGCAACGGCCAGCTGTGGAGAAATCTGATTTGCTAACTGCAGCGTTCCAGGTTCAAGAGTAGTGGCTTGTGTTTTCAATAAACTGCGTGACGTTGATGAACTACCCAGAAATCATTCATAATCTGACCGTGCAATTCAACAGGGTGTGAATTAAGTGGGTATCATTATTCAGTTGGTAGACCGTCGTCCGTCAACACACGCAGAACTTTCACACATAGCGATATTTCACGTACACAAATATGGCGGATTTATTGAAATTCATCCTTATCATTTGCAGCGGGTTCAGTACCTTTGACAGGGATTCGAAAGTTGGAATTTTGTAGTAGGCTAATAACAAATCTCCGATGAATCCAAGTAATCCCGTTCACTGACGAAGTCTCTTTCACCCGTGACTGTACCAGTACCAGTCGTAATATATGGTTGGTGCTATTAAAACACACTTGCCGTTGGTGAGACATTGTCACGTTGCTTTTCTGCATGTATGAGCTGTGGTATGATAGGCTGGGTTGACTTGGTCTGTTGTGTATTCGTGGGATAGACTGCATATGCACGGCAGAGCATAAAACGTATTTGTACTCTCGAGACTTAGTTGTGTGGGCTCTATCGATTATCTTACAGGGGATCGTTATCTAACTCCCGCTTGAAAACGAGCTTCAAGCATTAGAAGTGGTTCCTCTGTCTACGCGAACGAGTAAGTTCTCACAGTATGAAGGGGATTCTGCACATTCTAGTTGTCAGGTGACACGAACCTAAATCTTAGATTCACCAGAAGAAGAATCAGCAGAAATCAGCACATTTCTTGTACAGCAAGACCAACGGTTCTGACCCTTTAGATTTTTGCCTGTGAAGATGACTGAAATGCGACCTCTATAAATACAAAAAGTATACACAAGAGACGAACTGATTGTTCAGATAGTGAGTAGTGCTACTCTCTCAACAGTACCCCAAAACGTCCTCGAAACAGCTACAAGTGAAACTGAGAAGAAAACACGAAAGTCGGAAGTGGAATATATGGAATCAACTTCGCGCTTAATCACTGGGCCTTGCTTAGCAACGTCTGTGAGTATTACTTTGAGTTGCATTCTAAAATATTTACTAACAGCTGCGCTCCACGGTGTTACCCTTGGTATAAACCGTTTTTTTCTAATGGATTTGGCCAGCTACGGACTGCATACAACTTAAGACTTATGATGTTTCTTTTTCTTCCTTTCTTCCCAGTACTTCTTCATTTTCTCTCCAACTGCTCGTCTCTGCTCATCTGTCCATAATCTCTTGGGTCGAGGTTTTGGCTCATCTTCTTCACAGTTTGCGTTTTATATCAGTAGCCTGAAGGGATTCCTGTCACGTATGATTTCTTCTGTAACACCTATTTTGTTGGCATCTTTCTTTACTGCTTCTATCCATCCTACAGTTTTTTCAACTTACTAACGCTATTAAAAATTTTCCTTGTAATCCGTGTTTCTTCCATTCTTTTTAAATGTCCATAAAATTTTTGCCGTCTCTTCCTCATTGTATTAGTGATCTTTTCTGTATTTTTTTGTATAAATCTTCATTTCTCCTTTAAATCGACCTATTTTCATTGTTTTTCTCAAGACATAGAATTTTTCTTAGTATTTTTCTCTATTTTTTATCTAGTTCTCTTAACTCGCCTTTATTAGTCAATGTTAGGCACGCTGATTCATATGTTGCTTGTGTCCTAATAACTGGATTATAATGTATAATCTTCGCTTGTATGGATATTGACTTATTATTGTAGTAGCTTTGTGTTAATTCATATGCAAATTCTAACTTCTTTATTCGTTTTTCATTTGTTGTGTTATCCAGTCCATTGGCTTGAATCCACTCCCCAAGGTACTTGAATTTATCAGCTCTTTTAATTTTTCCATACTTTGTTTCCATAAACTTTTCTGTATTATGTTTGTGTTCTATACACCCGGTTTTTCATAGGATATTTTTAGCACAGTCTTTTCAGCAATCTTGTGTTGCAGATCAAGCATAACTGTTGCGTCTGTTCGGTTTTCGGTTATCAGAGCCATATCATCCACAAAGACTAAACATTTCACTTCAAATTTGTACTTTCCTTGGCCCATGCTTATACCCTTTGTGCCTCTGTTTTTTAATGTGCTTTCCTATGTTTTTACTATTTTATCTTAAACCAAGTTAAAGAGAATTGAGGACAGTCCATCTCCTTGACGAATTGCTGTTTTGATTTTCAATGGTTCAGAAATTTCGCCTTGAAACTTAATCCTTGATTTTGTATCAGTGAGCGTTTGTTCAACAAGTCTTCTGATGTTTTCGTCTATCCCTGATTCATAAAGTATCTGGAATAGTATTTGTATTTAAACTGAGCCGTAGGCCTTCTTGAAGTCTACGAAAGTAACTACTGTATTTTTATTTTGTATAGTTCTCACTCTCAAAATTATTTTTAAATTGAGAATCTGTTCTGCACATGATCTACCGTTTCTAAATCCTGCTTGATAATCTCCTATATTAGGTCCTGCTTGCAGCTCTCTTGTATTTAAAAGTGCTTTCGACAGTATTTTGTATGTTACTGGTAACAAGGATATACTCCTGTAGTTGTTGGTGTCTGTTTTATTTCCTTTTTTATGGAGAAGATGGATCAATGCTTGTTTTCTGTCACTGGGTATGGTTCCTTTTGTCCAAATGTCTTTAATTACTTCCTGAATTTTCTGCCATACGGATAAGCGCCCTAGTTTCCACATTTCTGCTACTATCACATCCTCTCCTGGTACTTTTTTTATTCTTCAATGCTTTGATAATCTTCTACTGTAAGTGGTTCCGATGGTGGATTTTCATGTTGTGGTTTTTGAAACTGTAATCTGCCATTAGGCTCTTCACAATTTAATAGATTTTCAAAGAATTCAACTAAAATAAGGCAGTTCTCTTTATTGCTTAAAACCATTTTTCCAGTTTTATATTTAAAATGTAATCTTGGTGACTGAAATCCTGTTAAAACTTCTTTAAAAGTCTTATAGAAGTCTCTAGTGTTGTTCCTTTTAAAGTATAAATCCATTTCTTCTAATCCGTCTTTGTCATATTTTCTTTTCACTGATCTGATAATTTTGATGTCTTTTTCCTTTCTTCTATAAACTCCTCCCAGTATTCATATTTCTTATTACTGTTTCAATTTTTTATGCCTTTAGTCGATTGTCAATTGCTTCATCACACAGCTCGATCCACCATCTGTGTCTTTGTACTCTTCGTGTTCTTTAACTGAATCTAGCACTGTTTCTTTAAGTTCTTCCCAATAACACATTTTTCTTGTGTTTAATATACCACAGAATTTGTGCTGATTTTGAGTGAGAAATTTAGTGTTTAGTCCCGGAAATGTTTTTGGTTTTGTTTGAGGCTTGTTCGGTTGAAACATGGTCTTAATTTCAGACAGATAATGGGTCTATGATTAGGCCCTTCCTCACTCTGACATCCAAGATTTCCTTGTAGTTACGACTCGTTATTACCACATGGTCTAATTGATATTCACCTTGGTTTTGACTAGGTGATACCCACGTTTTTTTCTTTCTTCCAAGTTTCCTGAAAAATGACAACATAAGTTTTGGGTTAATTTCGTTTTCAAAAATCTATGAGTATTTCCCTATTTCTGTTGGTTCCTTCATGTGCTGAATAATCTCCATCTATTAATTTAAATTTTATTTCTTTGCTAACTTCTGCATTAAGTAGCCCACTAAAATTTTGATCTGTTCTTTTGGTAATTTGGATGTTTCGTGTTCTAGCATTTCCCAAAAATCTTTTAATTTGTCACCATTTGTTCTGTTATGTTGGTTGATAGGTGCATGTGCATTTCTAATTGTGTAACGTTTATTGCCTGACTTGAAAGTCAGAAATGAAATTCGCTCTGATAGGGAGCTAAAATTAGTTTTGCTTCTGTAAGTTTTTGACCGTAAATGCTGTCCCTAATATAGTCGTATTATGGGTGGTTTTAATGGCTTGTTTTCTTTTGTAGATCCTGTATCCACCTGACTCAAATGCATTGTTTTTTGAAGTGCTAATATAAATATGTTGCGTTGATTGAGAGTGACCTTCAGGTCTTTTAGTTTTCCAACTTTCATAAGTGGGTTGATGTTCAGAGTTCCTAGTAGGTGTTTTTTCTTAGGTCTTATCTTTGAAGACGTTCAAGGAAGCTCTGACTCTTCCTTGCATGATGTTCTAGGCTCTCCAGAATCCAAAGGCCTAGTTGCACCACCATGAATAGCGATGGAAGGTTGATTACTTCCTGCAGTACTTTTCCTTTTGAAATTTACCATCATGTCTCAAGTTAAAGTTTAGTTTGGGAAACGGTAGTTGAGCCTTTCCATGATAAAGATTCAAGCAGTTAGCTTAGAATTATAAGTGAAGCCGCCACAAAAATGTGGGAGAGACGCCTTTTGTAGCCGCTCACTGTGGGAACAGACCATACAAAAGCCTGCCTCTTCTGACAATTTCGCCGTCCTGATGATCTTCATTGCCTCCTTCACTGCCGTTGATGTGTTCACCGTTTCCCTGGCAAGGGACCCTCACGAGGTACTATCACCAAGGAGTTTTAACGCGGCGTTACTCCTCCCCCTTTTCCTTTTTCAACCGGGCTTGGGACCGGATTTGGCGGAGTTTTGGTTTAATCGTTATTTATAGAAAATGTCCGAGTATATATTTATTTCTATTTTCTATTGGTTCATCTCCTCCACCCTCCCCTCTCCCTGTCCACCTCCGTTAACTTCTCAAATGCAAACTTTCAATATTTCAGCAGCAATCTGCATCACGAAAGAAATATGAATCAATGGAATGCAAAAAGAAAAAGTAAGTCAGTGTTCAAGAACATAGTGCAGAAACGTTTCTGGAGTGAGCATTGCGTTCTGCGCGTGTTGTCAGTATGAAGTTGGAATTATCTCATGATATTGGGACGACGCTGTTGGTTTAATGCCGATTCGCATAGGCCGTCAAGCCACGTCACGTCAAGTAAAAACATTCTCCAATGCATTTCAAATGGCGGCATTCACGCAGGTCGTCAACCGGCCGTCACGTCATGTCACAGCACGTCACGTCAAAGTTCCTAAAGGAGAAAGTTTTGATGGTATCGTCATCTCCTTACATTGTAATCTGACCTACTTGTATTATCGCCACGCTCACACGAGTGATAGTAGTGGATTTCGTGCTTTTGTCTCTTCGTAATCTTTATTTCATTATAACGTTTTGTTGTCGTAGCAAATTGCAAACTTTCCATACTGGCTTGGATATTTTTTAGACTGAGTGTTCTTACCCAAGCGAGTTCAGAAAACTGGAAGCGAAAAATTACATAGGTTTAACAATAACAGGACAGAACTGACGCCCACAATGTATATAAATAGGAACATAAGCTGATGAAGCAGTTTCTGTTACATAATGTTTTACTTGAAGAAAGTCATCTTTAATGAAGGAGAAAACTAAAATTATTTATTACGTTAGTAGTGATGTAAAGAAAAAACCGTAATGGATAAGGTAAGCAGGCTTCATTTCTTCCTTTGTAGCTATTGCCTGATGTGTTTGTATGGATATATTTTCTCCAGAAAATAATTGTAGAATTTTGAAATGTTGTTTCACTTATCAGCACTTTACCAAAAAAAGTAATTAAGAACATTTATTACGAAACTTACATCAGCCATTAACAAATTTTTTCGTTATTAGTTCCTCTATTATGATGCTATACGCTGACCTATTGAGTCACAGTTAGCGAATCATAACCTCACTTTAGCCGTTTGGTACTGGGCTAATAGAACTGACGAGACGTAACGTGACATAAATGTAAAAGTACACTGACATGTTGGTGCCATGACGTGATGCCTGTTCATTTTGTTCTTCAAAGCTAAGGACCCTGTTTATTCCAGGTGTCAAATGCAAATTATTGTGGTGTCAGAAATCGCCTATACTAAGTTGACATCAGCTGTGAAGGGAATCTGTCTGTACTGAATGATACAATTACATTCCAAATTTGTAGGACGCATTACGAATAAAAATACGACATCCTGAGATCAGACGAGCATGGTAACCAATCTATGTTGATGACATAAAATCTATTCTGCGCATCTGGATACTCGCTCATTCCAGAGATATTTCTACTCTGGGTTCAAGAATCACGATAGTATCACAATCCAATACACGTCCACAGTCCAAATTCTTAACATTAATTCTTCTGAACTATAGAAGCGAAGTCAGTGTTTAAAAATAACGATAATATCAAACGCCAATACACTTTTACAACATTCTACGAGCTGTGATATTTTTTCATATGCATACATTACACTGTTACGGAGTTAAGTGATGATTTTATTTTACAGAAATATTTCTGCTGTCCTAAATTTATATACATACTTCTTTTATTTGTCAAAACACTTAATAATTTCTCTCTACGCTAAACTTAATGCACTCGTTTCTAGTTAACTTTTCTGGATGACATTTTAGTGTCTTAATCCGTCCCATAGAGACTATAGTCACATTGACCAACCGACAGCAACTGATTTTTCTTTTTTTTTTCGGAATAAAGTGTAGCCTATTTGTTAACTCAGGGCATATGCTAAGTCCATTCCAGATTTCTTCCAAATCCGTATAGGCATTTCTGCATGAAGGAGTAACACAGTATACACACAAACATTATCATTCCCCCATCCCTCAACACCCCCCCCCCACCATAAAAAAAGGCAACGCTTAGTATGTTGTGCGATGATGCACACTCATCAGTTTTTAAGAAGGAACCCATATCTGGATGTGCACGGTTTTGACGCACGAGAGCGTCAAAATCTCAGACGGGTCTACGTCCCACATTACATCATCAAAGCCAACAAGAGTAGCACATCGTGCTGCTTACATTACAAACTGACTTCAACCTGTGCACATCCTGCATCAATAGATAGGTACATCGGCGTTGCTAAGCGTCACACATATGACAAAATACATGCAGTTTTCTTTCAAGTGTTTGAATCGCTCTGTGGTCTCGAGCAATAAGATTCTCCACTGATGTTACAGGGATGTCACAACCATACTCTTAATACTTTGTTTCTTTTTAGTGATCAGTCTTCTGGCTGATTTGATGCGGCCCGCGACGAGTTCCTCTCCTGTGCTAACCTCTTCATCTCAGACTAGCACTTGCAACCTCCGTCCTCAATTATTTGCTGGATGGATTCCAGCCTCTGTGTTTCTCTACAGTTTTTGCCATCTACAGCTCCCTCTAGTACCATGGAAGCCATTCCCTAACAGATATCCTATCATCCTGACCCTTCTCTTTATCAGTGTTTTCCACATATTCCTTTCCTCTCCGATTCTGCGCAAAACCTCCTCATTCCATACCTTATCAGTCCACCTAATTTTCGTCTGTAGCACCACATCTCAAATTCTTAGTTTGTCGTCGTTCAAGTTTTGCCACAGTCCATGTTTCACCAGACGAACATTCTCAGAAATTTCTTCCTCAGATTGAGGCCGATATTTGATGTGAGTAGACTTCTCTTGGCCAGGAATACCCTTTTCACCATTGCTAGTTTGCTTTTGATGTCCTCCTTGCTTTTAAACAACTTGCATCAATGAGCTGTTAAGCTGATTGTGCGGTAATTCCCTCACTTGTCAGCTCTTGCCGTCTTCGGAATTGTGTGGATGATCCTTTTCCGAAAGTCAGACAGTATGTCGCCAGACTCATACATTCTACACACCAACGTGAATAGTCATTTTATTGCCACTTCCCCCAATGATTTTAGAAATTCTGATTAAATGTTATCTATCCCTTCTGAATTATTTTATCTTAAGTCCTCCAAAGCTCTTTTAAATTCTGATTCTATTTCTGGATACCCTATCTCTTCTAAATCGACTCCTGTTTCTTCTTCTATCGCATCAGACAAAGCTTCCCCCTCATAGAGGCCTTCAATGTATTCTTTCCATCTATCCGCTCTCTCCTCTGCATTCAACAGTGGAATTCCCGTTGCACTCTTAATGTTATCACCCTTTCTTTTAATGTCGCCGAGGGTTGTTTTGACTTTCCTGTATGCTGAGTTTGTCCTTCCGACAATCATTCCTTCCACGATGTCTTCACATTTTTCCTAGAGCCATTTTGTCTTAGCTTGCCTGCACTTCCTATTTATTTCATTCCTCAGTGACCTGTATTTATCTATTTCTGAGTTCCCTTGAACATTTTTGTACTTCCTCCTTTCATCGATCAATTAATGTATTTCTTCTGTTACCCAAGGTTGTTTTCGCAGTTACCTTCTTTGTACCTATGTTTTCCTTCCCAAATTCTGTCATGGCCCTTTTTAGAGATGACCTCTTTAACTGTACTGCATTTTGAGCTATTCCTTGTTGCTGTATCCATAGCTTTAGAGCATTCGTATCTCGTCATTCCATAGTACTTTCGTATCCCACGTCTTTTCTTATTGATTCTTCCTGACTAATGTCTTACACTTCAGCCTACTCTTCATCACTACTATATTGTGACCTGAGTCTATGTCTGCTCCTGGGTACGCCTTACCATCCAGTATCTGATTTCGGAATCTCTGTCTGACCATAATGTAATCTAACTGAAATCTTCCCTTACCGTCGAACGGAGTGGCCGTGCGGTTCTATGCGCTACATTCTGGAGCCGAGCGACCGCTACGGTCGCAGGTTCGAATCCTGCCTCGGGCATGGATGTGTGTGATGTCCTTAGGTTAGTTAGGTTTAATTAGTTCTAAGTTCTAGGCGACTGATGACCTCAGAATTTAAGTCGCATAGTGCTCAGAGCCATTTGAATCATCTTCCCGTACCACCCGGCCTTTTCCAAGTATACCTCCTCCTCTTGTAATTCTTGAACTGTGTATTCACTATTACTGGCTTAAACTAGTTACAGAACTCAATAGTCTTTCTCCTCTCTCATTCCTTGTCCCAAGCCCATATTGTCCTGTATCCTTTTATTCTGCTCTTTCCCATATAACTACATTCCGGTCTCCCCTGACTATTAGATTTTCATATTCCTTTACATACTGTATTACCCTTTCAATACTCTCAAACTCTTTCTCTATCTCTTCATCTTCATCTTGCGACATCGGCGTGTATACCTGAACTATCGTTGTCGCTGTTCGTTTGCTGTCGATTTTGATAAGAACAACCCTATCACAGAACAGCTCATAGTAACACACTCTCTGCCCTACTTTCCTATTCATAACGAATCCTACTTCCGTTATTCCATTTTCTGCTGCTGCTGATATTACCCTGTACTCATCTGACCAGAAATCCTTGACTTCTTTCCACTTCACTTCACTGACCCCTACTACATCCAGATTGAGGTTTTGCATTTCCCTTTTCAGATTTGCTAATGTCGCTACCACGTTCAAGCTTCTGACATTCCACGCCCCTACTCGTGGAACATTATCTATCTGTTGATTATTCAGTCTATTTCTCATGGTAACTTTGCCCTTGGCAGTCCCCTGCCGGAGGTCCGAATGGGGGATGATTCCGGAATCTTTTGCCAATGGAGAGATCATCATGACACTTCTTCAATTGCAGGCCACATGTCCTGTAGATACACATTACGTGTCTTTAATGCAATGGTTTTCATTGCCTTCTGCATCCTCATGCCATTGATCATAGCGGATTCTCCCGCCTTTAGGGGCAGTTTCCCACCCCTAGGACAAGATATTGCCCTGAACCTCTGTCCGCTCCTCCGCCCTCTTTGACAAGGCCGTTGGCAGAATGAGGGGTGGACCACTTATGCCGGAAGTCTTCGGCCGCCAAAGCTGATTATTACTAAAATTTTAAGGAGCGGCGGGATTCGAACTCGGGACCAAAGACGTTGTGATCATGAATCAAAGATGCTACCCATAGACCACGGGAGCACTAGTGCACGCTTCATACTATCCTGTAGAAAACAGTTGAGATGTGTCACCCAATGTTGGCCATGGAACTGGTCGACCTCTACCAACCGAACGACTGGGATATGCGATGTTGAGGTGATTCCGCTCATCGACATCAAAGTCTGCTGCAGCTTCGTCACGTTGGAGTTACATGTCCATCCGAACATTTAGTGGCACTACGACCAGTATGGTCCGCAAAATACCTCTAATAAGTGTGAGGCAGATGGTTCTTTTTAGTGTGTTTGGCAACATACATGGTCTAACAATTTGACCATTAACCATCCTATCCCAGATGTTAATACTGGCCCTGGGACAGTGATTTTGAATCAGCTGCACACTCACTTTTTCGTCCAGCCTAGCAAGCGTGTTGTAAAAGTTTAATATACCGTCTTTTATAAACGTGCATTCAACCGTGAATAGTACCAAGCTCAAGAATTGTGGCTGGAGTATGAATTGTTGTAAATAACCACCACGCAACCCATATCCGTCCTCCTCAAGTAATGTCTGGAATTTCCGCACATGTTATGGAGCCGGTCTTGATGGACAACATCACAAACGACAGTCCTACCCATGCGCAGCGTCTGCCGAGTGCTGGTGTCTGGGTATTCTTTGAACACTGTCAGCATGTCCTCCTCCAACTGTAGTGATCGAGCCGAGCGTAGACGACCCGCATCACGCTTCGGCACCTGCCAGAGCACGAACTGTAGAGTGGGAATAGTATTCGTAAGCACCTAGTACAAAGTGCTACTAATTTACCGTACAGTGAACACACCTCAGACAAAAAATACCAACTTGCAATTTAACGGTTTTTGAGGCGTCTCTCAATGGTCGCAAAATGGAAATAATGTTCGGTACGCTAGTTTGGAAAAATTTCTGCATATAGTCTTAAAGCAGCTCTCCACTTACAATCAGCCTTGCCGTATGCAAGAACCATGTCGGTAATTTGCGCAGCTGTGTACAGGTGCAAATCGCACTGCTGTGAGAAACGTTACTGCACTGGCAGACCACATAAGTACTGCAGTGGGGTATACTGTGGAGAAATGTAGCGCTTGCGCAGAAATGTTTTCAGGATAATGTCGTCCATCCGCAGTGCAGAGATGGCTAAAGGGTTGCATACTTTCTGTATTCAGACACTAAAACGTCTTGGAACAAACCGCCACAATCGTTCGGTCTCAGACTTCGACACTCTTCAGCACCCAAGCTGTGCATTTGCGTGTGTGGTGGATAAGGTTTCCTCCTTGAAAACCGATCAGCCTGTGTGAATGATTTCAGCTGAAGATGCCTGTATAGCCAGGCAGCTAAGACAGGCCAACTAAAGTATCTCCAGAACGAGTGAATATTGAGCCGTTTATCAGTTCGTGAACCTACTATCGATATTGTTGTATCGTTGCGCATTGGAATCTGGAAAAGAGTGTTATAGCGTCCCGGGAAAGTGCACATTCTGCCACACCTGCCTGATTTACAATGAAGCTCCGAAGAAACTGGTCTAATCTTATACTGGTATAGGCATGGTTTCTCAGACACAGAGATATATAAACGGGCAGAAAACGGTGTTGCGGTCGGCAACACCTATATATGACAAGTGTCTGGCGCAGTTGTTAGATCGGTTAATGCTGCTACAATGACAGGTTATCAAGATTTAAGTGAGTTTGAACGTGGTGTTATAGTCTTCGCACTAGCGACGGGGCACAGTATCTCCGAGGTAGCGATGAAGTGGGGATTTTCCCGTACGATCATTTCACGAGTGTACCGTGAATAGCAGCAATCTGGTAAAACATCAAATCTCCGACATCGCTGCGGCGGGAAAAACATCCTGCAAGAACGTGACCAACGAGGAGTGAAGAGAATCGTTCAACGTGACAGAAGTGCAACTCCTCGGCAAGCTGCTGCAGATTTCACTGCTAGGCTATCAACAAGGATCACCGTGCGAACCATTCAACGAAGCATCATCGATATGGGCTTTCGGAACCGAAGGCCCACTCGTCTACCCTTGATGACTGCACGACCTCAAGCTTTACGCCTCACCTGGGCCAGTCAACACCGACATTGGACTGTTGATAACTGGAAACATGTTGCCTTGTCGGACGAGTCTCGTTTCAAATTGTATCGAGCGGATGGACGTTTACGGATATGGGGACAATCGCATGAATCATGGACCTGCATGTCAAGCTGTTGGAGGCTCTACAATGGCGTGGGGCGTGTACACTTGGAGTGATATGGGACCACTGATACGTCTAGATACGACTCTGACACGTGATACGTACTTAAGTATCCTGTCCACCTGCATCCATTCATGTCCATTGTGCATTCCGACGGACTTGAGCCATTCAGGCAGGACAATGCGGCCTCCCGCACGTCCAGAATTGCTACATAGTGGCTCTAGGAACACTCTTCTGTGTTTAAACGCTTCCGCTGGTCACTATATTCCTCAGACATGAACATTATTTAATATATCTGGGATGCCTTGCAACACACTGTTAAGAAGAGATCTCCACCCACACGTACTGTTACGGATATATGGACAGCCCTGCAGGATTCATGATGTATGTTTCCTACAGCACTAGTTCAGACAATAGTCGCGTCCATGCCACGTCGTGTTGCGGCATTTCTGCGTGCTCGCTGGGGCCCTACACGATACTAGGCAGGTGTTCCAGTTTCGTTGCCTCTTCAGTGTAGAAGCGCTGCAGGTGTAGTGTTGCTTTTAGTGTTTGTTCGGTTAGTGTCTTTATGTCTGACTAACTGCAAAACTATTAGCAACCGCGATTCAGCTGCTTCCATGGAGACATAGCTATATTTGGCTAATGGCTCTGAGCACTATGGTACTTAACATCTGTGGTCATCAGTCCCCTAGAACTTAGAACTACTTAAACCTAACTAACCTAAGGACATCACACACATCCATGCCCCAGGCACAGTTTTTTCTCTTCTACCATATGTTAGCAACGGAAGCCTACTCTCGAAACGTGAAATGGCGGGTATGATAGGCTCTACGGTCTAGCAAATGGACGTAGCCTGCGACCCGGGCCTTCTACACTGAAAAATTTCCTGTAATAATCTGTCCGGAAAAGTCTTTTTCCAGCGTTTCATGGACACCCTTGCACCTCGGAAGACCAACAAAGGAAGGCCTCGTCCAATCCGCTCGCGTGACATTGAGAAGTGTGTGTTATGTTCCGTGGAAGAAACCCCAGGGAACTGTGTGCGACGATCAGTAACAGTTTAAGGCATGTCTTAGTCTCTTATCTGGAGGGGGGGGGGGGAGGGGGGTCGGGGTACTTCATGAACAATGATGTACCAATATCTACAGACATACGACCGGAAGAGCGGTGTGCTAACCACGTGCCCCTCCATATCCGCATCCAGTGACGGTTGAGTATGACACGACAGCCGGTTAGTACCGTTGGACCTTCATGCCCTGTTCGGACAGAGTTTAAACCATCTACAACGCATTCAGGCTCTATCATGGCAGACGGCGGTTCTGTCAATTGCTGTTGCACAAGTGTGCCGCATATCCACTGTTCACATCCAAGATTTTATTTACCGATGAGGCAGGGTTCACAAGAGATGGTATTGCATGAGAGCCGGCCGGAGTGGCCGAGCGGTTCTAGGCGCTTCAGTCACGAATTTTGCCTTGGTCATGGATGTGTGTGACGTCGTTAGGCTATTTAGGTTTAAGTAGTTCTACGGTCTAGGGAATGATGACCTCAGAAGTTAAGTCCCATAGTGCTCAGAGCCATTTGACCCACTTGAACCATGCACGAGGAGATGTAAATCCCCAAGTAATTCAGGAAAGACGGCATCAACACCGATTCTCAATGAATGTATAGGCAGGTGTACTTGGCGATAGATTAAAAAGATCATACGTACTTCCAAAAAGGTTAACTGGGGCGCCTTAGCCGGACTTTCTCAGTAATGTACTTCCTACCTTGCCAGAGGCTCTGCTATTGCAGCAATCAATACAAATGGGCACCAGCACACTTTTGTCACAATGTGTGCAAACATCTGTCGCAGACAAATTGGTGGCGGTGGGTGGGGGGTGGGGGTGGGGGGGGGAGAGGTTAGTCACACCTTGGCCTGTTCGTTCCCCCAGACCCCAATCCCCTAGATTTTTGGTCATGGAGACACTTCAAGGAACTGGTTTACGCCATAACAATCAACGTTGTACGGACGCTACAGAGTCTCGTCTTCAGTGCGTGCCAACAAGTACAAGAACAACCGGTTATACTTCAAAGGATGCGTCATTCCTCACGTCGGAGGGCAAACGGGTGCATTGTCATGAATGGACGCCACGTTGATCATCTCCGGTAAACACGTGTTTGTCACAGAAAGTATGCATTTTCGGACCCACGTTTACAGGACTTATCTCAGAAAGTATGCATTTCCGGACCCACGTTTCTTCTTCTTCTGGTTCCTATCCGTTCCGTATGTTGGCAACCATGTTGGCTGTGCTTTTCCTGTCACTTGTAGCTCTAAATAGCTTTGTAGATGTTTTAGATGTCCTCGTCCTGATGTTCTTAAGCCTGGGTATTCTTCTCCGGCCTATGATTGTCTTCTCTGGTGGTCTGGAGGAGATGATATCTATTGTTGTCCCGCATGATGTGTTCCAGGTACTGGATCTTACTTGCTTTCACGGTGGCCAGTACTTCTTTCTCTATCTTCATTCTTCGTAGAACCTCGACATTTGCGACATGCCCTGTCCACGGTATTCTTAACATTCTCCCCTACAGCCACATGTCAAATGCCTCCAGCCGTTTACCCAACGATTGTCAGAGTCCATGATTCAAGGTGGAAAATACGTAACAGCGTAGAAGTCTGATCTTCGTCGTCATTGCTAACTCATGATTCTTGAAAAGGTTACTCATCTTCTTGAAAACAGTCCTGGCTTTTCCAGTTCGAGTTCTCACCTCATCAGAAAGTTGCCACTGGTCATTTATTGTAGTGCCAAGGTACGTGTATTTATGTACTTGCTCTATATGATTTTGGGTTATCTTAATGTGATATGCAGGGACTCTGTTTTTACTGATTATCATTGTTTTCGTTTCTTGAGGGTTGACATCTAGACCATATTCAGAGCTTTTTTGTGCAAGTCTATCGATAAGGTACTGCAAACTATCCTCACTAACAGAAAATATTACTGTGTCGTCAGCATATCGGATGTTGTTGTTATATTTTCAGTTTAAGAGCATTCCCATCTGTATTTCATCTAGAGTTTCATTACAGATGTGTTCTGAATAGACGTTGAAAGTCACTGGGGATAATATACAAAACTGCCTTACACCTCCCAGAATGTCTATGTCTTCTGTATTTTCTCTGTCTAGCCTCACAGAAGCCGACTGGTTCCAATATAGGTTCACAATTATACGTAGGTCTTCATCATCCAAACCCATGCTTCTTAAAATGTCAACAATCTTCTGTTGTTTTACTCTGTCGAAAGCCTTCTGATAATCAATAAAGCTGCCATAAATGTCGCAATTCACGTCTCTGCGCCTTTGAAATAGAACCTGGATTCTACATAATGCTTCGCGCGTGCCAAATGCATTTCTGAAACCAAACTATGTAGAAGAAATTTGTTTTTTTACAGATCTTGTAAATTCTTTGGTTAATGACCCTCAGAAAGATGTTTAGTAGACTTATTTTTCGATTAGTACTGCCATCTCTCAAAGTATTAAAAAAAAATTTTAACTCCTTGTTTATGTACCCACATATCTGCACAATATTTTATGCGTTATTCTGACAATGATTATGCTACTTAATGCTACTAAGCATTCTCTATGTTTTAGCGTGGAAGTGTTTCATTTCACATTTTTCATTATTATCGATGTTTTATGCAATTCCGCGTATTAGGAAAGGTTTTAAAAGTTAGAGAAGCCACGTACGTCCGGTTCAACGCACAGGAAACACTGTAAAATTATATCTCACCAAAAGTTGTGCAAATCTAGACTGTTGTTTACAGAGGGTAGCTACTAACTGTGAGCTTGGTGAATTAATTTAGGTTTTACATTATTCTGTCAACGGCCTTGCCGCAGTGGATAAACCGGTTCTCGTCAGATCACCGAAGTTAAGCGCTGTCGGGCGTGGCCGGCACTTGGTTGGGTGACCATCCGGGCCACCATGCACTGTTGCCATTTTTCGGGGTGGACTCAGCCTCGTGATGCCAGTTGAGGAGCTACTCGACCGAATAGTAGTGGCTCCGGACACAGAAAACCATCAACTTCTTAATATTATTTTAGAGCCTGTGGAGCAGGTGATTCTAATTCTGACGTACTTCTGTTAAGGCAATATACGTGTGTCAATGTTATTTTTGGTAATGTACGATACTGACCTTGAGGGTCTTTTTTTCCGAGGGGAGGATTATGGGTTTTACTGGTCGTTTCCATTCGAAGCTCCTCGCCCACTACGATTCAGTATGTTTCAGTTGCGCTTTTCGCTAAGTTAAAGCAGCAAATTTCCTGACTTTCCCATGTAATTTAGAACACTTTTAGTTGCGTAATTATGGCACTGGTCCATTTCTTGTGGAACCATAAACTTTTTCTGTGGTACTGGAAAGAGCCGTGGTAGAGCGCTTCAAATACGTAACATGTGTGGAATTTGATACTACCTTCTTGTTGATGAGAGGAAAATTGAGACGTACCTTTGTATAGAGAACACCAGGGGATGTTTATAACGCCAACTGCTTTCCTTCAACCCTAACAGATGGTGGAAGTTTTTTAATAGTGCGTGTGTGACCATGGTGTGGTTTACGGGGCGTAAATCCTCACACTAAGTGTAAAAATAAATGAAACCTGTTCAGCCATGTAAGACACGGTTCTCTGAAAAGTACTGAAACTTCCAAGACAAAAATGCTCAAACTCACAGAACTAGAGGCATTCAATATGGATTATATAAAGTTCAGGATTACGTAATACGTTTTTCGTAGTTACTACATTACCCCCGATTCGTATGTCACCGACGCACTGTGATCTCTCTATGGCTCTATTGTTCCTCTCGCACGACTGGAGCAGTGTTTTGTCAAGAGCGGAAGAAAATCCAATTGAACACAATTCCGGGTTTATATGCGACGAAGCCCATAGCGATAGAAAATGATTTCATGTCAAAGGTAGCGCTGCGACCTATTAACTGGAATTTCATATTATTCTGTCCCAACACTGTGTATCGTTCCGAGCGCAAAACGTCTGCTGCAACTGATTTAAATCAGCTGAGTTACGGGACCAACACTACAGTTCGGAAGCTTTATTGCTGCGCAGTGTGGCTAGCCGGTAAAGGGACCGGCGGCAGCAGACGTAATCTGCGACACAGAGACATCGCGGTTCTTTCATTTAAAACTGTTTGCACTGGAAATGCGCGGCTGATTTATCGCTGTTCGCTGTTCGCGATGAAACGTTTATCCCGCCCTGGAACTGTGCGTCCCGTTCAAGCCGCAATTTGCTGTTTCCGCACGCCAGTTTATTGAGGCAACAGAGCGCTTTGTTCCTCCACTAGCGTGTTTATGAAGGTTGCAATGTTCACATTTAATGTTCTGTAACGTTATCACCAGAGTGAGAGAGAAAGTAAAAATAAAAAGAACCTGACGCCCGGCAAAATGAGGATGGCCGTTCAAAGACTAAGCGCGCTCCTGTGATTAAAGAAGTGAACTTAACTCGTCAGCTTAATGAAGTTCCCCTTAAAGTAACAACGCAGGGTGCAATTAACTCCGCTTTTTATGTCGTACGGTAACGGAATATAATCTTTTAACTAACTTGTTCCATCTCAGTAATACACCTGTTAAATATTTACACGCTGGTATAAGCGATGTAATTATCAGAGAGAGAAAGAGAGAGAGAGAGAGGGTTGCGGCGTTGCATAATTACAATGCGTTTCCTTCTACCTGCTGCTTGAACTTAGATGATACAATTACTTTGGAAAAGCTTCGCTATCCGCAGATATTGCGTTCACAACAAAAATAACGGAAAGAGTGGCGATATGTCAAATGTCTATAGGCGCTCTTCATTGGTAAATTCGCCACAACGTAAAGTGCCTACTGTACGCATTGATTTATTAAAATAATAAATATACACTTTCTCACATTGTCGACTAAACCATATCAAATGAGAAACTTCAGATTACAAATCAATAAAAATAAAAAAAGTAATTCCTACAGAATATCATGAAATATACTTTTTTTATCATAATAGACACCAAAGCACAAAGAATTCAAGATGCTCCGATACTACATAAATCTTTATTTCAGATGCATATTTTGTCAGACAAAGGTGTTACAAAGTTAATGAAAAGCTGGCATATTTCCCTCAGCATTGTACCATAACTCATACATGATCATTTCTTGGGGTAACTCATTCTCCTAGTACAAAAACGTGTATTATTGATTTCCTACTCATGTGCTAACTTTTCTATATTTAGAGCAATCTGCCATTCATGACACCAGCTAGAAAATTTTTCTATGTCATCTTGTATCCTTCCACAGTCACTCAACGACGACAAATTTCCGTACACCACAGGATCATCAGCAAACAGCCGCAGATTTCTGTTTATCCTCGCTATGGGATCATAAGATGCATTCTGATGCGTTTGATGGCTAGGCAGTCACTGGTAGGGTTCCTGCACTTAACTTAGGATCCTCTTAGCATCTAATAAATACACGAAACCCCACCATTGCCAAATTTACCTTTATTGTAATTTTAATTAACGTGGAAGCCTTAAAAACACCAAACATGGAGGCAAAATGTACGCATCTAAAAGCTACTTAAAAAAGGAATAAAATCACTTACATTTGTTTTCACAAGAGGAGGATACAACGTCCCAATTCGGACGTTGCTAACACATTTTACTGACATTAAATATAACAATATAAATAACCATACATGTTACGGGAACAAATGAATAAAACTAGCAATCTTTACGGATGAGAATACGACAATATCCACGAAAGTTCGCACCCTGGAAAGGGAGATACTTAACTTCAACATATAAGGTGATTACAGTAAGCCCTAATTCCACTCGACAAACGTAGTAACGATATAAGCGAGACAAATGTACTGAAGGAGGATAGCCAGATGTGCCGTAGTAATAAGGGCCACTATCAACCCCGTCAGGACGTGGCCCCCGTGAACACGCCCATTTCAGCTTCCTGCAACATACACAGAGTCATTAGTAGTTTCTTAAAAACAATTAAGATGAAAAGGCACAACGCGTAACACACTAATAAAATCCAAACGACTACTTCACAGAACTAGCTCCTCTTTAGACAAAGCAAACAGCAGAATATTAATAACACGTAAAGTACTTCTAACCTATAACAAACTAAGCTACCACGTAGTAGAATATCGTCTTGAGCTCATAGAATACTTAGTTTGACTTGCCTTTTTATAGGTCTTACAACTCAACTTAACAGGGTCAGCTTAAACAAACCCGCGAACATAAAACTCGAAATATGACAGGAATAATGATTGAAGCCACTGGCAATGCTAGGCTGCCACGCAGAGGAGACAATAGTAATTTACAGCGGCACACAACCGACCTTACATCTCCAATTCAGTATAATAAGAATAAACAATTTTTTGTATACTAATTACTTATAGTACTATGACAACCTCCGAATAACACTTATTTCCCAAGGTAGGTGCTGGTATGGAAAGGCACCTTTAGTAATAGAGAGTTCGAGTGTATTCACTTATTGGGAGGGTTTCAACTTTACATCCCTTTCCACATAGCTCTCTGTTTACACACTTCTATAACTTCTGCAACTAAAAGAAGGGCATATAACTGCACATATAACTGACACAGATTTGCGCAGAATAAAACAGTATCTTAGTACGGCGCAAATGGCTTCATTTACTTTACACGTGGGATATCTTCACCATTCAGTAATTCCGAAATATATTCAACAACGCGTGAGAGCAAGACGTCGCCTTGGTATCAGCTATTTACTTCACATAATTTCCTGCATAGACAAAAGGCAGACGAAGCGTTTTCACAAGCAATAGCGGCGAGCATCACACATTTCCTCCGTCACCCCATAGACATATCTCAATTTCAGTGGCCAGTTACCAAAACCTATACATGCCCTCGCAGCAGATAAGCCCCAAAACTCAACAGTGCACCACCACGATACCAAACCCGAGGTCCCATCAAGTCACTGATGGGATCTCTCGCTGACCCTGCCCATAGCGTACAGGTCTGGTACCACAGGCCTCACGGTAAACGTCAACAAGCCACCTCCGACCCTGCGAATCTCCACTCCGCTGTCTCTTTTCTCCCCGTTAACCGCCCGACCACCGGCCTGAATCGCGGATGGCAAAGATGGTGACCCTATAATCGATGGCAGCGATGCCATTGTAAGTGCGAGAACACTGGCGCCAGCCGCGCCACGGCTCAGCCATTAAGCAGTAGAAGTAATAAGTAATTCTTCTCTCCGAGCTATTAAGTTTAAGGCGCTGATGAACGTAGGTCGACGTGAGCTACTGCGTTAATTACTACACTCTAAGGGCAAAAAAGTTGAAAAACAAGAAAAAAAGACACACAACGACGGATTATGTGATTGGAACCGACGACGGTAGATGTGATGTACGTATATGTAAGACACGTCTTCGGTTTGGACTGTCAATGACGGTAGTAAAACTGTCTTCAGTAATGAGTCTCTCTTCGAACCGGCTCCAACAGTCAGTGGAGACATGTTTGGAGATGAACCATACAACTGTGAGATACCAACTTTCAGTGATGTGTGTCTCTTCGAACTGACCCCAACAGTCAGTGGAGACATGTTTGGAGATGCCCCAGACAGCTGATATCAACCTGACTGTCACCTTCCGTGCAGCCCGACAACCAGGAATGATGGTTTGGGGTGCCACTTCATTTCGTAACAGGGCCCTTACAGCAGATCGGTACGTCGACGATATTGTATGCCCGTTTTGCTGCCCTTCATGGTAAGCCATCCTGGCCAAACATTTCATTAAGATAATGCCCACTCAGACACGCCGAGGGTTTTTAATGCTTGTCTTTGTGCTTTCCAAACCCTACCTTGGCCAGCAACGTACTTGGATCTCTTGGCGCCTGCCGCGGTGGTCTCGCGGTTCTAGGCGCGCAGTCCGGAACCGTGCGACTGCTACGGTCGCAGGTTCGAATCCTGCCTCGGGCATGGATGTGTGTGATGTCCTTAGGTTAGTTAGGTTTAAGTAGTTCTAAGTTCTAGGGGACTGATGACCACAGCAGTTGAGTCCCATAGTGCTCAGAGCCATTTGAACCATTTTTTGATCTCTTGGCAACTGACAACTTTTGGGAGAATTGTGAGCAGGGCCCTCCAGCCACCGTGGGATTTTGACGGTGTAAAGTTCCATTTAGACAGAGTATAACAGCATATCTCTGAGGAGGACACCCTACAACACTACCAATCAATGTCAAACCGACTAACTGCTTGCGAAGTAGCCAGAGGTGGACCAAAGCGTTCTACATCTACATCTACGTCCATACTCCGCAAGCCACCTGATGGTGTGTGGCGGAGGGTACGTTGAGTTCCTCTATAGGTTCTCCCTTCTATTCCAGTCTCGTATTGTTCGTGGAAAGAAAGATTGTCGGTATGCCTCTGTGTGGGCTCTAATCTCTCTGATTTTTACCCCATAGTCTCTTCGCAAAATATACGTAGGAGGGTGCAATATACTGCTTAACTCCTCGGTGAAGGTATGCTCTCGAAACTTCAACAAAAGCCCGTACCGAGCTACTGAGCATCTCTCTTGCAGAGTCTTCCACTGGATTTTATCCATCATCTCCGTAACGCTTTCGCGATTAATAAATGATCCTGTAACGATGCGCGCTGCTCTCCGTTGGATCTTCTCTATCTCTTGTATCAACCCTATCTGGTATGGATCCCACAGCAGTATTCAAGCAGAGGGCCAACAAGTGTACTGTAACCTACTTCCTTTGCTTTTGGACTGCATTTACTTAGGATTCTTCCAATCAATCTCAGTCTGGCATCTGCTTCACCGACGATTAATTTTAGAAGGGTCATTCCATTTCATTCCATTTTAAATCACTCCTAATGCCTACTCCCAGATAATTTATGTAATTAACTGCTTCCAGTTGCTGACCTGCTATATTGTAGCTTTCTGTATATTCGCAGCACATTACACTTGTCTACAATGAGATTCAATTGCCATTCTCTGCACCATGCGCCAATTCGTTGTAGATCCTCCTGCATTCCAGTGCAATTTTACATTTTTACAACCTCTCGATAAACTACAGCATCATCCGCAAATCGCCTCAGTGAACTTCCGATGTTATCCAGAAGGTTATTTATATATATTGTGAATAGCAACGGCCTACGACACTCCCCTGCCGCACACCTGAAATCACTCTTACTTCGGAAGACTTCTCTACATGCTGCGTTCTGTTATCTAGGAACTCTTTAAGCGTTATTGGTTTTCTCAATGAGTGAAGCTCTTTTTCTTGAATAAATCACACAGTTTTTTCTGAGAGTGTAATCATTTGTTGGTCTCCACATGTAAATCACATCTACCGATTTCCGTCCCATTCGGGTAATTCTTTCGTGGTCCGTGGTTTTGTTTGTCTTTGAGTGTAATTGTAATACATTGTCGTACGTACTGTCATCCATAATTTTTATGTTATTTGGGAAACAGAATCGTGATTAAAGGCTTATGATTATCTGTTCCCTTTATATGTACCAAATCTGTGTCACAGAAATAAGGACATAACTTCGGTGCACAGTTGGGCGCTATAAGCAGAAAGCTACAAGGTGACGTAGTCCCTTTACGAATCAATACACTGATTGCGCAATGTAGAAGTACAGTATTAGATATGCGCGTCTATTTCCTTCCACTGCAACAAGTTTTGTGGACGCATTTGTGTTTTGGACAAGTCAGATTGCTTTTCCTAATTTGTTCTCAGAGGGATTAGAACTACATCTTTGGAAGTATTGTCCGTATCACTACTTTTGAGAGTAGTCTATGCTTTAAAGTACACAGTCAACAATCATTGTCATTGCAATTACGTGGCAATGTAAATACGTGTCTTACACTGATAAATTCTTTGATGATGGGTGATTACAATAGCCTACCACTTAACTTATGCATCTCAGTGTATGGCACATTAACATTTTCTGTGTGCAGTACATTACCGTTCGAATGAATGTTTAACATTTTTTAACGTTTTCCACATCGACGAGAACCATTTCACACCGACTTGACGAAGGGACATTAGCATACTTTTTGTAAAATAAAATGTATGATTTACTCTTGTTTTATGACTTTACGTCTTTGATGAACTCCTCACTATGAATGTATGGAACAAAATGTACATCCAGTCTTAACACATGTCACTGGCTTGCACTTCGTAATTGATGTTTCGACTACATAAATGACTACTATCTACCAGCAATTGGGAGAACTCACCCTTCATCTCTCAAGGTTTTGTACAGGCAGAAAGACCATAAAGAACCTGCTCCATACACAATACTATGCAGACAGCCCATTCGTAATTACCCCCGCAGCTGAGGGAGCATGTGTTGCTCACAGCAGTCTATGCAAGCTGGTGTGAAGCAGTCACAGCTGCTACTAGAAAGAAACGTTTAACACCCTGCATCGTGACATACCTATCTTGTAGCAGACCCTCAATACTGCTTTAATGGCTAATCCAATACCACTGATGATATCACTGAATAATGTACTGTTTCCAGACTGGATCTTCTACTCGGGATCCGAACATAATACTTGAAAAAGGGCACTCGGACATTAGTACTTTGTACTGTGGGTGGAAAAAATCAGAGACAGAGCACTTGATCAGTACTGAAAGCTGTAAACGCGAGTTAAGGATAATTATGAAAAATCGTTTCAAAATTATTAACACATATCTCACGTTATGGGAGAATAAGGTGACTGATTGTCGGCGACTTTCCCTGCCGAAGATGGAATGGACGTGTACAGCAGAAGAAGGTACTGGCGAGGATGCACTAACTTCTTTATTACCTCTTTATTAATTTATCCAGGTTGTACCCCACCACGTAAATGGTCCAGAGGATGAACAAAAGACTTTAATTAGTCCATTCAAATCCTACAGTCATCGGAGTGAATTTCTGTATTCACGTAATTTTCTGGCTATGGAGCAGCAGACAAGGTAGCACATCATACAATGGACGCAACTGCATGGGGGACAGCAAACTGACCTGGCATCTGCAGTATACTGGTACTGAGTTGAGAGCAGTGGGCAGGAATCACTTGTCGGTTTCTTTGGTGTAGGGCAGCTGGGGATATCGACCAGCGAAGCGGAAGGTGACGGTGTTCCAGCTACATGGTGGTGACAAGGCCAGAAGACAGACAGGTGCAAGTCCATTGGTCAAGGCCCGGCAGCGGCAGTGGCGACATCAGCAGCTTCTGTGTCACATGCTGACACGTTGGTTCAGGTGGCCTTAAATGCTGCTACAGCTCGCTGACTTTGCTTGAGCCATGGTGTGAATGAGTCACGCTGAATTATCAGGAATGGAGGCAATTATCAACAGTTGTAATTGGAGTGGGTTGAGTTACAGTTCTTCTCTGTCGTCGGCCCAGTTTAATTATGTAGACAGTTGTAATGCAGAAATAGCAGAAGTCTGTTGAGATTTAGAGTGGCTCTCCAACATCTGGCTGACTCCAGTACGTGGCCTAAATACCATCCTGACGCAACATCACTGGCCTGAAGCAAAAAACTTGGGAATTTGTGGTAAGGTTCTATAGGACCAAGCTGCTGAGGTCATCAGTCCCTGGGCTTACACACTACTTTAACTTAAACTAACTTACGCTAAGGACAACACACACACCCATGCCCGAGGGAGGACTCGAAACTCCGATGGGGCGTGCCGCGCGAACCGTGACAAGCGTCCTGTAACTTCTTCCCTTTACATTCTCTCTCTTCTATGAAGAAAATTTGCCCTCGAATTTTGATGAAACACTGACACTGGTTTGTTCACAATTATTTACGTTTCACATTTCTATTAACACTCATGATATCACTTTGACCTTTACACTATTTACGATATCCGCTCGATGTCTCTGGTACTTGGCTTATACAGAAGTTTTTGTACATGTGCTAAACGTTTACTTCTTATTTAGCAGCTTTTGTTTTCACTGTATGAGAGGGCGTACGTATCTAGATGGCTTTCTAGCACCACGATCTGATTTGTCTCATCTATATCATCTTCTACAAGTTTATGCTAGTAAACTCGAAAAAGGCAAATGCATGTACCGTGGGCTGAACTGTACCTTAACCTACGTGGAACAAAACTGACCTCTGCGAACAGAATGGTTCGTTCATTGTCCTCTTCTTCAGCGATACTGGCACGTGTGAGGTCTGCATTTTGCATTCATTTTGATTTATCTTCTCACGCCTCAGCGATTCACAAAAGTTAATTTACAAGCGTAAGCGATTCATCGTGGCCTTACTTCGAGCACATTCTTTTGAAACTTTAATTGCGGAATTTAGCCAGACTTCAATAAACTACCATTGCTCCCCCTCTCCTTATTAATTCCTAAATAATTCGTCTCGCTCTGAGAGATTTAGCCAGTGAAAACACTTGAGGAGTTCGTTGATACCACAGGCCCAGCCGCTGGTGCTATATCCGCGCCATCTGTGCTGTACTGTAACCCTATCATTTTCTAGCTACAGGCGATATATCAACCTCATCTATGTGTACAGCAATCCTATCATTACCTGGCTACCGGCGCTATATCAACCTGACCTGTGCCGTACGATGAAAGATCGCTTTTATTCCTTTGCCTTCACACACTTTCCAACATCTTTCTCGTATATCGCTGTTTTGATACACAGAGTGCACAGAGTAAAACCTAACCAAGCAACACCGTTGCGACTCCTTATTCTTGATCTAATACCGTGACTTAATAACTGTTAATGACCTAAGTAGTACCTGTCAGTGCTGTAAGTAGTACTTGTCAGTTCTTGAAACCCTCAAGGTAGTATTCAAAAAACACGCCACACGACTATACAGGAACTCGAGACACTCGAACAATCATTTCATCCTTACTGTGGGAAACTACGATCACAGCCATAGGTCGAAGGATAAGCGGCCAAAGACACTACTAGCTAGGGCATAACAACCTATGGCAAGCTAACGTACACCAACAAGCGACAAACGTCGGCAAGCCCCTGCATATCAGCAACGTTGACTGGAAATTACCAGCTGCTATTAGATCCGACAAGCAGGCCACAGCAGAGACACCGACTAGTTCCCCACTGACGCACAAACAAATAGCCAACATCACCCTACACTGTGAATCCGATATATGACCTATCGGACACAAAACGATGGTAAACCTAACTGTTGCAGGTTGCTGACGCTGACCGTCAGTTCAACACCGGCACCCAGCGGCAGCCGCCGAGCAACACCACCGCACAGCGTCAAAAGTATCGACATGCATGATACTCACTACTAACAAAGCCTACCATTGCATGACCTATCGCAGACAGCAAGACATCCGCTACTGGTCTTACCACCCGACCTAACTACCGCAGAGCTTTTTTTTTTTCACTTGGCTCTCGTCTTGGCACATTTTCCGCTCTGCCCTTCAAACCGCTACCCTTCGTTCGACTTCGACCCAATCTATCTCCAGACGTACACAAATATCGCAGTACCCACATCCTGCGACACCTCACTCTAGTGAAAACTAACAATTATGCAGTGATGGCAGTAGATCTTTTGAGTTGGCCATAATGCTGTGTGGGCGTGGAGGGGCTCCACCTTTAAGAAAAAAAAGTCTGGGCTTTTTCCTTGGTGTCACATTTTCCCATATTCCATCTCCTAATATATCCGACTTAGCCAGTACCTTAAATCCTACATGGTGTCTGTCGTTAACCATTGACTTACGTGTTACACCTGTCGCCGATACTCATACAACAACATTTACGCCATAGATACTGACGAACTTGTTAACAAATTAATCTGGTATACTCATTTAAGTTACGCACATTACGGAGCCAGAAAATGTTTTCTTACACTGAGACAGAACTGTTATTTTACCAACATGGAGAAACGTATTCGACGAGTTTTAGCGTCATGTAAAATCTGCCAGAAAGCTAAGTCAGATACGACTTCACATATTCCTCCATTACATCCCACTGTACCTGTTAAATTGAGGCACATGGCTGCTGTAGACATTTTTGGTCCGATTCCGAGAACTAATAGAGGTTTTTGCTACATCTTTGTCGCTGTTGAACTCACTTCAAAATTTGTTACCTTCACTCCGTTACGCAAAGCTACTGCTAAAACTATTTCGAAAGCATTTGTAAAACATTTTCTATTTCATGTAGGGCATGTATTGAAAGTAATTTCCGACAATGGATCACAGTTTCGATCTGCTATATGGACACGTATGCTACGAGCTAGAAACTTTTGTCCGATCTATATATCCAGGTACCATGCTTCTTTGAACCCTTGTGAACGATTAATGAAAGAAATTGGTAAACTGTGTAGAATATACTGCCATAAAAAACATATTGATTGGGACACACACATACTCTCATTCCAGGATGTAATTAATTCCATACCAAATGAATCTACTATGCTATCTCCGACTGTTATACTGAAAAATGTTGAACCACCTAATAAAATTAAAGAATTAGTAACCTTTCCTACATCTCGTCGACTACGACACCATGAAATAATTGACATTGCGCTGAACAACATCAAACGTGCCGCAGAGCGCCGGAGAAGACAGCAAAAACAGGTTTGTACACGCCGTGACTTTCACATTGGACAGAAGATATTAGTATGCACACATTATTTATCTAATAGAGGAAAAAGTAGATGTAGTAAATTTGAGCATTTATACGCAGGTCCATATCGAATTCGCAGCATTCCTCACCCCAATGTAGTACACGTCGATACTCTGAGAACCAGAAAAACCAAAGGGAATCACCATGTCTCCAACATCAAACCCTTTATTGAATGAACATACTTTATGATTTATCACACTGTCATGCCATTTCCTGATTTTTTTATGACCACTTATGCAATTATATTCACATGAACTCTTACTGATGATTATCATATTTTTTTCTTGGCAAGTGCCCGGCAAGGTAAGGTTAGCAGGTCGCTTTTCTTGTCGTTACACATCAGACCGTGCACATTTTCCATTCTTCATGTATATATGATTGTTTTGCTGTTTTGTTTGTATGCACTATGAAATATTTACGATATAACAAACACCAGTTGACTTTGACATTTTGCCTTATGATAGCTCAACATCGTAACTATTTTACATTTTTTTTTGATGCTACATTGTGATACTCTGTGTACATTTTTGCACCTGCACACTGTCTATGTTTTTGACATATTACGTTTTCTGTCATGCTATGCTGTACGCTTAATTATATCACTAGAAACCAGTTTTTATTTAATGGGTATATGATTTAAATGCAAGAAATTAATCATTGTTTATCATTTTCAGAAAGCAATAACGTGTCAAGGAAATAAATTAAACAAACCACAGTGGATTACTGTGAAATGGGAATTTCACCTTCGCAATGAACGAAAGAAGATGCAATACCTCGTCACGAAGAGTAAATGGATCAGATTTAACAAGCATTAACAAGTATATACTATACACATCGTATGATAGCAGTCTTATCTAATTTTTTCTTTCAGAATACGAGGCGATTGATGCAGGCTGTCAGACAGAACTACACATCTTAGTTTTAGTGATGAAATATGCTAGAAATAAGGAACTCTATACTATGAATAGTTGTATGATGATGTGTCTTTTTGCAGATGATAATGAATGATGATGAATAATGATGAAGAATATAGTGATATGGATAATGAAGTTTTTCTTTGCAGGTGATGATAGTAATGATAATGAAGTTTTTCTTTGCAGATGTGGATAATGTTGAAGTTTATGTATTTATGCTATGTAGTTATTTAAGTATTTGTTGCAGTTTGTCTTGACAGTATGTCTTATGTCGCATGGTATGATGACTGAAAGTTTTGGAAAGGACAGCTAGAGAACATATATATTTAATACACATTTCATTACCTTTTAATTCGAAGTTCACTACTTTTCAGCATAATATGCGTTTCTTCTTTCAGCTTAATAATCCATTTTGTATTTTTTGCAGGAGAAATTATTCATGAAATTAGTGTGCTATAGGCAGTTGGTCATTAAACCTGTGTCATTCATGAATGTGATCACATATACTCTATTTGTTTCATAACCTTGCTACAGCTGACTCATGATGAATGACGTTACCCATCTTCATTTGCAGCAATAAGTCAAAAGCAAATATTGTTATGCCCCAGTAATTAATTATCGATCCCAACGCAATGCATTGCTAGCACAAAAAAAAATGTATTATCAGTCCCAAATAATGCTACCAGTTTAACAGAGTTATGAGTAATACTGAATGATGTTTTCCAACCACAGAGTTGAGTAATAGTTACAGTATGTTACATTTTAAATATGTCTTATGTCACTTGAATGATGAGTTCTGAGTAATAATGAATGATATTTTGTAGTAATGCATGCATGCTAAACTCATTAGCTCCTGTTTTGACTGATGACTTCTGATGATTTGTAACTGATCAATGAGTGCCAATAATTATTTTAAATATGTCGTATGTCACTTGAATGATGAAAAATGTTTTGTAATATTCAGTACTTGCTGACCAATGAATGCCACTGTTTCTTATATTTTAAATATGTATTATGTCACTTACATGCTATATATACGAATACCAGTAGCTTGATGCTACACTCATTAGCTCCTGTTTTGAATGATGACTTCTGATGGTTTGTAACTGGTCAATGAGTGCCAATGTTCTCTGTAAACAGATGACTTATGAACATTATTCTGTAATACTTCATACATGGTACAGAAATGTTCAGTAACTGGGCGATGAGTGCCACCAGTTACTCAAATCAGTTGTTAGACTAGTGTAATTTTCAGTGAAGACTAGCATGTGACTTAATGTCCTTCACCTTCTGACCTAATTACCAGAAATTACTATAATATCCGTTTGTCCTGTCTATCCTCATGCTCATGGAGCACTATATTTGGTTTTTGCACTAATTCTACGTTGGTGTACCTTACAAGAACGTGGTGTTGACACGACATGCTGTCCACCACCATGAGCGATGGAGATGTTATTATGGTCCCACTGTTTGGTGTACCTAATGTACTACCAAAATGATAACATGGAATATTAATACGACATTTCAGTGTCTTGGCTACACTGATTAATACTTCAAGGAAAAGAACTTCAGATTGTCTCACTTGGTGTTGTGCTTCTGTAGAAAGATATGGACTTTCAGTGCAGCTACGTGCAACCTGTGCTACAACCATGATGCAATCCTTCCCTTTCCTATCCTAGTTCTTGTAAAATAGTAAAAAAAAACTACAGTGCGTGTGCACTTTTGTCATTTGTTAATATGATTTGTACTCATTGCCTATACATTTTGTGGTTTCCTGATATGTTCTGTACTACAGTGCGTGTGCACTTTTGTCATTTGTTAATATGATTTGTACTCATTACGTATACATTTTGTCATTGCTTGATATGTTCTGTACTCAGTGCATGTGCACTATATTTTATTTCATGTTCTGCACTTATATATATGTATATATTTTGTGATTGTAAACTTAGTTAATTAAGAAAAATTTGTTGCTCATGGCAAGTCCAATTGACTCACCATCGCTGCCAAATTTTTGCCCCCCCCCCCCCCAGTGGGGGGTTATGTAAGAGGTATGCGCTATATGCGCTGCCTGCAATAGGCAAGGCATAGGAGAGTCTCTGACCAGAGACCAGTATGTTGTTAGTTGTCGGCTTTTAGTCTTCAGTAGTCGGCAGTAGTCTGCAGTAGTCGGCAGGAGTCTGCGCGTGTCTGCGCTTGTGTGCAGTCTGCTCTGGTCACGACTCTGGAGGATGAGTATTATTGTATAAGGTAAAGAAGCAGCCTTGCGCATATCTAGTAATGCATGTGAACTGTCATTCCAATTTTTTTAAAAATGCCATAATAATAATTTTATGATATAATTTTTTTTAAAAAAAAGGATTCATTTCAATTTAAAGATTTTATCCAATGCATGATCATTCCTCTCACGAATCACAAAGCATAGGCCAGAATTGCACGGAGCTGTGCCGAAAATGGTTTAGGTAAGAGCAGATATATTCGCAGTTTTTATTGAGGTAAGAATTTTTGCTTTTTTTTTTTTATTCAGAATACAGGGCCGTGGCTCAGCGTTGCTGTCGTCCTAAAATTTACCAAGTTACTGAATTTTTTATTTTGTGGTTTAGGAGTTTTTCTGTTTCGAACTTAACATTAAATGAGAAAAGAATTTTGTGGGTACATTAAATGTGAATGCATTTCTGCACGGATATAATAAATGGGAACCAATTTTGTTCAGAGGTTACATTAAAATTAGAATCACATTCATTATTTATTCACATTTTTAAAATTCGTGTGTAGAATCACATTCATTATACATATTTAATAATTATTACGTGTGGGGAGGTTACACGGTATCATGTTTGACACAAACGTGAAGTTCTTGTGACACATTCTTGTTTTGGCGGTTAAAAAACGAAGAAATAGAATATACACTGATGGCAGAGTATTGTAACACCAAGAACGAGTTGTACACATGAAAGATGGTTGGTAGGCGAGTTTACACATCTGAAAGATAATGTCTATTCAATTTTCGCACCAGTCGCATAAGAGAGGCGCTAGCAGCGCCACTATAAGGGTGCTAGTGAGGTTTGCTTAAAATACGTGCAGCAGCGGTCGTGAGCATTAGTTAACTTGGAGATTTGACATGATGAGTTGATATTAATCAGGCATGTGTTTAAGGTGACAAAGACGGTATTATCAACACCCGACTGAGTTTCAACGACGTCAGGTAATAGAGCTACGAGAAACTGGACGTTACATCTGCGATATTGGAGGAAAACTTGACATGAATGTAGCCGCTATACTTGACTGCTGGCAGCGGCGGTCACAAGCATGTACAGTCGCTAGATGACCGGGCTCCGGACGGCAACGTGGCATTACCGACAAGGAAAACCATCGTGTTCGGCGTACTCTCTGGCGCACCGTACCGCATCTGCAGCAGCAATTTGAACAGCATTAGGCACCAGAGTGACACAACGAACTGGTACAAATCGGTTACATCAAGGACAACTCCTAGTCAGATGCCCTGAAGCTTAAAATCCACGAAACCCAAACCAGAGCCATTTGTGACTTCAGTGGTGTCAAGTGAGAGCTTACTGGAGGGAAAGTTTTGTATCCCGCCTGGAAGGCGGCACGTATGTCTGTTCCTGAAAACAAAGGTTGGCCGAATGAAGGAAGCGAGTAGGAGCAGGTGAGGTGAAACACGTCGGTACGAGGTGCGTTCAAGTTCTAAGGCCTCCGATTTTTTTTCTCCGGACTGGAAAGAGATAGAAACATGCGCATTGTTTTAAAATGAGGCCGCATTCATTGTCAATACGGCCCAGAGATGGCAGCACCGTACGGCAGATGGAATTTCACCGCCAGCGGCGAGAATCAGAACTGTTTTAAATAATTAAAATGGCGACGTTTTCCTTACTTGAACAGCGTGCAATCATTCGTTTTCTGAATTTGCGTGGTGTGAAACCAATTGAAATTCGTCGACAGTTGAAGGAGACATGTGGTGATGGAGTTACGGATGTGTCGAAAGTGCGTTCGTGGGTGCGACAGTTTAATGAAGGCAGAACATCGTGTGACAACAAACCGAAACAACCTCGGGCTCGCACAAGCCGGTCTGACGACATGATCGAGAGAGTGGAGAGAATTGTTTTGGGGGATCGCCGAATGACTGTTGAACAGATCGCCTCCAGAGTTAGCATTTCTGTGGGTTCTGTGCACACAATCCTGCATGATGACCTGAAAATGCGAAAAGTGTCATCCAGGTGGGTGCCACGAGTGCTGACGGACGACCACATGGCTGCCCGTGTGGCAGGTTGCCAAGCAATGTTGACGCGCAACGACAGCATGAATGGGACTTTCTTTTCGTCGGCTGTGACAATGGATGAGACGTGGATGCCATTTTTCAATCCAGAAACAAAGCGCCAGTCAGCTCAATGGAAGCACACAGATTCACCGCCACCAAAAAAATTTTTGGGTAACCGCCAGTGCTGAAAAAATGATGGTGTCCATGTTCTGGGACAGCGAGGGCGTAATCCTTACCCATTGCGTTCCAAAGGGCACTACGGTAACAGGTGCATCCTACGAAAATGTTTTGAAGAACAAATTCCTTCCTGCACTGCAACAAAAACGTCCGGGAGGGCTGCACGTGTGCTGTTTCACCAAGTAACGCAAGCGCACATCGAGCTAACGTTACGCAACGGTTTCTTCGTGATAACAACTTTGAAGTGATTCCTCATGCTCCCTACTCACCTGACCTGGCTCCTAGTGACTTTTGGCTTTTTCCCACAATGAAAGACACTCACCGTGGCAGCACATTCACCAGCCATGCTGCTATTGCCTCAGCGATTTTCCAGTGGTCAAAACAGACTCCTAAAGAAGCCTTCGCCGCTGCCATGGAATCATGGCGTCAGCGTTGTGAAAAATGTGTACGTCTGCAGGGCGATTACGTCGAGAAGTAACGCCAGTTTCATCGATTTCGGGTGAGTAGTTAATTAGAAAAAAAAATCGGAGGCCTTAGAACTTGAATGCACCTCGTACTGCAAGTAAGTAAAAGGGGTTTACTGGTGCATGAATATATACAGAGGCATACATAATTTTGTACAGATGAGCGCGTAGGTGCGAAGCCGCAGACCCGTCGTAAGTAGTGCAAGGTCTCTATACCAACCGCAGCTGGAGCGAAGTGTCCCGGCCGTCTGCTCTTGATGATCTCCGAAAGTGGAGCGGCGCTCGTAGAGCTGCACAGTGTCGGCTAGAGGGCGCTGCCGTCGGTGTGGATCGTCTGCTCTCGTAGTGCCAACCTAAGAACGGGCACCTACGCTGTGGCATCATAGCTATCGATATCACAGAAAGGTGGAAGCCTGCTGTATTTTCCGATAAGAGGTGGTTCTGCTTCGGCGCCAGTGATCGCTGTACGCAGGTTTGAAGGAGCCAATCGAGGTCCTGCAGCCAACCTGTCTGCGTGCTAGACACACTGGACCTACACCTAGAAATCTGTGCATCAATCTGGTTATTCGACTTGCCGAGAAGCCAGTCATGAACAGCATTCTAGCTGGTGTTCCCCAACAGGATAACACACACCCACTTACCGCTGTTGTAATCCAACAGTTCCTATATAATGTCGACACTCTGACCTGCTTGATCATCAGGTCTGTCTCCAACCGAGCACATGTGTTACATCATCGCACGAGAATTCCAAGGTCATCCACTTCTAGGAATAATCGCCCCTATGTTGGTTGTCCAACTGCCGCAGGCGTGGAACTCCTTCCCACAGACTGATATCCGGCACCTCTACAACACAATGCACACACATTTGAATGATTGGATTCAACATTCTGGCGGTTAGACCGTTTATTAATGTACATCTACATCTACATCCATACTCCGCAAGCCACCTGACGGTGTGTGGCGGAGGGTACTTTGAGTACCTCTATTGGTTCTCCCTTCTATTCCAGTCTCGTATTGTTCGTGGAAAGAAAGATTGTCGGTATGCCTCTGTGTGGGCTCTAATTTCTCTGATTTTATTCTCACGGTCTCTTAACGAGGTGTACGTAGGAGGCAGCAATTTACTGCTTGACTCCTCGCTGAAGGTATGTTCTCGAAACATCAACAAAAGCCCGTACCGAGCTACTGAGCGTCTCTCTTGCAGAGTCTTCCACTGGAGTTTATCTATCATCTCCGTAACGCTTTCGCGATTACTAAATGACCCTGTAACGGAGCGCGCTGCTCTCCGTTGGATATTCTCTATGTCTTCTGTCAATCCTATCTGGTACGGATCCCGCACCGGTGAGCAGTATTCAAGCCGTGGGCGAACAAGTGTACTGTAACCTACTTCCTTTGTTTTCGGCCTGCATTTCCTTAGGATTCTTGCAATGAATCTCAGTCTGACTTCTGCTTTACCGACGATAAGCTTTATATGATCGTTCCATTTTAAATCACTCCTGATGCGTACTTACAGATAATTTATGGAATGAACTGCTTCCAGTTGCTGACCTGCTATATTGTAGCTAAATGATAAGGGATCTTTCTTTCTATATATTCGCAGCACATTACACTTGTCTACATTGAGATTCAATTGCCATTCCTTGCACCATGGGTCAATTCGCTGCAGATCCTCCTGCATTTGAGTACAATTTTCCATTATTACAACCTCTTGATATACTACAGCATCATCCGCAAAAAGCTTCAGTGAACTTCCGATGTTATGCACAAGGTCATTTAAATATATTGTGAATAGCAACGGTCCTACGACACTCCCCTGCGGCACACCTGAAATCACTCTCACTTCGGAAGACTTCTCTCCACTGAGAATGACATGTTATGTTCTGTTATCTAGGAACTCTTCAATTCCAATACACAATGGGTCTGATAGTCCATATGCTCTTACTTTGTTCATTAAACGACTGTGTGGGACCGTACGAAACGCCTTGCGAAAGTCAAGAAACATGGCGTCAACCTGTGAACCCGTGTCTATGTCCCTCTGAGTCTCGTGGACGAATAGCGCGAGCTGGGTTTCACACGATTGTGTTTTTCGAAACACATGCTGATTCCTATAGAGTAGATTTCTAGTCTCCAGAAAAGTCATTATACTCGAACAGAATACGTGTTTCAAAATTCTACAAATCGACGTTAGAGTCATAGGTCTATAGTTCCGCACATCTGTTCGATGTCCCTTCTTGAAAACAGGGATGACCTGTGCCCTTTTCCAATCCTTTGGAACGCTACGCTGTTCTCGAGACCTACGGTACACCGCTGCGAGAAGGGGGGTAAGTTCCTTAACGTTCTATGTGTAAAATCGAATGTACCAGTATTTCACGTTTGTAATGTCTTGTCTCGCGCTTAGATAAACATGTGATCCTGCAAGGTCAATCACTTAAATATGTTACCTAGATAAATTTACTCTACATTCATTTTTTTGTGTTGCAGTTTTTTCAACAGTTTATTATTACATTTTATCGAGAAGAGAATTTCTTCAGCCAAGAAGTAATGAAGAGGAAAAACGTCCTTGAGAGCTAATCAAACGCCCTGGGTCTCGGGTTCGTTTCCAGACGCTCTTTGGGTTTCTGGAACAAACAGAATACCAGTCACGGTGGCCCAAGACTACAAGAAATCGTCCTCATTCTACCAACGGCTTAGACAAAAGTGGGTGAAGGAGCCGTTAAAGCTTCAAGGTATGCTCCACCCTCTTACAGTTTATAAGTCTTGCGCTGGTTTCTTACAAAATTTTGACAATGCTGATGTTGCTAAATGTTAATTGAGGCAATCAGATTCACGCTCTATATTCTTCCCCGAAGCGTGTTATAAAGGAGAAGGGGGACATTTGTGTTTAACGTCCCGTCGACAACGAGGTCATTAGAGAAGGAACGAAAGCTCGGGTTGGGAAAAGATAAGGAAGAAAATCGGCCGCGCCAATTCAGAGGAACCATCTCGACATTTATCTCGATACATGCTACAGTCATGTTAACAGAATCTCCCGTCGGTTCTTGGTAGAACAACATTGCAATAAATAAAAAGCTCTAGTTTGCTTTTGTTCTGTAGTATTAATTTTATTATTTTAACCGGTTTTCGGCTTACAAGGCCATCTTCAGAAATTTTCACAGTAAATGTCTGAATATGGCCTCAACAGAAACGCTTGTTTTATATAAAGTATCAATACTGTTGTCATCGATACTTATTATTCTTAAACAGAAATTTAAACACATACGTGAACACTGACGCCAGTCCAAACATCAACTGACTACGAAAGGCGAAAAGTCATAAGGTACATGAACAATCACAAAAGCACATAAAAGTACGAGAGTTAAGAATTTATTAGGTTCGTATGGTTCTTCATGACAGTTTGGCAATAAATTCAACAGATGCACACTATGAAACAACTTTAAGGACAGTATAGCTATAGCGGTGCTAAAATAGTAAGTGACGACGATACAGAAGCTCACACGTCAGCAAGTAGCAATTTAAACAATTGTCATTTTAAAGCTAAAAAATATGAGTGGCTGCGAGAACTCTCAGAAGCGTGAAGATAATAAATAAAACGAAAAGTGTGATAAGCGAATGTTACGCATTCAACAGTAAAAGGTCTGTGATAATAACCCCAGGATGTACGTTGGCTAAAATAAAGAATAAACTACCAGGATGTTGTAATATGAATTGTACCAACAGTCTCTGTATCTGCAATTCGTACGTTAATGAAAACATGATACGCTCATGGGCTACCTCACGTAGTGGTGATGCGATCCTTCCTGATACCAGGAATACGTAGCGTACTGCAAAAGAAATCTCATAAATAAATAGATGAGGGCAGTTAACGTTGTCTCACGTGGAAACTATCTGTAGAAAGGGAATAAATTATATAGGGAAGTTACTGTGCATTCATGAAACGGTGAGATTAGAAACAAGTAGCAATTCTGCTTACAAAAAATAAAACAATCCCATCGTCACAGCATTTGAAATTCCAGTTAAAAACACTGAATGAATTCAGAGATGCTACGACGGTATAATACTTAAGAGAGTGTAACACAAGTGACCGGGAAACATAACTGGGAACATTTGAAAGAAAAATGTAGTTCTTGCAAAACCTGGTGAGTAAATACAGCGATGTTACTCTTGCCGTCATGGAGTACCGATTGACGAAACTATGAGAGCACAGTGCAACGTTGTGGGCATCCCCTCAGACTAAACACAATCTTCCGTAATTTCTTCACCAAAGAAGACGAAGTAAATATCCCAGAATTCGAATAAAGAACAGCTGCAAACATGAGAACATATAAATGCACTGAAGAGGCAAAGAAACTGATACACTTGCTTAATATCGTATAGGGCCCCGGCGGACACACAGAACTGCCGCAACACGAACTGGCATGGACTCAACTAATGTCGGGAGTAGTTCTGGAAGGAATAAACACCATGAATCCTGCAGGGTTGTCCGCAAATCAGTAGGGGTACGAGGGGGGTGGAGGGAGGGGGGATATCTTCTGAACAGCACGTTGCAAGGCATCCTAGATATGCTCAATAATGTTCATGTCTGGGGAGTTTGGTGGCCAGCGGAAGTGTTTAAACTCAGAAGAGTGTTCCTGGAGCCACTCTGTAGCAATTCTGGACGCGTGTGGTGTCGCATTGTCCTGCTGGAATTCCCCAAGTCCGTCAGAATGCACAATGAACACGGAAGGATGCAGGTAATCAGACAGGATGCTTACGGACGTGTCTCTGTCAGAGCGTATTTAGACGTATCTGGGGTCCCATTTTATTCCACCTGCAAACGCCCCACATCATCACGGAGCCTCTAGCAGCTTGAACAGTCTCCTGCTGACATGCAGGGTCCACGGATTCATGATGTTGTCTCCATACCCGTACACGTCCATCCACTCAGACTCGTCCGACCGGGCAATATGTTTCCAGTCAGCAACAGTCCAACGTCAGTGTTGACGGGCCCAGGTGATGTAAAGTTTTGTGTCGTGCAGTAATCAAGGGTACACGAGTAGGCTTTCGGCTCCGTAAGCCCAAGTCGATGATGTTTCGTTGAATGGCTGGCACGCTGACACTTGCTGATGGCCCAGCATTGAAATCTGTTGTAATCTGCGGAAGGGTTGCACTTCTCTCACGTTGAACGATTCTGTTCCGTCGTCGTTGGTCTCGTTTTTGCAGGATCTTTTTCAGGCTGCAGCGATGTCAGAGATTTGATGTTTTACCGGATTCCTGTAGTAGGTAGTAGGAGTAATCCACTAAATTACAGGCTGATATGATTAACGTCGATATGCAGCAGGATTCTGGAACATATATTGTTTTCGAACATTATGCATTACCTAGAAGAGAAAGGTCTATTAACACACATTCAACATGGATTTAGAAAACATCGTTCTTGTGAAACACAACTAGCTCCTTCCCCACAAGAAGTGTTCAGTGCTATTGACAAGAGATTTCAAATTGATTCCGTATTTCTAGGATTCCAGAAGGCTTTTGGCACTGTATCACACAAGCGGCTTGTAGTGAAATTGCCTGCTTACGGAATATCGTCTCAGTTACGTGACTGGATTCGTGATTTCCTGTCAGAGAGATCACAGTTCGTAGTAACTGACGTAAAGTCATCGAGTAAAAGTGAAGTAACTTCTGGCGTTCCCCAAGGTAGTGTTATAGGACCTTTGTTGTTCCTTACCTTTATAAACGATTTACGAGAGAGACTGAGCAGCCGCCTTACATTGTTTGCAGATGACGCTGTCGTTTGTCTATGAGTGAAGTCATCAGAAGATGAAAACAAATTGCAAAACGATTTAGGAAAGCTATCTGTATAGCGCAAAAATCCGAAATTTAGCCTAAATAACGAAGAGTGTGAGGTGATCCACATGAGTGCTAAAAAGAATCCGTTAATCTTCGGTTACACGATAAATCAATCAAATCTAAAGGCCGTAAATTCAACTAAGTATCTAGGAATTACAATTACGAAAACCTAATTTGGAGGGAACACATAGAAAATGTTGTGGGAAAGACTAACCAAAGACTGCATTTTATTGGCAGGACACAGAAAATGTAACAGATCTACTAAAGAGACTGCCTACACTACGTTTGTCTGTCCTCTTTTAGAATATTGCTGGGCGGTGTGGGATCCTTACCAGATAGGACTGACGGAGTACATTGAGAAAGTTCGAAGGAGGGTAGCACATTTTGTGTTATCGCGAAATATGGGAGAGAGAGTCACTGAAATGATACAGGATTTAGGGTGGACATCATTAAAACAAAGGCGTTTCTCGTTGCGGCGGGATCTTCTCACGAAATTTCAATCACCAACTTTCTCCTCCGAATGCGAAAATATTTTATTGACACCAACCTACATGTGGAGAAACGAACATCATAATAAAAGAAGGAAAATCAGAGCTTGCACGGGTAGGCATAGGCGTTCGTTTTTTCCGTGCTTTGTACGAGAGTGGAATAATAGAGACTTATTGTGAAGATGATTCAATGAAAATTCTGGCAGGCCAAGAAACAGTAAAAGACCTTAGAATAATGTTGGATGAACATTTTCAACATGTCCCCAATGAAGTACATCAACGCCTCTTTGCAGCTAGGGTGTCCATTTAGTTATCATTTCATTTCTAGCAAAGCTGCATGGTCATCCACGGTAACTGTTCTTTCGGGAACAGATACTACCGTCATATATAGTTAAAATATGGCTTCCCGGCCACTGACCTTCTTGTGCGAACGCACACGCTAAGCCCGAACTCGTACGGGACTTGGTAGATCAATCTGCCACGAGTAATGAGTATGATGGGCAAACATCTATTAGGCGCACTACGAATGTAGTGGTGTGGACATGTTGGGAATGTGGATCTCACGGGGAGCGTGCAAGGGATAAGTCCCTGCAGACGCACTATACTCTGTGCCCACGGTGGCTCAGATGGATAGAGCGTCTGCCATGTAAGCAGGAGATCCCGGGTTCGAGTCCCGGTCGGGGCACACATTTTCAACATGTCCCCAATGAAGTACATCAACGCCTGTTTGCAGCTAGGGTGTCCATTTAGTTATCATTTCATTTCTAGCAAAGCTGCATGGTCATCCACGGTAACTGTTCTTACGGGAACAGATACTACCATCATATATACATTCCATTTTAAATCACACCTAATGCCTACTCCTAGATAATTTATGGAATTAACTGCTTCCAGTTGCTGACCTGCTATATTGTAGCTGAATGGTAAAGGATCTTTCTTTCTCTGTATTTGCCGGCCGCGGTGGTCTCGCGGTTCTAGGCGCGCAGTCCGGAACCGTGCGACTGCTACGGTCGCAGGTTCGAATCCTGCCTCGGGCATGTATGTGTGTGATGTCCTTAGGTTAGTTAGGTTTAAGTAGTTCTAAGTTCTAGGGGACTTATGACCACAGCAGTTGAGTCCCATAGTGCTCAGAGCCCTTTGAACCATTTTTTTTCTGTGTATTTGCAGCACATTATACTTGTCTACATTGAGATTCAATTGCCATTCCCTGCACCATTACCAAGGATTATGTTGATTTTGGTCCTGGATCGTCCACGCATCTGGTAGCTATATGTAAGTTGCGACTCAGTTCGGTGTTGTGTGCGTATTGTAGAAGGCAGACGTTATTAAAGATAAGGGAATACTTTTTGCATTTTTGGCACTTTGAAACTGCTCATTGGGTATTTTTTTTTTTTCGCAGAGCCGTGTAAGGATTCCGTAAAACATACAACTGATTTACTCTACAGGAACTTGCATTTCGGATGTTGGATGGTGCTCGAAGTAAGGTAGTTGCTTTAGCCGATTTCATTCTCGAGTGCACAGCCCCCTACAATGAGCTGGATAGTTAATGGAAAATCACCACCATCATAGTACTACCGTATTTTACGGACTATAGGACGCGCTTCTTTCTTCGAAAAATTGTCTCCAAAATTCAGGTGCCTCTTATACTCGAAATTAATATAAAAAGTCCAGTGTTTGAATTAAATTACCCACCTATCTGAAAAATGTCCATGAATTCGACGCCGCGATAAACCTGTCTCTATCTTGGCAACACTGGATGCAACCGGCAGCAGTGCACCGGTGCGACGAACGTGAGTTGCGGGGATTCACGAGCAAGCTAACAACACTGTCTGCCTCCCGCCCCAACATCACAAACCCAGAACACTGTCTGCCTCCCACCCCAACATCACAAACCCAGAACACTGTCTACCTCCCACCCCAACATCACAAACCCAGAACACTGTCTGCCTCCCGCCCCAACATCACAAACCCAGAACACTTCTGCCTCCCGCCCCAACATCACAAACCCAGAACACTGTCTGCCTCCCGCCCCAACATCACAAACCCAGAACACTGTCTAGCTTGTGATGCATCATTGTAGTGTACGGTGCCAGCAGACTTGAACTGAAAGCGATTTGTATTATCGGTAGCAGCACAATATTTTTGTTAGCAGCTAGCTTTCGGACTATGCTGATGCATTAGCTCCATACTTAACAATCATATACAACCGTTCGCTCGTCGAAAGAACCGTACCCCAAAGACTGGAAAGTTGCACAGGTCACACCAATATTCAAGAAAGGTAGAAAGAGTAATCCACTAAATTACGGGCCCACATTGTTAACGTCGATGTGTAACAGGATTTTGGAACATATATTTTATTCGAACAGGCCCGGCAGCGGCAGTGGCGACATCAGCAGCTTCTGTGTCACATGCTGACACGTTGGTTCAGGTGGCCTTAAATGCTGCTACAGCTCGCTGACTTTGCTTGAGCCATGGTGTGAATGAGTCACGCTGAATTATCAGGAATGGAGGCAATTATCAACAGTTGTAATTGGAGTGGGTTGAGTTACAGTTCTTCTCTGTCGTCGGCCCAGTTTAATTATGTAGACAGTTGTAATGCAGAAATAGCAGAAGTCTGTTGAGATTTAGAGTGGCTCTCCAACATCTGGCTGACTCCAGTACGTGGCCTAAATACCATCCTGACGCAACATCACTGGCCTGAAGCAAAAAACTTGGGAATTTGTGGTAAGGTTCTATAGGACCAAGCTGCTGAGGTCATCAGTCCCTGGGCTTACACACTACTTTAACTTAAACTAACTTACGCTAAGGACAACACACACACCCATGCCCGAGGGAGGACTCGAAACTCCGATGGGGCGTGCCGCGCGAACCGTGACAAGCGTCCTGTAACTTCTTCCCTTTACATTCTCTCTCTTCTATGAAGAAAATTTGCCCTCGAATTTTGATGAAACACTGACACTGGTTTGTTCACAATTATTTACGTTTCACATTTCTATTAACACTCATGATATCACTTTGACCTTTACACTATTTACGATATCCGCTCGATGTCTCTGGTACTTGGCTTATACAGAAGTTTTTGTACATGTGCTAAACGTTTACTTCTTATTTAGCAGCTTTTGTTTTCACTGTATGAGAGGGCGTACGTATCTAGATGGCTTTCTAGCACCACGATCTGATTTGTCTCATCTATATCATCTTCTACAAGTTTATGCTAGTAAACTCGAAAAAGGCAAATGCATGTACCGTGGGCTGAACTGTACCTTAACCTACGTGGAACAAAACTGACCTCTGCGAACAGAATGGTTCGTTCATTGTCCTCTTCTTCAGCGATACTGGCACGTGTGAGGTCTGCATTTTGCATTCATTTTGATTTATCTTCTCACGCCTCAGCGATTCACAAAAGTTAATTTACAAGCGTAAGCGATTCATCGTGGCCTTACTTCGAGCACATTCTTTTGAAACTTTAATTGCGGAATTTAGCCAGACTTCAATAAACTACCATTGCTCCCCCTCTCCTTATTAATTCCTAAATAATTCGTCTCGCTCTGAGAGATTTAGCCAGTGAAAACACTTGAGGAGTTCGTTGATACCACAGGCCCAGCCGCTGGTGCTATATCCGCGCCATCTGTGCTGTACTGTAACCCTATCATTTTCTAGCTACAGGCGATATATCAACCTCATCTATGTGTACAGCAATCCTATCATTACCTGGCTACCGGCGCTATATCAACCTGACCTGTGCCGTACGATGAAAGATCGCTTTTATTCCTTTGCCTTCACACACTTTCCAACATCTTTCTCGTATATCGCTGTTTTGATACACAGAGTGCACAGAGTAAAACCTAACCAAGCAACACCGTTGCGACTCCTTATTCTTGATCTAATACCGTGACTTAATAACTGTTAATGACCTAAGTAGTACCTGTCAGTGCTGTAAGTAGTACTTGTCAGTTCTTGAAACCCTCAAGGTAGTATTCAAAAAACACGCCACACGACTATACAGGAACTCGAGACACTCGAACAATCATTTCATCCTTACTGTGGGAAACTACGATCACAGCCATAGGTCGAAGGATAAGCGGCCAAAGACACTACTAGCTAGGGCATAACAACCTATGGCAAGCTAACGTACACCAACAAGCGACAAACGTCGGCAAGCCCCTGCATATCAGCAACGTTGACTGGAAATTACCAGCTGCTATTAGATCCGACAAGCAGGCCACAGCAGAGACACCGACTAGTTCCCCACTGACGCACAAACAAATAGCCAACATCACCCTACACTGTGAATCCGATATATGACCTATCGGACACAAAACGATGGTAAACCTAACTGTTGCAGGTTGCTGACGCTGACCGTCAGTTCAACACCGGCACCCAGCGGCAGCCGCCGAGCAACACCACCGCACAGCGTCAAAAGTATCGACATGCATGATACTCACTACTAACAAAGCCTACCATTGCATGACCTATCGCAGACAGCAAGACATCCGCTACTGGTCTTACCACCCGACCTAACTACCGCAGAGCTTTTTTTTTTCACTTGGCTCTCGTCTTGGCACATTTTCCGCTCTGCCCTTCAAACCGCTACCCTTCGTTCGACTTCGACCCAATCTATCTCCAGACGTACACAAATATCGCAGTACCCACATCCTGCGACACCTCACTCTAGTGAAAACTAACAATTATGCAGTGATGGCAGTAGATCTTTTGAGTTGGCCATAATGCTGTGTGGGCGTGGAGGGGCTCCACCTTTAAGAAAAAAAAGTCTGGGCTTTTTCCTTGGTGTCACATTTTCCCATATTCCATCTCCTAATATATCCGACTTAGCCAGTACCTTAAATCCTACATGGTGTCTGTCGTTAACCATTGACTTACGTGTTACACCTGTCGCCGATACTCATACAACAACATTTACGCCATAGATACTGACGAACTTGTTAACAAATTAATCTGGTATACTCATTTAAGTTACGCACATTACGGAGCCAGAAAATGTTTTCTTACACTGAGACAGAACTGTTATTTTACCAACATGGAGAAGCGTATTCGACGAGTTTTAGCGTCATGTAAAATCTGCCAGAAAGCTAAGTCAGATACGACTTCACATATTCCTCCATTACATCCCACTGTACCTGTTAAATTGAGGCACATGGCTGCTGTAGACATTTTTGGTCCGATTCCGAGAACTAATAGAGGTTTTTGCTACATCTTTGTCGCTGTTGAACTCACTTCAAAATTTGTTACCTTCACTCCGTTACGCAAAGCTACTGCTAAAACTATTTCGAAAGCATTTGTAAAACATTTTCTATTTCATGTAGGGCATGTATTGAAAGTAATTTCCGACAATGGATCACAGTTTCGATCTGCTATATGGACACGTATGCTACGAGCTAGAAACTTTTGTCCGATCTATATATCCAGGTACCATGCTTCTTTGAACCCTTGTGAACGATTAATGAAAGAAATTGGTAAACTGTGTAGAATATACTGCCATAAAAAACATATTGATTGGGACACACACATACTCTCATTCCAGGATGTAATTAATTCCATACCAAATGAATCTACTATGCTATCTCCGACTGTTATACTGAAAAATGTTGAACCACCTAATAAAATTAAAGAATTAGTAACCTTTCCTACATCTCGTCGACTACGACACCATGAAATAATTGACATTGCGCTGAACAACATCAAACGTGCCGCAGAGCGCCGGAGAAGACAGCAAAAACAGGTTTGTACACGCCGTGACTTTCACATTGGACAGAAGATATTAGTATGCACACATTATTTATCTAATAGAGGAAAAAGTAGATGTAGTAAATTTGAGCATTTATACGCAGGTCCATATCGAATTCGCAGCATTCCTCACCCCAATGTAGTACACGTCGATACTCTGAGAACCAGAAAAACCAAAGGGAATCACCATGTCTCCAACATCAAACCCTTTATTGAATGAACATACTTTATGATTTATCACACTGTCATGCCATTTCCTGATTTTTTTATGACCACTTATGCAATTATATTCACATGAACTCTTACTGATGATTATCATATTTTTTTCTTGGCAAGTGCCCGGCAAGGTAAGGTTAGCAGGTCGCTTTTCTTGTCGTTACACATCAGACCGTGCACATTTTCCATTCTTCATGTATATATGATTGTTTTGCTGTTTTGTTTGTATGCACTATGAAATATTTACGATATAACAAACACCAGTTGACTTTGACATTTTGCCTTATGATAGCTCAACATCGTAACTATTTTACATTTTTTTTTGATGCTACATTGTGATACTCTGTGTACATTTTTGCACCTGCACACTGTCTATGTTTTTGACATATTACGTTTTCTGTCATGCTATGCTGTACGCTTAATTATATCACTAGAAACCAGTTTTTATTTAATGGGTATATGATTTAAATGCAAGAAATTAATCATTGTTTATCATTTTCAGAAAGCAATAACGTGTCAAGGAAATAAATTAAACAAACCACAGTGGATTACTGTGAAATGGGAATTTCACCTTCGCAATGAACGAAAGAAGATGCAATACCTCGTCACGAAGAGTAAATGGATCAGATTTAACAAGCATTAACAAGTATATACTATACACATCGTATGATAGCAGTCTTATCTAATTTTTTCTTTCAGAATACGAGGCGATTGATGCAGGCTGTCAGACAGAACTACACATCTTAGTTTTAGTGATGAAATATGCTAGAAATAAGGAACTCTATACTATGAATAGTTGTATGATGATGTGTCTTTTTGCAGATGATAATGAATGATGATGAATAATGATGAAGAATATAGTGATATGGATAATGAAGTTTTTCTTTGCAGGTGATGATAGTAATGATAATGAAGTTTTTCTTTGCAGATGTGGATAATGTTGAAGTTTATGTATTTATGCTATGTAGTTATTTAAGTATTTGTTGCAGTTTGTCTTGACAGTATGTCTTATGTCGCATGGTATGATGACTGAAAGTTTTGGAAAGGACAGCTAGAGAACATATATATTTAATACACATTTCATTACCTTTTAATTCGAAGTTCACTACTTTTCAGCATAATATGCGTTTCTTCTTTCAGCTTAATAATCCATTTTGTATTTTTTGCAGGAGAAATTATTCATGAAATTAGTGTGCTATAGGCAGTTGGTCATTAAACCTGTGTCATTCATGAATGTGATCACATATACTCTATTTGTTTCATAACCTTGCTACAGCTGACTCATGATGAATGACGTTACCCATCTTCATTTGCAGCAATAAGTCAAAAGCAAATATTGTTATGCCCCAGTAATTAATTATCGATCCCAACGCAATGCATTGCTAGCACAAAAAAAAATGTATTATCAGTCCCAAATAATGCTACCAGTTTAACAGAGTTATGAGTAATACTGAATGATGTTTTCCAACCACAGAGTTGAGTAATAGTTACAGTATGTTACATTTTAAATATGTCTTATGTCACTTGAATGATGAGTTCTGAGTAATAATGAATGATATTTTGTAGTAATGCATGCATGCTAAACTCATTAGCTCCTGTTTTGACTGATGACTTCTGATGATTTGTAACTGATCAATGAGTGCCAATAATTATTTTAAATATGTCGTATGTCACTTGAATGATGAAAAATGTTTTGTAATATTCAGTACTTGCTGACCAATGAATGCCACTGTTTCTTATATTTTAAATATGTATTATGTCACTTACATGCTATATATACGAATACCAGTAGCTTGATGCTACACTCATTAGCTCCTGTTTTGAATGATGACTTCTGATGGTTTGTAACTGGTCAATGAGTGCCAATGTTCTCTGTAAACAGATGACTTATGAACATTATTCTGTAATACTTCATACATGGTACAGAAATGTTCAGTAACTGGGCGATGAGTGCCACCAGTTACTCAAATCAGTTGTTAGACTAGTGTAATTTTCAGTGAAGACTAGCATGTGACTTAATGTCCTTCACCTTCTGACCTAATTACCAGAAATTACTATAATATCCGTTTGTCCTGTCTATCCTCATGCTCATGGAGCACTATATTTGGTTTTTGCACTAATTCTACGTTGGTGTACCTTACAAGAACGTGGTGTTGACACGACATGCTGTCCACCACCATGAGCGATGGAGATGTTATTATGGTCCCACTGTTTGGTGTACCTAATGTACTACCAAAATGATAACATGGAATATTAATACGACATTTCAGTGTCTTGGCTACACTGATTAATACTTCAAGGAAAAGAACTTCAGATTGTCTCACTTGGTGTTGTGCTTCTGTAGAAAGATATGGACTTTCAGTGCAGCTACGTGCAACCTGTGCTACAACCATGATGCAATCCTTCCCTTTCCTATCCTAGTTCTTGTAAAATAGTAAAAAAAAACTACAGTGCGTGTGCACTTTTGTCATTTGTTAATATGATTTGTACTCATTGCCTATACATTTTGTGGTTTCCTGATATGTTCTGTACTACAGTGCGTGTGCACTTTTGTCATTTGTTAATATGATTTGTACTCATTACGTATACATTTTGTCATTGCTTGATATGTTCTGTACTCAGTGCATGTGCACTATATTTTATTTCATGTTCTGCACTTATATATATGTATATATTTTGTGATTGTAAACTTAGTTAATTAAGAAAAATTTGTTGCTCATGGCAAGTCCAATTGACTCACCATCGCTGCCAAATTTTTGCCCCCCCCCCCCCCAGTGGGGGGTTATGTAAGAGGTATGCGCTATATGCGCTGCCTGCAATAGGCAAGGCATAGGAGAGTCTCTGACCAGAGACCAGTATGTTGTTAGTTGTCGGCTTTTAGTCTTCAGTAGTCGGCAGTAGTCTGCAGTAGTCGGCAGGAGTCTGCGCGTGTCTGCGCTTGTGTGCAGTCTGCTCTGGTCACGACTCTGGAGGATGAGTATTATTGTATAAGGTAAAGAAGCAGCCTTGCGCATATCTAGTAATGCATGTGAACTGTCATTCCAATTTTTTTAAAAATGCCATAATAATAATTTTATGATATAATTTTTTTTAAAAAAAAGGATTCATTTCAATTTAAAGATTTTATCCAATGCATGATCATTCCTCTCACGAATCACAAAGCATAGGCCAGAATTGCACGGAGCTGTGCCGAAAATGGTTTAGGTAAGAGCAGATATATTCGCAGTTTTTATTGAGGTAAGAATTTTTGCTTTTTTTTTTTATTCAGAATACAGGGCCGTGGCTCAGCGTTGCTGTCGTCCTAAAATTTACCAAGTTACTGAATTTTTTATTTTGTGGTTTAGGAGTTTTTCTGTTTCGAACTTAACATTAAATGGGAAAAGAATTTTGTGGGTACATTAAATGTGAATGCATTTCTGCACGGATATAATAAATGGGAACCAATTTTGTTCAGAGGTTACATTAAAATTAGAATCACATTCATTATTTATTCACATTTTTAAAATTCGTGTGTAGAATCACATTCATTATACATATTTAATAATTATTACGTGTGGGGAGGTTACACGGTATCATGTTTGACACAAACGTGAAGTTCTTGTGACACATTCTTGTTTTGGCGGTTAAAAAACGAAGAAATAGAATATACACTGATGGCAGAGTATTGTAACACCAAGAACGAGTTGTACACATGAAAGATGGTTGGTAGGCGAGTTTACACATCTGAAAGATAATGTCTATTCAATTTTCGCACCAGTCGCATAAGAGAGGCGCTAGCAGCGCCACTATAAGGGTGCTAGTGAGGTTTGCTTAAAATACGTGCAGCAGCGGTCGTGAGCATTAGTTAACTTGGAGATTTGACATGATGAGTTGATATTAATCAGGCATGTGTTTAAGGTGACAAAGACGGTATTATCAACACCCGACTGAGTTTCAACGACGTCAGGTAATAGAGCTACGAGAAACTGGACGTTACATCTGCGATATTGGAGGAAAACTTGACATGAATGTAGCCGCTATACTTGACTGCTGGCAGCGGCGGTCACAAGCATGTACAGTCGCTAGATGACCGGGCTCCGGACGGCAACGTGGCATTACCGACAAGGAAAACCATCGTGTTCGGCGTACTCTCTGGCGCACCGTACCGCATCTGCAGCAGCAATTTGAACAGCATTAGGCACCAGAGTGACACAACGAACTGGTACAAATCGGTTACATCAAGGACAACTCCTAGTCAGATGCCCTGAAGCTTAAAATCCACGAAACCCAAACCAGAGCCATTTGTGACTTCAGTGGTGTCAAGTGAGAGCTTACTGGAGGGAAAGTTTTGTATCCCGCCTGGAAGGCGGCACGTATGTCTGTTCCTGAAAACAAAGGTTGGCCGAATGAAGGAAGCGAGTAGGAGCAGGTGAGGTGAAACACGTCGGTACGAGGTGCGTTCAAGTTCTAAGGCCTCCGATTTTTTTTCTCCGGACTGGAAAGAGATAGAAACATGCGCATTGTTTTAAAATGAGGCCGCATTCATTGTCAATACGGCCCAGAGATGGCAGCACCGTACGGCAGATGGAATTTCACCGCCAGCGGCGAGAATCAGAACTGTTTTAAATAATTAAAATGGCGACGTTTTCCTTACTTGAACAGCGTGCAATCATTCGTTTTCTGAATTTGCGTGGTGTGAAACCAATTGAAATTCGTCGACAGTTGAAGGAGACATGTGGTGATGGAGTTACGGATGTGTCGAAAGTGCGTTCGTGGGTGCGACAGTTTAATGAAGGCAGAACATCGTGTGACAACAAACCGAAACAACCTCGGGCTCGCACAAGCCGGTCTGACGACATGATCGAGAGAGTGGAGAGAATTGTTTTGGGGGATCGCCGAATGACTGTTGAACAGATCGCCTCCAGAGTTAGCATTTCTGTGGGTTCTGTGCACACAATCCTGCATGATGACCTGAAAATGCGAAAAGTGTCATCCAGGTGGGTGCCACGAGTGCTGACGGACGACCACATGGCTGCCCGTGTGGCAGGCTGCCAAGCAATGTTGACGCGCAACGACAGCATGAATGGGACTTTCTTTTCGTCGGTTGTGGCAATGGATGAGACGTGGATGCCATTTTTCAATCCAGAAACAAAGCGCCAGTCAGCTCAATGGAAGCACACAGATTCACCGCCACCAAAAAAATTTTTGGGTAACCGCCAGTGCTGAAAAAATGATGGTGTCCATGTTCTGGGACAGCGAGGGCGTAATCCTTACCCATTGCGTTCCAAAGGGCACTACGGTAACAGGTGCATCCTACGAAAATGTTTTGAAGAACAAATTCCTTCCTGCACTGCAACAAAAACGTCCGGGAGGGCTGCACGTGTGCTGTTTCACCAAGTAACGCAAGCGCACATCGAGCTAACGTTACGCAACGGTTTCTTCGTGATAACAACTTTGAAGTGATTCCTCATGCTCCCTACTCACCTGACCTGGCTCCTAGTGACTTTTGGCTTTTTCCCACAATGAAAGACACTCACCGTGGCAGCACATTCACCAGCCATGCTGCTATTGCCTCAGCGATTTTCCAGTGGTCAAAACAGACTCCTAAAGAAGCCTTCGCCGCTGCCATGGAATCATGGCGTCAGCGTTGTGAAAAATGTGTACGTCTGCAGGGCGATTACGTCGAGAAGTAACGCCAGTTTCATCGATTTCGGGTGAGTAGTTAATTAGAAAAAAAAATCGGAGGCCTTAGAACTTGAATGCACCTCGTACTGCAAGTAAGTAAAAGGGGTTTACTGGTGCATGAATATATACAGAGGCATACATAATTTTGTACAGATGAGCGCGTAGGTGCGAAGCCGCAGACCCGTCGTAAGTAGTGCAAGGTCTCTATACCAACCGCAGCTGGAGCGAAGTGTCCCGGCCGTCTGCTCTTGATGATCTCCGAAAGTGGAGCGGCGCTCGTAGAGCTGCACAGTGTCGGCTAGAGGGCGCTGCCGTCGGTGTGGATCGTCTGCTCTCGTAGTGCCAACCTAAGAACGGGCACCTACGCTGTGGCATCATAGCTATCGATATCACAGAAAGGTGGAAGCCTGCTGTATTTTCCGATAAGAGGTGGTTCTGCTTCGGCGCCAGTGATCGCTGTACGCAGGTTTGAAGGAGCCAATCGAGGTCCTGCAGCCAACCTGTCTGCGTGCTAGACACACTGGACCTACACCTAGAAATCTGTGCATCAATCTGGTTATTCGACTTGCCGAGAAGCCAGTCATGAACAGCATTCTAGCTGGTGTTCCCCAACAGGATAACACACACCCACTTACCGCTGTTGTAATCCAACAGTTCCTATATAATGTCGACACTCTGACCTGCTTGATCATCAGGTCTGTCTCCAACCGAGCACATGTGTTACATCATCGCACGAGAATTCCAAGGTCATCCACTTCTAGGAATAATCGCCCCTATGTTGGTTGTCCAACTGCCGCAGGCGTGGAACTCCTTCCCACAGACTGATATCCGGCACCTCTACAACACAATGCACACACATTTGAATGATTGGATTCAACATTCTGGCGGTTAGACCGTTTATTAATGTACATCTACATCTACATCCATACTCCGCAAGCCACCTGACGGTGTGTGGCGGAGGGTACTTTGAGTACCTCTATTGGTTCTCCCTTCTATTCCAGTCTCGTATTGTTCGTGGAAAGAAAGATTGTCGGTATGCCTCTGTGTGGGCTCTAATTTCTCTGATTTTATTCTCACGGTCTCTTAACGAGGTGTACGTAGGAGGCAGCAATTTACTGCTTGACTCCTCGCTGAAGGTATGTTCTCGAAACATCAACAAAAGCCCGTACCGAGCTACTGAGCGTCTCTCTTGCAGAGTCTTCCACTGGAGTTTATCTATCATCTCCGTAACGCTTTCGCGATTACTAAATGACCCTGTAACGGAGCGCGCTGCTCTCCGTTGGATATTCTCTATGTCTTCTGTCAATCCTATCTGGTACGGATCCCGCACCGGTGAGCAGTATTCAAGCCGTGGGCGAACAAGTGTACTGTAACCTACTTCCTTTGTTTTCGGCCTGCATTTCCTTAGGATTCTTGCAATGAATCTCAGTCTGACTTCTGCTTTACCGACGATAAGCTTTATATGATCGTTCCATTTTAAATCACTCCTGATGCGTACTTACAGATAATTTATGGAATGAACTGCTTCCAGTTGCTGACCTGCTATATTGTAGCTAAATGATAAGGGATCTTTCTTTCTATATATTCGCAGCACATTACACTTGTCTACATTGAGATTCAATTGCCATTCCTTGCACCATGGGTCAATTCGCTGCAGATCCTCCTGCATTTGAGTACAATTTTCCATTATTACAACCTCTTGATATACTACAGCATCATCCGCAAAAAGCTTCAGTGAACTTCCGATGTTATGCACAAGGTCATTTAAATATATTGTGAATAGCAACGGTCCTACGACACTCCCCTGCGGCACACCTGAAATCACTCTCACTTCGGAAGACTTCTCTCCACTGAGAATGACATGTTATGTTCTGTTATCTAGGAACTCTTCAATTCCAATACACAATGGGTCTGATAGTCCATATGCTCTTACTTTGTTCATTAAACGACTGTGTGGGACCGTACGAAACGCCTTGCGAAAGTCAAGAAACATGGCGTCAACCTGTGAACCCGTGTCTATGTCCCTCTGAGTCTCGTGGACGAATAGCGCGAGCTGGGTTTCACACGATTGTGTTTTTCGAAACACATGCTGATTCCTATAGAGTAGATTTCTAGTCTCCAGAAAAGTCATTATACTCGAACAGAATACGTGTTTCAAAATTCTACAAATCGACGTTAGAGTCATAGGTCTATAGTTCCGCACATCTGTTCGATGTCCCTTCTTGAAAACAGGGATGACCTGTGCCCTTTTCCAATCCTTTGGAACGCTACGCTGTTCTCGAGACCTACGGTACACCGCTGCGAGAAGGGGGGTAAGTTCCTTAACGTTCTATGTGTAAAATCGAATGTACCAGTATTTCACGTTTGTAATGTCTTGTCTCGCGCTTAGATAAACATGTGATCCTGCAAGGTCAATCACTTAAATATGTTACCTAGATAAATTTACTCTACATTCATTTTTTTGTGTTGCAGTTTTTTCAACAGTTTATTATTACATTTTATCGAGAAGAGAATTTCTTCAGCCAAGAAGTAATGAAGAGGAAAAACGTCCTTGAGAGCTAATCAAACGCCCTGGGTCTCGGGTTCGTTTCCAGACGCTCTTTGGGTTTCTGGAACAAACAGAATACCAGTCACGGTGGCCCAAGACTACAAGAAATCGTCCTCATTCTACCAACGGCTTAGACAAAAGTGGGTGAAGGAGCCGTTAAAGCTTCAAGGTATGCTCCACCCTCTTACAGTTTATAAGTCTTGCGCTGGTTTCTTACAAAATTTTGACAATGCTGATGTTGCTAAATGTTAATTGAGGCAATCAGATTCACGCTCTATATTCTTCCCCGAAGCGTGTTATAAAGGAGAAGGGGGACATTTGTGTTTAACGTCCCGTCGACAACGAGGTCATTAGAGAAGGAACGAAAGCTCGGGTTGGGAAAAGATAAGGAAGAAAATCGGCCGCGCCAATTCAGAGGAACCATCTCGACATTTATCTCGATACATGCTACAGTCATGTTAACAGAATCTCCCGTCGGTTCTTGGTAGAACAACATTGCAATAAATAAAAAGCTCTAGTTTGCTTTTGTTCTGTAGTATTAATTTTATTATTTTAACCGGTTTTCGGCTTACAAGGCCATCTTCAGAAATTTTCACAGTAAATGTCTGAATATGGCCTCAACAGAAACGCTTGTTTTATATAAAGTATCAATACTGTTGTCATCGATACTTATTATTCTTAAACAGAAATTTAAACACATACGTGAACACTGACGCCAGTCCAAACATCAACTGACTACGAAAGGCGAAAAGTCATAAGGTACATGAACAATCACAAAAGCACATAAAAGTACGAGAGTTAAGAATTTATTAGGTTCGTATGGTTCTTCATGACAGTTTGGCAATAAATTCAACAGATGCACACTATGAAACAACTTTAAGGACAGTATAGCTATAGCGGTGCTAAAATAGTAAGTGACGACGATACAGAAGCTCACACGTCAGCAAGTAGCAATTTAAACAATTGTCATTTTAAAGCTAAAAAATATGAGTGGCTGCGAGAACTCTCAGAAGCGTGAAGATAATAAATAAAACGAAAAGTGTGATAAGCGAATGTTACGCATTCAACAGTAAAAGGTCTGTGATAATAACCCCAGGATGTACGTTGGCTAAAATAAAGAATAAACTACCAGGATGTTGTAATATGAATTGTACCAACAGTCTCTGTATCTGCAATTCGTACGTTAATGAAAACATGATACGCTCATGGGCTACCTCACGTAGTGGTGATGCGATCCTTCCTGATACCAGGAATACGTAGCGTACTGCAAAAGAAATCTCATAAATAAATAGATGAGGGCAGTTAACGTTGTCTCACGTGGAAACTATCTGTAGAAAGGGAATAAATTATATAGGGAAGTTACTGTGCATTCATGAAACGGTGAGATTAGAAACAAGTAGCAATTCTGCTTACAAAAAATAAAACAATCCCATCGTCACAGCATTTGAAATTCCAGTTAAAAACACTGAATGAATTCAGAGATGCTACGACGGTATAATACTTAAGAGAGTGTAACACAAGTGACCGGGAAACATAACTGGGAACATTTGAAAGAAAAATGTAGTTCTTGCAAAACCTGGTGAGTAAATACAGCGATGTTACTCTTGCCGTCATGGAGTACCGATTGACGAAACTATGAGAGCACAGTGCAACGTTGTGGGCATCCCCTCAGACTAAACACAATCTTCCGTAATTTCTTCACCAAAGAAGACGAAGTAAATATCCCAGAATTCGAATAAAGAACAGCTGCAAACATGAGAACATATAAATGCACTGAAGAGGCAAAGAAACTGATACACTTGCTTAATATCGTATAGGGCCCCGGCGGACACACAGAACTGCCGCAACACGAACTGGCATGGACTCAACTAATGTCGGGAGTAGTTCTGGAAGGAATAAACACCATGAATCCTGCAGGGCTGTCCGCAAATCAGTAGGGGTACGAGGGGGGTGGAGGGAGGGGGGATATCTTCTGAACAGCACGTTGCAAGGCATCCTAGATATGCTCAATAATGTTCATGTCTGGGGAGTTTGGTGGCCAGCGGAAGTGTTTAAACTCAGAAGAGTGTTCCTGGAGCCACTCTGTAGCAATTCTGGACGCGTGTGGTGTCGCATTGTCCTGCTGGAATTCCCCAAGTCCGTCAGAATGCACAATGAACACGGAAGGATGCAGGTAATCAGACAGGATGCTTACGGACGTGTCTCTGTCAGAGCGTATTTAGACGTATCTGGGGTCCCATTTTATTCCACCTGCAAACGCCCCACATCATCACGGAGCCTCTAGCAGCTTGAACAGTCTCCTGCTGACATGCAGGGTCCACGGATTCATGATGTTGTCTCCATACCCGTACACGTCCATCCACTCAGACTCGTCCGACCGGGCAATATGTTTCCAGTCAGCAACAGTCCAACGTCAGTGTTGACGGGCCCAGGTGATGTAAAGTTTTGTGTCGTGCAGTAATCAAGGGTACACGAGTAGGCTTTCGGCTCCGTAAGCCCAAGTCGATGATGTTTCGTTGAATGGCTGGCACGCTGACACTTGCTGATGGCCCAGCATTGAAATCTGTTGTAATCTGCGGAAGGGTTGCACTTCTCTCACGTTGAACGATTCTGTTCCGTCGTCGTTGGTCTCGTTTTTGCAGGATCTTTTTCAGGCTGCAGCGATGTCAGAGATTTGATGTTTTACCGGATTCCTGTAGTAGGTAGTAGGAGTAATCCACTAAATTACAGGCTGATATGATTAACGTCGATATGCAGCAGGATTCTGGAACATATATTGTTTTCGAACATTATGCATTACCTAGAAGAGAAAGGTCTATTAACACACATTCAACATGGATTTAGAAAACATCGTTCTTGTGAAACACAACTAGCTCCTTCCCCACAAGAAGTGTTCAGTGCTATTGACAAGAGATTTCAAATTGATTCCGTATTTCTAGGATTCCAGAAGGCTTTTGGCACTGTATCACACAAGCGGCTTGTAGTGAAATTGCCTGCTTACGGAATATCGTCTCAGTTACGTGACTGGATTCGTGATTTCCTGTCAGAGAGATCACAGTTCGTAGTAACTGACGTAAAGTCATCGAGTAAAAGTGAAGTAACTTCTGGCGTTCCCCAAGGTAGTGTTATAGGACCTTTGTTGTTCCTTACCTTTATAAACGATTTACGAGAGAGACTGAGCAGCCGCCTTACATTGTTTGCAGATGACGCTGTCGTTTGTCTATGAGTGAAGTCATCAGAAGATGAAAACAAATTGCAAAACGATTTAGGAAAGCTATCTGTATAGCGCAAAAATCCGAAATTTAGCCTAAATAACGAAGAGTGTGAGGTGATCCACATGAGTGCTAAAAAGAATCCGTTAATCTTCGGTTACACGATAAATCAATCAAATCTAAAGGCCGTAAATTCAACTAAGTATCTAGGAATTACAATTACGAAAACCTAATTTGGAGGGAACACATAGAAAATGTTGTGGGAAAGACTAACCAAAGACTGCATTTTATTGGCAGGACACAGAAAATGTAACAGATCTACTAAAGAGACTGCCTACACTACGTTTGTCTGTCCTCTTTTAGAATATTGCTGGGCGGTGTGGGATCCTTACCAGATAGGACTGACGGAGTACATTGAGAAAGTTCGAAGGAGGGTAGCACATTTTGTGTTATCGCGAAATATGGGAGAGAGAGTCACTGAAATGATACAGGATTTAGGGTGGACATCATTAAAACAAAGGCGTTTCTCGTTGCGGCGGGATCTTCTCACGAAATTTCAATCACCAACTTTCTCCTCCGAATGCGAAAATATTTTATTGACACCAACCTACATGTGGAGAAACGAACATCATAATAAAAGAAGGAAAATCAGAGCTTGCACGGGTAGGCATAGGCGTTCGTTTTTTCCGTGCTTTGTACGAGAGTGGAATAATAGAGACTTATTGTGAAGATGATTCAATGAAAATTCTGGCAGGCCAAGAAACAGTAAAAGACCTTAGAATAATGTTGGATGAACATTTTCAACATGTCCCCAATGAAGTACATCAACGCCTCTTTGCAGCTAGGGTGTCCATTTAGTTATCATTTCATTTCTAGCAAAGCTGCATGGTCATCCACGGTAACTGTTCTTTCGGGAACAGATACTACCGTCATATATAGTTAAAATATGGCTTCCCGGCCACTGACCTTCTTGTGCGAACGCACACGCTAAGCCCGAACTCGTACGGGACTTGGTAGATCAATCTGCCACGAGTAATGAGTATGATGGGCAAACATCTATTAGGCGCACTACGAATGTAGTGGTGTGGACATGTTGGGAATGTGGATCTCACGGGGAGCGTGCAAGGGATAAGTCCCTGCAGACGCACTATACTCTGTGCCCACGGTGGCTCAGATGGATAGAGCGTCTGCCATGTAAGCAGGAGATCCCGGGTTCGAGTCCCGGTCGGGGCACACATTTTCAACATGTCCCCAATGAAGTACATCAACGCCTGTTTGCAGCTAGGGTGTCCATTTAGTTATCATTTCATTTCTAGCAAAGCTGCATGGTCATCCACGGTAACTGTTCTTACGGGAACAGATACTACCGTCATATATACATTCCATTTTAAATCACACCTAATGCCTACTCCTAGATAATTTATGGAATTAACTGCTTCCAGTTGCTGACCTGCTATATTGTAGCTGAATGGTAAAGGATCTTTCTTTCTCTGTATTTGCCGGCCGCGGTGGTCTCGCGGTTCTAGGCGCGCAGTCCGGAACCGTGCGACTGCTACGGTCGCAGGTTCGAATCCTGCCTCGGGCATGTATGTGTGTGATGTCCTTAGGTTAGTTAGGTTTAAGTAGTTCTAAGTTCTAGGGGACTTATGACCACAGCAGTTGAGTCCCATAGTGCTCAGAGCCCTTTGAACCATTTTTTTTCTGTGTATTTGCAGCACATTATACTTGTCTACATTGAGATTCAATTGCCATTCCCTGCACCATTACCAAGGATTATGTTGATTTTGGTCCTGGATCGTCCACGCATCTGGTAGCTATATGTAAGTTGCGACTCAGTTCGGTGTTGTGTGCGTATTGTAGAAGGCAGACGTTATTAAAGATAAGGGAATACTTTTTGCATTTTTGGCACTTTGAAACTGCTCATTGGGTATTTTTTTTTTTTTCGCAGAGCCGTGTAAGGATTCCGTAAAACATACAACTGATTTACTCTACAGGAACTTGCATTTCGGATGTTGGATGGTGCTCGAAGTAAGGTAGTTGCTTTAGCCGATTTCATTCTCGAGTGCACAGCCCCCTACAATGAGCTGGATAGTTAATGGAAAATCACCACCATCATAGTACTACCGTATTTTACGGACTATAGGACGCGCTTCTTTCTTCGAAAAATTGTCTCCAAAATTCAGGTGCCTCTTATACTCGAAATTAATATAAAAAGTCCAGTGTTTGAATTAAATTACCCACCTATCTGAAAAATGTCCATGAATTCGACGCCGCGATAAACCTGTCTCTATCTTGGCAACACTGGATGCAACCGGCAGCAGTGCACCGGTGCGACGAACGTGAGTTGCGGGGATTCACGAGCAAGCTAACAACACTGTCTGCCTCCCGCCCCAACATCACAAACCCAGAACACTGTCTGCCTCCCGCCCCAACATCACAAACCCAGAACACTGTCTACCTCCCACCCCAACATCACAAACCCAGAACACTGTCTGCCTCCCGCCCCAACATCACAAACCCAGAACACTTCTGCCTCCCGCCCCAACATCACAAACCCAGAACACTGTCTGCCTCCCGCCCCAACATCACAAACCCAGAACACTGTCTAGCTTGTGATGCATCATTGTAGTGTACGGTGCCAGCAGACTTGAACTGAAAGCGATTTGTATTATCGGTAGCAGCACAATATTTTTGTTAGCAGCTAGCTTTCGGACTATGCTGATGCATTAGCTCCATACTTAACAATCATATACAACCGTTCGCTCGTCGAAAGAACCGTACCCCAAAGACTGGAAAGTTGCACAGGTCACACCAATATTCAAGAAAGGTAGAAAGAGTAATCCACTAAATTACGGGCCCACATTGTTAACGTCGATGTGTAACAGGATTTTGGAACATATATTTTATTCGAACATTATGAATTACCTCGAAGAAAACAGTCTATTGACACACAGTCAACATGGGTTTAGAAAACATCGTTCCTGCGGATCACAACTAGCTCTTTGTTCACGTGAAACGTTGAGTGCTATTGACAGGGGATTTCACATCGATTCCGTATTTCTGGATTTCCGGAAGGCTTTTGACCCGGTACCACACAAACGGCTTGTAATGTAATTGCGTGCTTGTGGAATATCGTCTCAGTTATGTGACTGGATTTGTGATTTCCTGGATTTCTTGTCAAAGAGGCCACAGTTCGTAGTAATTGACAGAAAGTCATCGAGTAACAGATGTGATTTCTGGCGTTCTGCAAGGTAGCGGTATAAGCCCATTACTGTTCCTTATCTATGTAAACGATTTGGGAGACAATCTGAGCACCCGTCTTTGGTTGTTTGAAGATGATGCTGTCGTTTATCGACTAATATAGTCATCAGAAGATCAAAACAAACTTCAAAACGATTTGGAAAAAATATCTGAATGGTGCAAAAAGTGGCAGTTGACCATGAATAATGAATAATGAGAGGTCATCCACTTGAGTGCTAAAAGGAACTCTTTAGACTCCGGTTACATGATAAATCAGTCAAATCTAAAAGCCGTAAATCCAACTAAATACCTAGGTATTACATTTAAGAAAAACTTAAATTGGAAGGAACATATAGAAAATGTTATGGGGAAGGCTAACCAAAGACTGCGTTTTATTGGCAGGTCAGTTAGAAAATGTAACAGACCTACTAAGGAGACTGCCTAAACTACGCTTGTTCGTCCTCTTTTAGAATACTGCTGCGCAGTGTGAGATCCTTACCAGATAGGATTGACGGAGTACATTGAAAAAGTTCAAAGAAAGGCAGCACGTTTTGTATTATTGCTAAATATGGGAGAGAGTGTCACAGAAATGATACAGGATATGGGCTGGACATCATTAAAGGAAATGCGTTTTTCGTTGCAACGGAACCTTCTCACGAAATTCCAATCACCAACTTTCTCCTCCGAATGCGAAAATATTTTGTTGACACCAACCTACATAGGGAGGAACGATTACCACGATAAAATAAGGGGTATCAGAGCTCGTACGGAAAGAGATAGGTGTTCATTCTTCCCGCGCGCTATACGAGATTGGAATAATAGAGAATTGTGAAGGTAGTTCGATGAACCATCTGCCAGGCACATAAATGTGATTTGAAGAGTATCCATGCAGATGTAGATGTAGATGTAGCTTCGTAAAGAAAAGAAAAGTATTCATATAATGCGGACTATAAACTGAAAGTAATAACATATACGGAAGAACATGGAAACATAGGAGCTGAGTGGCATCTCGGCACTCCAGCAACAGAAAAGAAACCACTGGCGACTCGTGGGCTAGTAAAGAAAAATTGAAAAAGAATGAGCAAGTCTAAATGTGCAAACAGAAGACTAAATGTAAGGTGGGCAAAGCATATTTTAACCGATTCACGGAGACCGTCAAAATGGAATTGCAATTAATAGAAAAGTGATTCAAATACACACTCTTAAGCTTGTTCTACAGTGGAACATAACAGGCTTTAAGGGTGGAGTTGGTTGGTGCTACAGGTTTATGAAGCGTCATGGACTTAGCATGGGAACTAAAACCAAAATGTCTCAGTGTATAAACAGAAAATATTATCTTTCCATCGATTCGTCATTTAACATCGGAAGAAAACCAGTGTGGAACTAGGACAAATAGCTGGTACGGACGAAACTCCTCTGATATTTGATGTGTCCCATAATGGAACTACTGCATGAAAGATGCTAAAACTCTGACTATAAAAACAACTGGGCATGAAAAAATGCACTACACTGTAGCCGTTTCATGTTGTGCTGACGGTACTAAACTTAATCAAATGATCAAGCCCAAAACAATGCCGAAGCTTTCTGAAACATCGCCAAGAGGTGTTGCTCACGAACATGACAAGGGTTGGATGGAGGAGGATTGTATGAAATTATGGATTAACAGAGTGTGGGAGAGAAGGGAAGGTGCTTTATTGAGGAAGAGTTCTCTTTTTGTGCTAGATCAGTTTAGTAGCCATTAGAAGAACTGTCTGAAACAGAAACTGAAACAGCGAATTACAGAGCTTGCTGTTATTTCGGGAGGACGTACTTCACAACTGCAATCTCTTGACGTCTCGATAAATAAACCATTGAAAATGCATATGATGGAAGAATGGAACAAATGGATGACGGATGAAACCCAACATGAATTCACGCCGAAGGAGCTTTAAACGACCTTCAATCTAACAAGTGGGTCACTGGATAAAACAGTCGTGGTGTATAGTGAGAGATGACATTACTGTTAAATCTTTCAAGAAGTGCGTCATAAGTAACGGCCTCGATGCCAGTGAAGATCATATAATACAGGGTGATTCAAAAAGAATACCACAACTTTAGGAATTTAAAACTCTGCAACGACAAAAGGCAGAGCTAAGCACTATCTGTCGGCGAATTAAGGGAACTATAAAGTTTCATTTAGTTGTACATTTGTTCGCTTGAGGCGCTGTTGACTAGGCGTCAGCGTCAGTTGATGCTAAGATGGCGACCGTTCAACAGAAAGCTTTTTGTGTTATTGAGTACGGCAGAGGTGAATCGACGACAGTTGTTCAGCGTGCACTTCGAACGAAGAATGGTGTTAAACCTCCTGATAGGTGGTGTATTAAACGTTGGTATAAACAGTTTACAGCGAATGGGTGTTTGTGCAAAGGGAAAAGTTCTGGACGGCCGAGAACGAGTGATGAAAATGTAGCACGCATCCAGCAAGCATTTGTTCGCAGCCCAGGAAAATCGACTCGCAGAGCTAGCAGAGAGCAGCAAATTCCACAATCAACTGTATGGAGAGTCCTACGAAAAAGGTTAGTTATGAAACCTTATCGTCTGAAATTGGTTCAAGCACTGTCTGCAGCTGATAAGATTAAAAGAATCGATTTCTGTGATTTTATCCTTGCTCAAATGGAAACAGATGAATCTTTCGTTTCAAAGATTGTGTTTAGTGATGAAGCAACTTTCCACACTAACGGGAAAGTCAACCGTCACAATGTCTGTATATGGGGCACTGAGAATCAGCGGGAAACAACTCAGTATGAACGTGACTCGCCTAAGGTGAACGTTTTCTGTGCCATTTCAGCCAATAAAGTTTTTGGTCCCTTTTTCTTCGAAGGTGCTACTGTAACTGGACTACAGTATCTGGAGAGGTTAGAGAATTGGCTGTTCCCTCAGCTCGAAAAGGAAGCACAACAATTCATATTCCAGCAGGATGGAGCGCCACCACATTGGCACTTATCTGTCCGTAACTACCTGAACGTCAACTACCCGAGGCGATGGATCGGCCGCCAGGCAGCCCGTGACAGAGCACTTCATCAATGGCCTCCAAGAAGCCCTGATCTTACCCCCTGCGATTTTTTCTTATGGGGGTATGTTAAGGATATGGTGTTTCGGCCACCTCTCCCAGCCACCATTGATGATTTGAAACGAGAAATAACAGCAGCTATCCAAACTGTTACACCTGATATACTACAGAGAGTGTGGAACGACTTGGAGTATCGGGTTGATATTGCTCGAGTGTCTGGAGGGGGCCATATTGAACATCTCTGAACTTGTTTTTGAGTGGAAAGAAACCTTTTTAAATACTCTTTGTAATGATGTATAACAGAAGGTTATATTATGTTTCTTTCATTAAATACACATTTTTAAAGTTGTGGTATTCTTTTTGAATCACCCTGTACATGAAAAGGACTACGATGACGACGAAGAGAAAGTAGAAGAGGAAGTTCAGGTGCCGATCAGGGATTTTAAAGATTATAAACTAATAAAATTTTTTACCCTGGCTTCTAATACTAAAATGGTAAAAATGTTTTTTTTCGAAAATTGCTTAAAAATTAGGGTGTATCTTATAGTCCGTAGCGGCCTATAGTCCGCACAATACGGGAGCTCTGCTGGTGTTACAGCGTATCAGCGTCGGCCAGCACAGAAACAGTACGTAGGAACTTAGCGACTGCAAAGAGTAACTTACGTTTCACGGCGGCAGTTGCGATGCTTGCGAAAGGGTCGGGGCTAACTCCCACCATTGTTAAGTACGACGGCTGGGAACAACATATACGATACACGGGTAATACGAAGCGACCCGCGATACGCAGCAGATGCGGCCCGGAAGGGCGGAGCGCGTAGAAATGTAGCTGAAGCGACTAAAACGTGGCACACTGGAACAGCAGTAGTACGACGGGGAGACACGTCTGTGTCGCTTCTCCCAGCGCCATATGGAATGCAACTTGTGTCGCACTGCACATGGCGCGGGAAATTTCAAGTAATACGATGTGCCTTAAAAAAAAATATGCGGAAGGAGAAAAACTACATCCGCCTATGCAGTTTCTTTCTCAATAATACTTCTAATTTTTGCAGAAAAAAATAAAAAACTGTGTTAGCATGCTGTGTATCTACGTCGCTTTTGAGGAAGCTGTTCGGTAAAATATATATATACAAGGGGGTCCGTTGATCGTGACCGGGCCAAATATCTCACGAAATAAGCGTCAAACGAAAAAACTACAAAGAACGAAACTTGTCTAGCCTGAAGGGCGAAACCAGATGGCGCTATGGTTGGCCCGCTAAATGGCGCTGCCATAGGTCAAACGGATATCAACAGCGTTTTTTTAAACAGGAACCCCCATTTTTATTACATATTCGTGTAGTACGTAAAGAAATACGAATGTTTTAGTTAGACCACTTTTTACGCTTTGTGATAGATGGTGCTGTAATAGTCACAAACATATGGCTCACAATTTTAGATGAATAGTTGGTAACCGGTAGGTTTTCAAAATTAAAATACAGAACATACGTACGTTTGCACATTTTATTTCGGTTGCGTAAATGTGATACATGTACCTCTGTGAACTTATCATTTCTGAGAACGCATGCTGTTACAGCGTGATTACCTGTAAATACCACATTAACGCAACATATGCTCAAAATGATGTCCGTCAACCTGAATGCTTTTGGCAATACGAGTAACGACATTCCTCTCAACAGCGAGTAGTTCGCCTTCCGTAATGTTCGCACATGCATTGACAATGCGCTGACGCATGTTGTCAGTCGTTGTCGGTGGATCACGATAGCAAATATCCATCAACTTTCCCCACAGAAAGAAATCCGGGAACGTCAGATCCGGTGAACGTGCGGGCGATGGTATGGTGCTTCGACGACCAAGCCACATGTCCTGAAATTTGCTATTCAATACCGCTTCAACCGCCCGCGAACTATGAGCCGGACATCCATCATGTTGGAAGTACCTCGCCATTCTGTCATGCAGTGAAACATCTTGTGGTAGCATCGGCAGAACATTACGTAGGAAATCAGCATACATTGCACCATTTAAGTTGCCATCGATAAAATGGGGGCCAATTATCCTTCCTCCCATAATGCCGCACCATACATTAACCCGCCAAGGTCGCTGATGTTCCATTCGTCGCAGCCATCGTGGATTTTTCGTTTCCCAATCGTGGATATTATGCCGGTTTACGTTACCGCTGTTGGTGAATGACGCTTCGTCGCTAAATAGAACGCGTGCAAAAAATCTATCATCGTCGCGTAATTTCCCTTGTGCCTAGTGGCAGAACTGTACACGAGGTTCAAAGTCGTCGGCATGCAATTTCTGGGCGTAGAAATATGGTACGGGTGTAATCGATGTTGATTTAGCATTGTCAACACCGACGTTTTTGAGATTCCCGATTCTCGCGCAATCTGTCTGCTACTGATGTGCGGATTAGCCGCGACGGCAGCTAAAACACCTACTTGGGCATCATGATTTGTTGCACTTTGACATGTGGCTGAACACTTCCTGTTTCCTTAAATAACGTAACTATCCGGCGAACGGTCCGGACACTTGATGATGTCGTCCGGGATACCGAGCAGCATACACAGCACACGTCCGTTCGGCATTTTGATCACAATAGCCACACATCACCACGATATCGACCTTTTCCGCAATTGGTAAACGGTCCATTTTAACTCGGGTAATGCCTCACGAAGCAAATAACGTTCGCACTGGCGGAATGTTACGTGATACCACATACTTATACGTTTGTGACTATTACAAAGTGAAAAAAGTGGTCCAACTAAAACATTCATATTTCTTTACGTACTACACGAATATATTATAAAAATGGGGGTTCCTATTTAAAAAAACCCAGTTAATATGCGTTTGACCTATGGCAGCGCCATCTAGCTGGACAACCATAGCGCCATCTAGTTTCCCCCTTCAAGCTAGACGAGTTTCGTTCTTTGTAGTTTTTTCGTTTGATGCTTATTTCGTGAGATATTTGGCCCGGTCACGATGAATGGACCACCCTGTATATATGACATGAGCGAGAGGTGACATTATTGTTAAATCTTTTAAGAAATCCGGCATAAAAACTACGATGACGATGAAGAGATTTGGTTGTGATACTTCTCAAATAAGTAAACCATCAGGCATATTCTGAAAAGTTTACAGTGTAGAATGTAGTCACCGGCCAGTTTAAATTTGGTGGGTCTCAGATCATAGTTTGCTGCATACGAAATGTGGCTGACATATCGAAATTGTTTTTTAAGGTTGGGAGGAGGAAGATACCCCCTTCCATTTCCGAGAAAATATGTGACATATATTGGAAGTTGTCTCCTGCGAAGCTGACAGCTGGAAACCTCGACGCAACGCTGTTTCCTTCTGCTGTGGGGTGTGAAGGTGCCTCGTGCTTCTGTTTTTCGTATGCCGCCGATACAAGTTCAAGAATGGAATTGAAAACTTACTGAAATAAAAAGAAACTGGGAGTCATCAGCTGATGATGCTGACTGGATGTTTTTCCTGTGTATGCTCCCCGATTTCAGGAAATCTTGTGAGAGGCGTAAAAGAGATAATTTCCTGTTCCTTTTGAATGAGCAGTTGGATGAAGGCGAGAAAGACATTTTGAGATTTTCCTTAACGTCATAGGCTTCATCCAGTAGTTTAGATAAATTGTATACCTCTACGCAGCCTTCACCACCCACTGCTAAGCTATCGATGGCGGCTGATCTTTCAAATGCAGCAACGTTTCTTTCTGAATACTTGTCAAGTTGAATTATACAGCATTTAGCGAAATTCAATAGTTGTAAAAATATTATCTCAGGTTCATTAATTTGTAACCAGTATTTATACACTACTGGCCATTAATATAGCTACACCAAGAAGAAATGCAGATGATAAACGGAAAAATGTATTATACTAGAACTGACACGTGATTACATTTTCCTGCACTTTAGGTGCATAGATCCTGCGAAATCAGTACCCAGAACAACCACCTCTGGCCGTAATAACGGCGTTGATACGCCTGGGCATTGAGTCAAACAGAGCGTGGATGGCGTGTACAGGTACAGCTCCCCATGCAGCTTCAACACGATACCACAGTTCATCAAGAGTAGTGACTGGCGTATTGTGACGAGCCAATTGCTCGGCCACCTTTGACCAGACGTTTTCAATTGGTGAGATATCTGGAGAATGTGCTGGCCACGGCAGCAGTCGAACATTTTCTGTACCCTGAAAGGCCCGTACAGGACCTACAACATGCGGTCGTGCATTATCCTGCTGAAATGTAGGGTTTCGCAGGGATCAAATGAAGGGTTGAGCCAACACATCTGAAATGTAACGTCCTCTGTTCAAAGTGCCTTCAGTGCGAACAAGAGGTGACAGAGACGTGTAACCAATGGCACCCCAAACCATCACGCCGGTTGATACGCCAGTATGGCGATGACGAATACAAGCTTCCAATGTGCGTTTACCGCGATGTCGCCAAACTCGGATGCGACCATCATGATGCTGTAAATAGAACCAGGATTCATCCGAAAAAGGACGTTTTGCCATTCGTGCACCCAGGTTCGTTGTTGAGTACACTATCGCAGGCACTCCTGTCTGTGATGCGGTGCCAAGAATAACCGCAGCCATGGTTTCCGAGCTGATAGTCCATTCTGCTGCAAACGTCGTCGAACTGTTCGTGCAGATAGTTGTTGTCTTGCACACGACCCCATCTGTTGACTCAGGGATCGAGACGTGGCTGCACGATCCGTTGCAGCCATGCGGATAAGATGACTGTCATCTCGACTGCTAGTGATACGAGGCCGTTGGGATCTAGCACGGCGTTCCGTATTACCCTCCTGAACCCACCGATTCCATATTCTGCTAACAGTCGTTGGATCTCCACCAACGCGAGCAGCAATGTCGCGATACGATAAACCGCAATCGCGATAGGCTACAATCCGACCTTTATCAAAGTCGAAAACGTGATGGTACGAATTTCACCTCCTTACAAAACAACGTTTTACCAGGCAACGCCGGTCAACTGCTGTTTGTGTATGAGAAATCGGTTGGAAACATTCCTCATGTCAGCACGTTTTAGGTGTCGCCACCGGCGCCAACCTTGTTTGAATGCCCTGAAAAGCCAATCATTTGCATATCGCAGCATCTTCTTCCCGTCGGTTAAATTTCCCTTCTGTAGAACGTCATCTTCGTGGTGTAGCATTTCTAATGGCCAGTACTGTATATGTACTAAACTGAACTAAGTGGCATAGAGGGTCGTCTTATCAGAATAAACATCTCATGGCGGCTTTTTTAACGTTGGCATTTTTAAAGTCATTCACGCACTTTAACCAGCCTACCTTATTGTAATGAGTAGCTCCACAGCAGGAGAAACACCAAGCCTGAAACTTGTGACCTGCTTTGTCAGAACAGCTGATAAAAGCTTTTCCAAAAGGTGGACACTGTCTGGATCCATTCTGTAAAAGTTGTGGAATTTTTCGTGCTGAGCGACCACATGGGAAACCACAGCCGAATTATGTTGCTTTTGGAGGTTTTTTAGCTCTAAATAATGATAAGCCATACTAACGTCGTCTTCAGAAGAGCACATGGTTTCAATTTAAACTAAAGCAGAAGCGTGACTCAATGCTGTCTGGATGTCAGTCGCACGGCGAGTTGCACCGTGTGCCGTAGTACGTCCCAAATCGGCGCTGTGGAAATATGTGTGCCATACCCATAAGTGACGTGTCGCCCGGCCTTGATTACGAAGTGTAGTATCTAGCATCGCGTCGTCTTACTATGAACCGCGCCTTATACCAATGAGCTACGCAATCTTATCCAATAGTAACTTTATACTGACTTCTGTATAAACTACTTCTCTAACGTCAGTTTATGCGTTGTAATTAATTTCTTTCCATTGTTACTCGAACCTACCGAAAGCCCTAAATTATGGTCTTCAAATTCACGTAAAATTTTCACCAAGAGAACAATTAATAGTGTACTGCGTGCGTAACCGTTTAAACAAACCACTTAAAGCAACTCCTTAGACTATTTACTTATTTACAAGTCACGTTCCGTAGGACCAAATTTCAAAGATCATGGAACGTGTCAGTAGAAGAAATTACAAGTCTCAGTAGAAGAAATTACAACATAAAAGTAATAACAGATAAAAATAAATGTTTATGAACAAGAAAAAGTCAGTCCATAAGTTTAAGTAAACACAATCAACAATAAAATAAGAATCAGCTTAATTTTTCAAGGAACTCCTAAACAGAATAGAAGGAGTGACCGATGCTGAAACTCTTCAGTTTCGATTTGAAAGCGATGGATTACTGCTAAGATTTCTGAATTCCAGTGGTAGCTTATTGAAAATGGATGCAGCAGTATACTGCCCACTTTTTTGCACAAGAGTTAAGGAAGTCCCATCCAAATGCAGGTTTCATTTCTGCCGAGTGTTAAGCGAGTGAAAGCTACTTATTCATGGGAATAAGCTAATATTGTTAACAAGAAATGGCAGTAAGGAATATATCGGGTGATCAAAAGAGTCAGTATAAATTTGAAAACTTAATAAACCATGGAATAATGTAGATATAGAGGTAAAAATTGACACACATGCCTGGAATGACATAGGGTTTCATTAGAACAAAAAAAAAAGTTCACAAAATGTCCGATATGTGGCACTGGACAGCAAAACGTCAGTAACTGCTACCGTGACGGGTAAGAGGTACGTCGATATGTTACAGAATCGCATCATCCCCAGCCTGGCTGCTAAACACCTGCTGGAACGTACGATATTTACACAGGATGGCGCTCCTCTCCATATTGCTAGACGCGTGAAAGATCTCTTGCTCAGCCACCACTTTCGTCATGCTTGGCCTCCCAGGTCCCCAGACCTCAGTCCGTGCGATTATTGGCTATGGGGTTACCTGAAGTCGAAAGTGTATCGTGATCGACCGACATCTCTAGGGATGCTGAAAGACAACATCCGACGCCAATGCCTCACCATAATTCCGGATATGCTTCACAGTGCTGTTCACAACATTATTCCTCGAATACAGCTCTTGTTGAGGAATGATGGTGGACATATTGAGCATTTCTTGTAAGGAACATCATCTTTGCTTTGTCGTACTTTGTTGTGCTAATTACTGCTATTCTGATCAGATGAAGCGCCATCTGTCGGACATTTTCGAATTTTTGTATTTTTTTTGATTCTAATAAAACCCCAAGTCATTCCAAGCATGTGTGTCAATTTGTACCTCTCTATCTACATTATTCCGTGATTTATTCAGTTTTCAAATTTATACTGACTTTTTGATCACCCGGTATACATCGAGAGGCCAATATCAAAATATCCAAAATCGTGAACAGGGGTCGAAGAGATGGTTGTTAGTAGGCTGTTTAGGTTTTTTTATTGGTAACGCCACGTAGCGCTCTGTATGAAATTCACTGGCTGTGCTGTGTGCAGTCTGTGGCTGGTTTCCATTGTTGTTTGCTATTGTAGTGTTGAGCATTTGGCTGTTAACAGCGCGTAGCGTTGCGCAGTTACCGAGCGAGGTGGCGCAGTGGTTAGCACACTGGACGCGCATTCGGGAGGACGACGGTTCAATCCCGTCTCCAGCCATCCTGATTTAGGTTTTCCGTGATTTCCCTAAATCGTTTCAGGCAAATGCCTGGATGGTTCCTTTGAAAGGGCGCGGCCGATTTCCTTCCCCATCCTTCCTTAACCCGAGCTTGCGCTCCGTCTCTAATGAACTCGTTGTCGACGGGACGTTAAAAAACAATAACCTAACCGTTGCGCAGTTGGAGGTGAGCCGCCGGCAGTGGTGGATGTGAGGGGAGAGATGGCGGAGTTTTGAGACGTGTGTCCATCAGAGACAGTAAATTAGTAAGACTGGATGTCATGAACTGATATAATAATAGTGTTCAAAAGTCATTATATATATATATATATATATATATATATATATATATATATATATATATATATATATAAAAAAAAATCTTTCATTTGCTAACTATGCCTATCAGTAGTTAGTGACTTCAGTAGTTAGAATCTTTTATTTAGGTGGCAGTATTGGCGCTCGCTGTATTGCAGTAGTTCGGGTAATGAAGATTTTTGTGAGGTAAGTGACTGATGAAAGGTATAGGTTATTGTTAGTCAGAGCCATTCTTTTGTAGGGATTTTTGAAAGTCAGATTGCGTTGCGCTAAAAATATTGTGTGTCAGTTTAGTGATGATCAGAATAAGTAAAGAGAGAAATGTCTGAGTACGTTCAATTTTGCTCAGCTGTTTGAAAATCAAATAACGTAAGGGGTTTACCGGCACAATCATTCATAAATTTTTCTAAGGGGACGTTTCATATGCCGATCCATAGCTGAGGACACTCACTGGATTCTTCTGAATTTTTTCTTGTAGTTTTTGTAATTAGTGTAGCTATTGTTTATTGCTAGCACGTAACTATAGAGGAAATTTCCTTTGTAGTTGTAGTTTTTCATTGTTGTACAGTAAAACAGTTGTGGCATGTATGTAGATTTGCACCAAGTATTTCGCAGCTGCACTAGCAATGAACGAGATACTATTTTCAGTGCTATATTAATGTGTTTTTTTTTTAATTTTGCTCTCCAAATTGTGCTTTTCTGTGTTATCGCGTGAAATATTGCGACAATAACGTAATACTAGGCTCCAAAGTAAACTGAGAAATGACAGTGAAGACGAAAGCAGTGTGTTAGCGCCACCGTGTAATGAATTAACTAATGTTCAACATAGTAATTTGGTAATTGTGCATAGGGAAATGGAGCGGGAGGCAAATAATGGTGTAGACAGCGAAACAATTAGTGAACAGGGAAGTATTATCGATCGATGGGTCGGCAACAGCTGGCCTCAGGAATCCGGAATGACAGGACTCAATCTTGCAAATACTGCAGATTCAGGTTTTGGGTCCTCACCGTTTTCTCAAATGAGTCAAGACACATTTTCTGCTTGTCAAGATGTGAATATTGCCGGTGAAAATGCACTGCCAAAAAGCGTAGAGAAACAGATTCCAGGCAGTAATATATTATTATTGCAATTAATGCAACAAATGAATTAAAATCAGAGACAAACACAGCAAAAGTTGGACACAATGGAACAAAATCTTCAAACGTTAGATACAATGGAACAACACCAGAGACAAACATAGCATAGCCAGTGATTTTCATACAGAGCGCTACCTGGCGCTACCAATAAAAACACCTAAACAGCCTACTTACAAGGTTCGTGAACTTACACCACTTATTGCCCGAACCGCCCGTTTCTGAGCCAAAAATATCCCTTTAGAATGGGAAGAGTTACCCCAAAATATGATTCCATACGACATAAGCAAAGTACACTAATTTTCGTGTCGAACTATTTCTCACTTCTGATACCGTTCGAATAATAAAAATGGCAGTATTAAGTGTTTGCAAAAGGTCCTGAACGTGGGCTTTCCACAACTGCTTACTATCTATCTGAACACCTAGAAATTTAAACTGTTCAGTTTCACTAATCATATGCCCGATCTGTGAAATGAAAACGTCAGGATTTGTTGAATTGTGTGTTAGAAACTGTAAAAACTGAGTCTTACTGTGATTTAGCGTTAGTTTACTTTCTACAAGCAAAGAACTTAGGTCATGTACTGAACTATTTGGAACCGAGCCAATGTTGCACACAACATCCTTTACTACCAAGCTAGTGTCATCAGCAAACAAATATTTTAGAGTTACCCATAATACTAGAGGGCATACCATTTGTATAAATAAGGAGCAGCAGTGGCCTCAACACTGATCCCCAGGGCAGCCCCTACTTGACAGTGCTCCACTCAGACACCGTTATCAACGTTAAGAATAATGATCTTTTGCTGCCTGTTGCTAAAGTAAGAAGTGAATCAATTGTGAGCTACTCCCCGTATTCTGTAATGGTCCAACCTCTGGAGCAATATTTTGTGATCAACACAATCAAATGCCTTAGTTAAATAAAAAAAACATGCCAAGCGTTCGAAACCTTTTCTTTAGCCCGTCCAGTACCTCACAGAGAAAAGAGAATATAGCATTCTGAATTGTTAAACGACTTCTAAAGCCGAACTGTGCATTTGATAGCAAATCGTGTGATATAAAATGGTCAATTATCCTTAGACACACAGAATTTTCAATAACTTTTGCAAACACTGATGGCATAGAAATAGATCTAAAATTATCTGCATTATCCCTTTCTCCCTTTTTATAAAGCGGCTTTACTACTGAGTACTTTAATCGCTCAGGAATCTGATCATTACTAAAGGAAAAATTACAAATATGGCTAAATACATGGCTAAAGCGTGCAGCACAGTACTTTAATATTCTACTAGACACTCCATCATAACCATGAGAGTCCTTAGTCTTCAGTGACTTAGTTATTGACTCAATGTCCCTCTTGTCCGTATCACAGAGGACTATTTCACACATCAGTCTCGGAAAGGCATTTGCCGAGAAAGGTATATGATTTCCTGTAGAAACTAAATTTTCTTTTAATTCACTAGCAATGCTCAGAAAACGATAGTTAAATACTGTACATATATCCGCTTTATCAATAACAGAAATATTTTTACTGAGAACTGACTTTATATCGTCGACCTTGTGCTGCTGACCAGACACTTCCTTCACAACTGACCATATGGTTTTAATTTTATCCTGTGAATTAGCTATTCTATTTGCATATCACATACTCTTTGCCTTCCTAATACAATTTTTAAGCATCTTACAGTACTGTTTGTAATGGGGTACTGTAGCTTGATTGTAACTACTTCTAACAGTTTGATGAAATTCCCCTTTTGTTCTACAAGATATTCTTACCCCACTAGCCAGCCACCTGGGCTGCCTATTACTGCTAGTACCCATTTTAGAACGTTCTTATGGAAAGTAACTCTCAAAGAGCACGAGAAATTGGTTAAGGATTGCATTGTATTTATCATCTATGTTGTTGGCACTCTGAACATCCTGACACTCTTGTTCATTGACAAGGTTTAAAGAATTCTCCACTGCTGTTTGATTAACTTTCCTACATAGTTTTTAATTAAATATAACATTGGTTTGAGTACCAAAGCCTTTTGTGCATTGTGGTCTGAAAGGCCATTCACGCTTTTACTAACAGAATGCCCATCTAATAACGAAGAATGAATAAAAATATTGTCTATGTCTGTGCTACTGTTCCCCTGCACCTTAGTTGAAAAAAACACAGTCCGTATCAGATCATATGAATTTAGGAGATCTACCAACATCCTTTTTCTTGTACCATAATATACAAAATTAATATTGAAGTGACGACATGTAACTAATTTCTGGTACTTCCTACAAAGTGAATCAAGAACCCTCTCTAGCTTGAGCAGAAATGCTCTGAAGTCGGAGTTAGGGGACCTATAAACAACAACAATTCGAGGTTTAGTTTTACTAAATTCAGCTGCCCCTGCACAACATTCAAATATCTGTTCAGTGCAGTGTCGTGATACGTCTGTGGACTCAAATGGAATACTGTTTTTTACGTACATAGCCACACCACCACCCCGCAAAGGATTCCATGCTGCTGCAATCGTCGTCGAACTGTCCGTGCTGATGGTTGTTGTCTTGAAAACGTCCCCACCTCCTGACTCAGGTATCGAGACGTGGCTGCACGATCTGTTAAGCCATGCGGATAAGATGCCTGTCAGCCGGCCGCGGTGGTCTCGCGGTTCTAGGCGCGCAGTCCGGAACCGTGCGACTGCTACGGTCGCGGGTTCGAATCCTGCCTCGGGCATGGATGTTTGTGATGTCCTTAGGTTAGTTAGGTTTAAGTAGTTCTAAGTTCTAGGGGACTAATGACCACAGCAGTTGAGTCCCATAGTGCTCAGAGCCATTTGAACCATTTGAAGATGCCTGTCATCTCGACTGCTAGTGCTACGAGGCCGTTGGGATCCAGCACGGCGTTCCGTATTACCCTCCTGAACCTACGGATTCCATATTCTGCTAACAGTCATTGGATCTCGACCAACGCGAGTAGCAATGTCACCATACGATAAACCGCAATAGCGTTAGGCTACAATCCGACCTTTATCAAGGTAGGATACGTGATGGTACGCATTTCTCCTCCTTTCACGAGGCATCACAACGTTTCTCCAGTCAACGCCGGTCAACTGCTGTTTGTGTATGAGAAATCGGTTGGAAACTTTCCTCATGTCAGCACGTTGTAGGTGTCGCCACTTGCGCCAACCTTGTGGGAATGCTCTGAAAAGCTAATCATTTGCATATCATAGCATCTTCCTCCTGTCGGTTAAATTTCGCGTCGGTAGTAAGTCATCTTCGTGGTGCAGCAATTTTAATGGCCAGTAGTGTAAATGGGACGAAATATCCTGTCGTTGGAATTACGTGGCAGAAGCTCGAACAAAACAAGGTATAACCAAAGTGAATTAAAAACTCTCAGTGGAAAATTTAAATTTTGGGTCAGTTTTGTTGTCGAAATATCAGCGAACGCTTTTCTAAATGTGTCTTGTCCAGCGAAGGCCGACTCTTTGCTTCGTCAGTGAGGAAGTTGTTCGCTTTTTGAGAACTTGCTGCAGGCAGATGTCGTACGCACGTGGAGCAGAGCTGGCCGGCGCGCACAGTGGACTGGCGCACGCATTGTTAGAGTCCGGCACAAAGCAGCACAGTGCCGGCGCAACGCACGTCTAATGACGCGCATTCAGCCGCGCGGGTCCCAGTGTGTCGCGGGTTGCCTGCAGCGAGGCGCGGGCTGACACGGCCGTCTCCCCCAGACGCCAGAGAAAACTGCCGCCGCCGCCTGCAGGGAACTCACCCGCTGTTGCTACTCTTGTGAGGCTAGCAGAATTTATGTCACCGCATTACGCCGCAGCCGTAGAACTTCGTACTAGCTACTTTTAATTAGTTTTGCTTTTTCATGTTTATTTGTCTATTTTCTCCTCTTATTAGCTTCCTGGTTTACACAGAAGTTTCTGTCGTCTAAGGCAGTGGTCGTCAAACAAACTGCAGCCCGCGGGCTGCATGGGTCCGGAATCAATAGTCGTGTGGCCAGCGGTCCTCAGCCGTATTTTATAATGGTATGCATCCAGCAACTAACAGCCCAATCAAGTAGCCTCAACTAACATTAAGATCTTAAAAATTGCAGTTTTCCAGCTAAGTAACAAAGGTAAATACATTGCAAGCGACAGTAATATTTTAAGATGTGCTTAATTTCAATTAACGTTCGTGAATTTGACGGTAGATAAGTAAAGGTGGCCGCTTACATCAGGGACAGAGAGGTGAATAGCGCGGCCACTGCAGTGTTGGAAGATGTGAGAGGAGAAGTGTCTGATTATTTGTGTTGCACGTGCGAGCGCGACTCGCGTCGACCAACTGCTACACTATAAATTTAGACATGGTGGTAACAGATTCTTGAATACACGTTATATAGAGAGTCATCTTCAAATATGGTGCATATCTGTGGCAAGGAATATGAAATTAAATTAGGGCTGTGGGAACAGAAGCAGTGAGTAGAACAAAAATGACATTCAAAACATTTAATTAACATTTGTCATTGTTTGTCATGTTGAATGATGCATTTAAAAATGTACAGTTGCTGTCATTAACCAGTTAATCATTCACTCACTACGTCAGACAATTACAATGCTAAAAATTTTGCGTCGCTGAGGGTGGCAGTAGTGTGAAACATGGAACAGCCGACAGAGAGTGTTCCGAATAGTGCCGATTTTCCACGATCAGTACTCGGGGGCCAGCGGGCAACTTACAGTGCCCTTTACTATAGCTAGTTCATTGGACGCTCATAACATAAAAATTTATGTAGGTTACCAATCAATAATCTGTACATATGGGGCCCGACGTGCTGCCCCACAATCTCAGTATTGGATCTTCAGCAAAAACCTTTGGCGATCACTGGTCTGAGGTTGATAATGTACATGGTGACTCCTAATTCCAACAACGAAATTTAAAAGGTTGTTCGGGAATGTTTTCTCAATATTTTCGTAAAAAGGACCCATCACCTTCGGTGGCTCATTGCAGAGTAACTGCGTTTGGTCCGTTTTATTACTCCATTTTTATCTGTAGTGCAGTGAGACCCATGTCGGCGGTGTGCCTTGTGTATCTTGTTTGAAACTTACACAAAACAGGAATGGTACTTAATACCGACAACAGTAATATCCTCTCTACTGTTCATCACCAAGCTTGCATTCATTGCTGGACGGTTCTGTCTCGGATCAGTTTTTTCTGGAAATGTTATACGTACATAAACAGTGACACACAGAAATACGGAGAACTTTACTGATGCTGACGAAGAATTAACCGACACTTCCATCGTAAGCGTCTTCACTGAACACAATGAAAGAAAGGTTGGCTCAAATGGCTCTGAGCACTATGGGACTTAACTTCTGAGGTCATCAGTCCCCTAGAACGTAGAACTACTTAAACCTAACTAACCTAACGACATCACACACGTCCATGCCCGAGGCAGGATTCGAACCTGCGACCGTTGTGGCCGCGCGGTTCCAGACTGTAGCGCCTAGAACCGCTCGACCACTCCGGCCGGCGTGGCGCAAATGGCTGTATATTTTGTTACATTGGATTATAACGCTAAGGGACCGTATTACTCAGTGTAACACATAAATTTCAACTTGATATATCAATCCGTTCCTCAGAAAACTGGGTTTAACAGTCGGACATACTGTTGGAAAACAAATGATAAAAAAAATTTTTTTTCGTGTGACAATTACAAATTAATAATTTCCCGATTTTATTTCTGTTTTGCTGTAGTTGGACTATGAAAACTTGATTGTCTCCAAATTTCATGAATCGTCGTTTTGGTGAGTGAGTTTACGGGTGTAAAACTTGCGACATAAATGCATATATCTTTTGATTACATTGACTTAGAACCTTAAAGTTTTTACACAGCTATGGGACTTTGGACCTTAGCATGAGTCGTAAATTTCAACTTGATACGTCAACCCATTCCTGAGAACAAGTAGGTTAGCAGTCAGACAGAGACATTCAGATAGACAAGTTATCCCTTAAAGGTTTCATCTTTACCGAATGAGGTATGGAATCCTAAAATGAGTGTATTTTCATTTTAAAACACAATTTTTGAGTGACGGAACCTTCTTACAATTCGGTGAAAAGAGAGAATCATCTGAAGCAAACGAGTGAAATTAACCTTGATGAGGTAGTGTGTAGTTCAGCCACTGTATTTCCTTTCCCAGGTAAATCACTGAAACTTCTCTAGAGTTGTCTTTTGCCCTAGTTACACTTCTCTCCTTATACTCATCCCCATTGAGTAACCTGTTGAGATGGAATTCAAGTATGTCTGTGTTTCTGCATTCGATACCCTTTTGTTAGAGGGTTGCCGTGCTTCCTACATGGAGGTGATTAGGGACAAACTTCCTCTTCCTTCACGTCAGGCGTCTCTCCAACTTCATGCGGAGGAATTCCAGTTCCGTTTGGGATTTGCATGTCAAAGGCGACATTTTGCTTTGTGAAACGACAAGGCGTTTCTATCACATGAGATCCTAAGTTGAAATGAAGGCAGAAAGTTTCTGAGTTGTTTAGAGTCACAGGATGTTACGTCTGAAATAAGGTACATAATGAATAACTTGCATTTTAATGTAGACAGGCGCGCTGGATAGAGTGACACGAATAATTTGAAGGTGATGAAGCGTCACCCTGTTTGAATTTTCTATGCTGTCTTTCAGTTACCACACAGAAACAGTGTCATACACTTGCTTACTACCGTGACGCTCGATGTGCTGGATGTTTTTGGCTACGGCGTGTTTTCTCCCTTGATCGTTATCCATCATAATTAGGTATTCAGAGAAGGAAGGAAAATCGTATTTTTAACAAGCAGCGACAAATATCACTTTCTCTACGTTGCGTTGGTGCAATTTGTCGGATAGGATTACTTGAGCAAACTGATGTTTGCTTGCTGTGGGCAAAAATACACTGCTCGAAGCTGTTAGATTCGTGAATGGTAACTTTAGTATACTCCAAAGGCGTTCTCCATATTTGAACTCTATACAGCTTCGAAAGGCGTGTCTATTGTAAGGAAAGATGTACAACTAATGCCGTAGTATCAGAGAAAATACCACCACATCACCTGTTTTAGCCTATGCACATATTTGCAATTTATATTGACCCAGTAGCGTGGAGGAGCACCGGCCACGTTGCTGCTCTTCAACCTTTCAATAAAAGAACTGAAATACATACAAATACAATGAAAGCAATAAATAAAAATTCTGTGTGCACAATATTTCGTGAAAACGTCGGCAGAAAATAATGAAATAATGACAAGTATGTCGTATTATATACGTACATTAATTGTTAATCTAATACAATGGTTGCCCCGTAAGTAGTCGCCTTGGGTCAAAATGACCCGAGAGATTTTTTGTTTTATTTAATTTCACTGGCAGGTGACGTTTTGAAACTTTTCAGGAGTGTGTATTTTCTTTCATTGTTGAGTCGTTTCAGATAGTGTATTCTGAGTCATTGTTAGCTTAATTGTTTCACATAAAGTGCCATTATTGTGTGATTTATATGAAGCTGCTATTGGTTTTCTGGCATTATCGCCCGTCCGACCCAACGAGAGTGACATAGTTTCTGCATCTGTGGTCCGACGCAAATATGTGTGTTCAGCCGTAAAATACGGAGGCTACAAAAGTTAAAATGAAGTGTATTTCTTCTTTTCTGCGTAAGTATATCGACTTATTTACCCTTTTTATTTTTATATCATATTTTCTTCTCTTAATCGAGAGTAAAGTGACATGGCTGTTCTTTTTTCTTCACAGTTTTATCTAAAAATGACTGGTGATGAAATTACTGCAGAATTATCTCGCGAAGATGATGATGACTCTGTTGGAGCATTCTCTGATTTTGAAGTTGACAATGACGAAGAAACTGACACGACACAGACTCCGACATTTCTGCAGCTTATGGCGACGAAACGTGCAGCTTATGGTGACGCAACGGTGACTGTGAAAAAGAGTATTTTTTACTGGCAGTGGAAAATGGAACAAACAGAAATTTAATTAAGAAAGGCCGCACTGCGGATGGAAAGCACAATGGTACACTCGTGTTCAGAAAAAACAGAACACCTTGAACGACTGGAGATTGGACATTCCTACTCACAGAAGATGGACGTTAGTTCGTTCTGCAGAAATGATTAGCATTCGAAACATGTCGGCCTGCGAGTTCAAGGGCTAAACTACCCAGGGCTCTCACTATCACTACAAACCGAAGATAATGGGTCAGTGTGGCTTGAACAGATGTTCATGATGCCTCGCAGACGTATGCGAGAACTGTATTGTCAAATCAGTGAGTTCGAAAGAGAGCGTGTTATTGGAATGTGATTCATCCAACCGGGAAATTGCTTCTCTTGTGGGGCGAAGTGTTTCGACAGTGCAACGGGAATGTGCAGAATGGTTCACGTGACGAGATGGGTCAGGTCGCGGCACCCAGAACCTCCGATAGGCACTGCAGGACAGATATGCTTCCTCCTCTGCTCTGGCACAATAGTGGAACATTGTAACAACAATCACGGGTGATATGGAACGACATCACTGGGGACCGGTGTAGATAGTTTTTTCGGACGAATCCAGGTTCTGTTTGTTTGGTTCTCCGCAGACGGAGGAAGCGGCATCACAGTGACTGCATTCGCACAAGATATACAGCACCAACTCTAGGACTCATGGTACGGTAAACTATTTAGTACAATCGGAAATCACAGTTAGCGCTTGTCCACTGCGGTTTGACAAGTGTGACCTATGTGGCCGAAAACTCTCAACCAGCAGCTATAACCTTTCTGTATAACACCCCAGATGCCATTTCTCAGCAAGACAATGCACGACCACGTGATGCTGCACGACCACTCAGCATACCAGACTTTTTCCCTGGCCCACTTGATCACCAGACTTCTCACCAATCGAAAAAGTGTGAGATATTGTGAAAGGAAAGATGCAGCGCTGTGACCCAATGCCAACTACCACAGATGAACTTTGGAACAGCATGGATGGCTATACCACAGGATGCCATTCGCGCCTTATACGCGTCGTTACCATCTCCCCTGGAACAAGTTATCAGGGCCCATGGCAGATCCTGTGGCTACTAGGCAACTGGATACACGCTGAACTCAGGTGAAAAGCTAATCCTTTCTGCAGAACATACTAATCCCTCCATGTCCTGTGAATATGAACGTCCTATCTCTACTCATTCAAGGTCTTCTGATTTTTCTGAAGATGGGTATATGACCTCACATTAACCTGGAGCGCAAGGCACAGCAAAGGGAGCAAGGACACAAGAGGAGAGTCCCCTCCCAGTGAACATCGGAACGTGAGTTCAAGTTTTTTATCTTACGAAAGAAATGTGCATGGTTTCGTGTGTTCCCAGGAAACCATACCCTGTAGTGCTAGTATCATCAATGGACAGTGATACCTAAATAGATGCAGAGACAGTCGGTGATAAACACCAGCAACTGATACTTTCTACAATTTTACAAAGAGAGGAATGAACACTTGTGACTAGCTATGCAGCAACTATAGCACTGGCCGAAGGACAAGGAGGTGGTGCCCTACTGTGTTATTTCACTTTATAAACGTCTCTGCACTAAAATCATGTGTCATTTACAAGATGAACACTAGCCAAAAGGTACAAAGAAGAATATTTCTGAAGGAATCTGCAAGCAAACTTATCATGGAGTGTGTTGTCAGTAAGACTGGTAACAGCTATATTCCCCACAATGTTAGGGAGAGAATGAAGTTGCTTCCGATGTTTAAAGGCACATTTGCCAAATGGACGTGGATATATTGAAACAACGTAGGTAAGTTGTGAACATAAGTAAAGAATTACTGAAGATACTAATTAGTATAAGCGGTTGTATCGATTGTGGCGTGCATCCGTTGAAACATTAGAATAATTACGCAGTTCACTCGTCTTGCCGAGAAGACGGCACCATTATTTTCTTCTTGAAGCCGTTCTGATGGAACGCATATCTGCTATCGCTGGAGACAATTATTTGGCACACCACAATTATTCTCCTTGCAGTCTCGCTAGGCGTACTCATAGTTACACACAGCAACAGAATTAACGTGTCTATGTAATTTAGTATAAAATTTTGTGAATACAGTATATTATTTAATCTTGTGTTTCATTTATGTTGCAAGCTATTGTTCCATTTGAATGACATCTTGGCATGGCTAAAGGTTCCGTGTTACAAATGGACCAGCACGAGCCATAACTTTGGAATTATTCAATCTACGAACTGCAATAAAGAAATATTTCAGGAAAATCACTCACGGTAAAACTTACAATGAACAGACCTTATGCAAAAAGCCGTTGTCAAGCGCCCAAAGTTTTTATTAACACACTCTAATCACACACTATTATCATTATCCATTGTTATTTGTCTCTTGGCTGATATACACAAACCAGACCGGAAAAGCCACGGTAGATAAAAAATGGCGAGAGGCACAGAAGTACCACAAAAGCTTTGTAATATTGGTGTACAGAATAGTTTTAGCATTTCGTTACATTTCCTTTGTTCTTCACATAATAAATGACACTGTCATTAAATGACGTTAAGTACAAACTGTTTCAATACGTGGATGTTCTAGGATTGTCCATAAATCATAGCAACTCTTTTTTTCTGAGACTAGACATATATATTCGGCTTAATTTGTACCTGGGTCAAACTGACCCCAAGTGAGTTTTCATGTAACTTCCTGAGATGTGCGTACTTAAGGGTTACACAGAACCGATAAATTTTGAGCTCGTACTGTCGCTGATTGTTGCATACCAGATGAGCCACTTACTTAGTTGCTTTGTGACGTTTTCTTTCATTTCCATTTCGACGTTGCAGTTGCTCTCGTATTCGCTGGCAATGGACTTATTAAGCTTTATGGATTCCTTTCGCTAGGGGCTTTCCTCTGATTTGTGTTTCACGTATTTCTGAGATATTTACAAATCGTATGAGGCGACATCCCTCATTATTTTGTAACATTCGATTTAATAGCGATCATCACTTACACTATGTGACCAGACGTATCCGGACACCCCCCAAAACATACGTTTTTCATATTAGGTGCATTGCGCTGCCACCTACTGCCAGGTACTCCATATCAGCAACCTCAATAGTCATTATACATCGTGGGAGAGCAGAATGGGGCGATCCGCGGGACTCACGGACTTCGAACGTGGTCAGGTGATTGGGTGTGACTTGTGTCATACGCCTGTACGCGATATCTCAAAACTCATAATCATCCCTAGGTCCTCTGTTTCCGATGCGATAGTGAAGTGAAAATGTGAAGGGACACATACAGTACAAAAGCGTACAGGCCGACCTCGCCTGTTGACTGACAGAGACCGCCGACAGTTGAAGAAAATCGTAATGTGTAATAGGCCGACATCTATCCAGACCACCACACAGGAATACCAAACTGCATCAGGATCCACTGCAAGTACTATGACAGTTACGCGGGAGGTGAGAAAACTTGGATATCAAACGACGCCTCACTTGGTGTAAGGAGTGTAAGCATTCGACGACTGAACGATGGAAAAACGTTGTGTGGAGTGACGAATCACGTTACATAATGTGGCGATTCGATGGCAGGTTGTGGGTATAGCGATTGCCAGTGAACGTCATTTGTCAGCGTGTGTAGTGCCAACAGTAAAATTCGGAGGCGGTGGTGTTACGGTGTGGTCGTGTTTTCCATGGAGGGGGCTTGCACCTCTTGTTGTTTTGCGTGGCACTATCACATCACAGGCCTACATTGATGTTTTAAGCACTATTCTTGCTTCCCACTGTTGAAGAGCAATTCGGGGATGGCGATTGCGTCTTTCAACACAATCGAGCACCTGTTCATAATGCACGGCCTGTGGCGGAGTGGTTGCACGACAATAACATCCCTGTAGCGGACTAGCCTGCACAGAGTCCTGACCTGAATCCTATGGAACACTTCTGGGATGTTTTGGAACGCCGACTTCGTGCCAGGCCTGACCTACCGACAACGATACATCTCCTCAGTGCAGCACTCCGTGAAGAATGGGCTGCCGTTCCCCAAGAAACCTTCCAGCACCCAGCATTACCGACGGAGGGCACCTCGAACTTGTTATGTCATTTTTAGCTAGGTGTACGGATACTTTTGAAAACATAGTGGATATTCCGGCAAATATTTTAATTGTTCACTTTGTATGCTTCAAGTTCTCCGCAAACTCATCACAATGGCAACCAGATCAATGTCCTAGCTAAAAGCGTTTCCAAGATACACCAATTTGTAACTTTACACAAAGGTAGTTCGTAATTGTCGCGGGCTTGCTCCTAGACTGGTTCGGTGACATAACAGGCAACATACTGCCCGACAAGCACGTACGGAGATGATCTATCCGTTGTGGACTCAATGATTGTTTACGAGTTATTAGTCTCGTATTTACTAGCAATTCAAGTCTGGTGCTATTTTGTCACACAAGGAAGTTCGACTGAGGAACGAACAGATGGATTCATGTCAAAGAAATAATCTCAGGGTTGACTGAATATTGGTAATGTACTATTGAATCTATGATGATGATGATTTTGTGGGCTTGAGATGACGTTCTGTGGGTAAGGGATTGGAGATTACGTATGTGAGAAAAAAATACCCGATGATCCCTAGGAAGGGTCTAGAGAAGCGATATAGTCCATAACATGCCAGCAGAATATATTTAAGTAGGGAGAGCGTGGGTTGGAGCTTTAAATTGGATTGGAATAGGCCGGGTACGCTGTAGTTCATAGCCTTTAGCACACTACTGTGAACTCATACAAAGCAGAAGACCCCCAACTTCACTGTTGAACTTCTGCTCTGGAGAATCCACCCTTCTGAATGTCGTGGATTATTAATTTTGATCTCTGTCTAGCTACTCACCTCCGTCGCCAAGCTCACACACACTCATTTGCTATTAACAGGCCGGTGTTACTACTGGTTGTGGAAAAATTTGTCATGGAATGGGGACAAGAGGTGATGCTATACATTTCCGAATGGAACTGTCAGAAATATCGCGGGCTACATCGTAAGTGACGCGTGAGGTGAAGACATACCACGCTTATTTCTGGTGAATGATGTTATATAAGAACTGCCTATCTCCTTTGAGGATTAGGATGTGTGCCACCACCGAGTTCCACCTCCTCTTTCTTCTGGGTTGTTGTTGTTAGCAACACACCTGCGACGCTACACCCTACTGGAAAACATGACAATCACCATAAATGAGCAGTCATACTTACGACCAAAATGTCATAGAGCGAATGGAAAGGACTATTGTGCTCTGAGGCAGCGACATCACTGACTCTCGCAGCCGTAAGTGCAGTATAAGGTTACTTTCATTGTGGATATGGACGGTCATTTCCGTATAAAGGGTGAAAAGTATTTAAACTGACAAACTCTGGGAGGTTGTAGGGGACATCAAAAGAAATATTTTTATTATGAGAAGTATTTAAACCGGTAGAGGAAGATTTCTCTGGCGGCAAATTAATTAAACCAACAAACACGTTCTCTGGGAGGTTGTAGGGGACATCAAAAGAAATATTTTTATTATGAGAAGTATTTAAACCGGTAGAGGAAGATTTCTCTGGCGGCAAATTAATTAAACCAACAAACACGTTTCCATTTTTTTATGACCAAGAGACAACACATTAACAGAACCCAATTTCAGTTACAGTAGATTTTCAAAATTGCCTCCATTGACACGTCACAAAGGTTACACCGTCGGATCATGTTCTGTCTGACGCGGGCAAAAACCCGTAGAGTATCATGAATTGTTCCTGCTGCTGCTACTATCCGGGCAACCAGATCCTCTTCTGATGCAACAGGAGTTGCGTAAACAAGGTAGTGAATCGCTCCCCACACAACAGAGGGGAAATATCTGGGGATCGAGCAGGCCATGGTACAGGACCACTTCTGCCAATCCACGTTTCTGGGAACCGTCGGTCCAGGAATCGACGCACAGGACGACTGAAATGTGCCGGCGACCCGTCATGTTGGAACCACATGCTTTATCTTGTAGGGAGCGGGACGTCTTCCAGCAATTCTGGCAACGCTCTGGCGAGAAAATTGTAATAGTGCCTGCCATTTAATGGCTTAGGTGGCAGATACGGCCCAATTAAACAGTCCCCAACAACACCGATCCACACATTAACGAAGAACCGCACTTGATGAGCGCTAGGAACTGTGGCATGTGGGTTATCCTCACTCCAAACATGCGAATTGTGCATGTTGAAGACTACATCACGCCCGAACGTTGCTTCATCGGTAAACAACACAGAGGATGCAAATGTAGGATGCATTTCACACTGTTCCAGGTACCACTGCGAAATCTGTTCTCTGGGTGGATAACCAGGTTGTGGACACGCTGTAAGTGAAATGGACGTAACAATTGAACTCGAAGAACTGTTCTTACATTCGTCTGATTCGTCCCCATGTTACGTGTAATTGCACGAGTGCTGATTGAAGGATCCAGCTCCACATGCTGCAAGACAGCTTCCTCAAATTGCAGCGTTCTTACCGTGCGACGGCGTCCCTGTCCACGTAATCTGCTAAATGACCCAGTCTCACGCAGACGTTGGTACACAGCAGCACAGGTCGCATGATGCGGGATACGGTGATTAGGATATTGTTGTTGATTAACCCGCTCTGCAGTTCGTCAGTTGTGGTGCGCTACGAAGTACGCACCAACCATATCAGTGTACTCACCCCAGGTGTATCGCTCCATTAATACAGACAATGCACTACTACCCTGGTGGACAGTAATTGCCTACAACTGAAGAGCGTAATACGCCCTCTAACAACCGAAGATCGTAATACGGCCTCTAACAACTGAAGAGCGTAATACGGCCTCCACCGTTTTAAATAATCCTCATAGGAAAAAAACGACATTAGGGAAAAATATTTGTTTTTTTGTCCCCTAAAACCTCCCAGAGTTTGTCGGTTTAAATACTTTTCACCCTGTATACGCTTCAGAGACCTATAATTGGATGGTTTTATGAAAAAGATATTACTCGCCCTCGTTAATATCCCGTCGGTAATGAGGTCATTAAAGAAGGAATCTCGATTGGAAGGGAACTGGGGAAGTAATAGGCTGCGTCCTTCTGAAAGGAACAGTTCAAGCAACCTTCTCTAATAATTTAGGTAAGTTAGTGATTCAAAGAAGGTATAGGAACAAATTCAATTTCATGTATAGTTATGGTAACTGAATATGTCATCGTTTACCATATTGCGTCTTGTCATGTGTGAGCTCTTTCCGAAATTTCTTCAGCTTGCTGAGAATTTCTGTCCATGTGTGTTGTATGTACGTGAGGCGGTAGGGAGATGTTAGGAGCGTAGTAAGGTGCTGGATTAACGGAACTGTGTATAGTTGAACAGCAGTTAACTATCAAAAACAATCGAACACTTAAAAATTAGTAAAATACACAATTTAACAGTGGCAACACTGATGACCATTGCCGGCCTCAGTGGCCGAGCGGTTCTGGGCGCTACAGTCTGGAACAGCTAGACCGCTACGATCGCAGGTTCGAATCCTGCCTCGGGCATGGATGTGTGAGATGTCCTTAGGTTAGTTAGGTTTAAGTAGTTCTAAGTTATAGGGGACTGATGACCTCAGAAGTTGAGTCCCATAGTGCTCAGAGCCATTTGAACCATTTGAACTGATGACCATTAAGTCAGGCATGTAAGCCCAAGACTCACTACAACGATAAATACAAAGCATTGCTGCAAGGTAATCTTTTTAAAAACATATCAGCGCAAGATGTAGGAATTAAAATTAAATCTCCGTCCTTTTCTTATCAAAATAATTTAAAGCAGTAATCAGTTGCAGCTAGAATTCTTAATTCCCATATGGCTTTACTTGTTGACAGACAATTAAAGGTCAAGAACAGCAACTGATGGAACAAATAATTACTATTAGCAATGGCACAAACGGCTTAAGGCTGAATAATAAATTCCACCTGCCACGGCAAAGTTCTTTTAAGTAAATAAATTTTACATACAAATTTCATTAAGGAACAAGATGCCTCTCCCCTAAAGGCAAGGTTACGGTAACACTAATAAATCGTAAGTGAAAAAAATTTCAGTATTCAAAAAACTTGAACAACATTTAAGACAGATACAGAATAACCGAATCAACAGCCGGCGGCAATGGAAACAAGATATACATGGGTGAAGGTTCTTTAGTATTTACACGAAGTCTTATTAAGAGTACAAGACGCACATGACTAATTATTTAAAAGGGCCTTATGCTTATGGTCAAATACGCCTCAGAGGACTGACAGGCTAACACGCTTATAAACATAGAGAGCCATAACAGTGCATTGGCTGATCAAAAACATCAGGTACAAGGCGACGTCCGTGAGACCTTCACGGTACGTTGCGTAGAACATACAGAATGCCGAAAACGGCCAAACCAGATTTGTACTAACTAGACGTTGTTGGTCAGATTTATTGAAGTGGAATTTATTAAATCATAAGAGAAACTAAATGTAAATATAAATATTCACTGGTCAGTATCGTATATAGCTGAACGCCAAAGTAACGCAAAAACTTAACCTCAGGGGGTTACAGGCAAGCAAACAACGTCAGTAGCTGATCAAATATACAGAAAGAGTTATCAGAGCCCAGTGGGCTGAAACCGCAAACAAACAAATACACATCTCATCTTATAAGAGCTATGCACGGTTTATATAAGCATAACAAAATGCAAATAAAAATTGCAGGCAGCAGTCAAAATAGGGCTGAAATAAACCAAGGAATGAGGGAGGGATATCTCCTATCACCCACTTTTTGTATGATGTATGTCGACGACGTATCCATAACTTTGTTACAGACAATAAAATATTTTAAAATTAACGATGTAGATGTTAGTACACTACTTTTCGCTCACGACCAAGTAATTATTAGTCAGAATGAAAATGACTTGGAAGAAGCTGCCTTCAAGTTAAAAAAATAGACAAAGAATAAAATCCGAAATTCTCCATCACACAGACAAAATTATTAGCATTTTAGGACACCATCCAATGCGAGTAAAAATTGAAGTTGACAAGCGGATCATAGAACAAGTTAACATATTTAAATGCTTAGGGTGCAGTATTATATACAGGGCTTATGATGAAATATAAAATAAATTAGACTTATGTAATTATTTCTGTGGAACTTTATCCAGAACATTGGAAAAGAAAGTCTACAGAGATACTCTATCAAAGTTCTATAAGTTTATTTCTATACGAGCACTGCTCTATGGATGCGAGAACTGGACTTTTAAGAAGAGGTATGAAAAGAGGATAGCAGCATTTGAAACGAATTTCCTTAGATAGGTGGCTGAATACACTTTGACGAATAAAAAGAGAAATGATGACATCTGAGCTGAACTGCAAATGCAGAAAATAATTGACATAATAAAACAATATCAGTCAAGATGGAAAGAACATATATACCGTACGCCAGATGCAATGATCACTAAAGCCCTACGGAAGTATAAGCCAAGAGGTAAAGCATGTTTAGGACGACCAATGAAGAGATGGTTTGACCAGTTTTGAAGGAGTCAGTACAGTGCAAAAGGTCCTATCTTTGATGTAGATGTACGTATGTAAATAAAAGAAGGCTAGCAAGTACTGCGTAAGTTATACGCCAGGCAAGTAGCTTACAGAAAAATTTTAACAATAAACGCGCGCATGCATACGCTTCCAAGCCATGCTACCCAGTAACGTGGTAAGTAGGAATAAAAATTGAAATTGCAAATACAAATTCGCCACAAATCACTAATACGAGTCTAGTAAATCAGCTAATCACAATCTAGTAGAAAAATACAAACGTTCGCTTTCAGTCACTAGAGAATATCGGTGGAACGACCACAAATATCAGCCATGTACGAAACGAGCCAGTACGCTGTTTGTAACACTGAAGCGTCCCCTTAAAAAAATTATAAATGACTGTGCTGGAAAACCCCTTTACGTTATTTGATTTTCAAACAGCTGAGCAAAACTGAACGTACTCAGACATTTCTCTCTTTACTTATTCTGATCATCACTAAACTGACACACAATATTTTTAGCGCAACGCAATCTGACTTTCAATAATCCCTACAAATGAATGGCCCTGACTAACAATAACCTATACCTCTCACGAATCACTTACCTCACAAAAATCTTCGTTACTCGAACAAATGCAAACACTAGCGCCAATACTGCCAGCTAAATAAAAGATTCTAACTACTAAAGGCACTAACAACTGATAGGCATAGTTAGCAAATTAAAGATTTTGATAGAGAACAAATAATGTATTTACCTTAATAATGCCCGAAAGTCATCATATATATATCTATCAATTCATCACATCCGTCTTTACAAATTTCCTTTTTCTGGCGGACACACGTCCAGATCGTCCGCTTATAGCAACCTCTCAAAACTCTGGCATCTCTCTGTCCGCATCCAACACTGCTGGCGGCTCACCTACAACTGCCCAACGCTACGTGCTGTTCACATCCAACTGCCCAACTCTACACAAGCGAGTGGGCATCCACCAGCAACAGAGTCCACACAGCACAGTCAGTGATTTTCATACAGAGCGCTACATGTCGTTGCCAACTAAAAAACCTAAACAGCCTACTTACAACACTTCAGTTAAGAACAAAATTATTGCCCATTGGAGAAAAAGGTTCACCACAAAGTTTACAACATAGACACGTAGTGATTCTCCGAGCAGGCTCGCTTCCTGCAATGGTCGAGAAGCTCATAGTTAAACACTACTGGCGTCAGTGTCCCAGTAACACTCCCCCGCCTAGATCACCATTTCCGAACTGTGTTCGACCCGACGGTGCGCTCACACACCCTAGGACATCCGTCTCCCCACTCTACTGCCATCCCGTTTACTTCTCGCTGCGCACACTCCTGTATCTCCCATCGCCACTGCTCACACGCCCTGCTGCGTGCTGGCATCCTCATTTCTCCTAGCAGTGAGGCAGAGATGTACACAGGGCAGATGACTGAGCGCCATGGATGTTGCTCGCGCGTGGCACAGTATGTGTGTGTGTTCCACATCGCACCAGACGGAAAAGCTCCCATTAACAAAAGTGGGTAACATTACCATTTTGAGTCTGTCAATACTTCATGAGCTCAGTTTTGGTCATAGTGGTCGGTTATAAGTCTCTATTGATGTTATACGCTTCTGAAACTAGTTTTCCTGACTTTGAGTCATGATCGAGCACCGATGTTCATTTACGAAGATGAAATTTTTCGTATCACCGCAAGAACTTAGTCATAATAATCTTAGAAATGGATTTTCTGTAGTCGCAACATCGACGACAATTTAATCTACTTAGTAATCAATCTAATAATTAAGTTAATTAATAATCATGTTTTCAACCACTTAATATCACTTCTCATATTTCAAAGTAAAGTTAGATAATTGCTGTAGTATGCCTTACTAAACGTCCTATTGGTTTCTCATTCCTGTCGTACAGACCCCACGTCTTGGCTGTTATGTCTACAGTTTCTCCGCTTCGTATTTCAGCCCTTCAGGTCACGGTTACCAGCTATCTGTACTCCATATTTCATTCACCCTCCGTTCCTTTCTCACCGGTGTCTACATCGTCTACCTCGCTCCCACATAACTCAGCAGACGTATTCGGCTGTCAGCACATTTATTTAGATGTCCGTGTTTGAAACATATTATGTATTATTTCGCTTTAGACAATTTTTTCACTATTTTTACAATATCTCCATGTAATTGATGTTAGGCTGATTGTTTATTCCGCTCGTACAACTTCACTATCCTTTTTGCTTTGTACATACCGTAAACCCCCGTTATATATGTGGTCTTTTTTCTGTCCACCCTATGGTGTTCATAACAAGTTTTTGAAATGTCTTTCCTAAATACTGGAATGAGCAGGTCAAAATTTAGTTTATAGCGTCAAAAACAGCGGTAAAATGTCGCTATTGGCATCTGAGGTAGCGGAGACTTGTACATCATGCTACGAATTTGAAGAATTATTTATTGCAAAATACTGGTCGAAGAGTAAACAAAACAGATTTAGAAACGACATTTTCATTCCAGAATTTTACAACCCGAAAAAGGGACACTTCGAGTATTTCGAAAGATACGTATTTGAGACCCGATGTCATTCAAAAGCGTCGCCAGTTGAACGTATATTTAGAGACTTAAACAGTTTTTTCGCACTTACTCTGTATACTGCAGCGCAACAATATAAGTGGATAGACTACGTGTCGGTCTTTAAAGAGATTCACAATAACACGCTGCACTCTTCCAACAGGCGTACTCCGGCGGAGATAACATACAGTACGCCCGAGTCTAATGAGTGGACTGAACCCTCACCGATCTTGGATGAGCCAAACATAGATAGGAAGTCTGCATTGGACGTCGTGCATGAATCACCAAAATATGTTACGCGACCGACGAACGCCAAATTAGATCATAAACTGGGTACAACCGAGACATGTACCGTAAGCGATAAGGTCTTATTAATAAAATTCCGCAAGTCATCGGCTGTTAAGAGGCTGAACAAGTAATGGCAACGTGTTTACGCCAGACCTTATGGGTTTATTAGCATTCCCCATGAGGGAAGCCGTTAGTTAGCTAATGAAGATAACGTGGGGCAATCCAAGGGTCTGTCTGCTCGCAAAGATTTGGAGAAATTTTATAGCTGAAACCTTTAATGACAGTTAATGCAACACTGAATGAGAAGCTTAGCCTAAGTAGTTTCTATAGTTTAGTAGTATTACAATTTATTATTATAATAACGTTCTGATCTTAGAGTAAATAAGTGTTTTCTTTGGTATTAATATAGTAGTTAATGACAATGCTGTTTATTAATACTTGGTTCTGTATTTTTTTGATTGCCTGATATGTAACTGTTAGTGAACAGAAGCCTTAGATTAAGAATAAGCACAATGAGTCATTGAATTTATTTGCATATTTGATTGTCGTGGTGCTGGTTGCCCAGTGAAGTGTCAATTATTTCAATAGAGTTGTGTCCCGAACCGAATAGGGTCGAATCTCGGCATATCTTGCGGAAATGAAAGTGATCTAACATTTAGAATAATTATGAAACAATGAAATATCGAATGTGCAAAGAGTTAGTGTACAACACTAGTGGGAACATGAATGCTATGAACTATTAGAAAGGCTAAAAGACTGCATACGTTAGTGAACAAGAATACTAATTGCTGGGGATAAAATTTAATGGGTGGCATTAATGGACACTGCGTTTATATGTCCTGTCTATATGTCGCGTCTGTGTGTGTTCTTTATGTTTTGCATTCGCCATTCTGGAACGTGTGTGCAGACATATTAGGCCACAGACCAAACATCCTCAGAGACTGCTTCTGTCATCTGATGGGGGCGAATCATCTTTTGGCTGCAAAGATCCAGAAACGGTAACTACGAGCTACGAGACGTCCCACGACATAGACGGAGGGCGTCGACGGAGGGAGTTCGCTCACCTTGCAACCTGGAGGCGGAGCGAGAAAGAACAAACAAGTTCATCACTCGAAGACGTTATATAAGAAGCGAGCTGTCCGTTGATGTCAACCGGAAATTTGATCATCAATTTAGGCAAGAACTTCTCGGAGGAATACAAGCAGCATTGGTATAAATCAGATGAAGAATTTGAAGAAAAAGAAGACCCTACCGAAGAAGACCGGCAGTTGTAGGCAATCCGAAGAACGCATTACGAAGCTTAACAAAAGAGACGAAAACTGGCGGATGGAATTGAGGAGGTCGAAAAGTCTGAAATCACACGTCGTATGGCGTAACCATCTAAGAAGCTGCGCGATGTTGGGGGCAAGAAAATCAATGTTACAATGGGCATGCTGCAAACTAGAAGGGACGACGTGAATCGGAAAATGGAAACTTAGCTACTGAAGACGTGGAACAACATATGCAATCATGTTTCAAACTACAAAAAGATAGAAAATGAGTCAGTTAATGAAAACGTTGAACTGCTTAGCCGCTGCAAAGGCGGATCATCATATAAAATAAAGTTGAAAGCTACAACAAGAGGCAACAAGAGTCAAACAAGGAAAAAGTCGTGTGGCTTAGCCACTGAAGAGGCGGCACAACAAAAGACGTCGTAGATAACCCATATTCCCTATGTCCCGCTGTTGCAACCGCACAGATGGCCTGCAGAACCCAAACGATCAATCTGGCAGCCGCACGGAGAAGACGAGAGGAATGTACATCGCAGACCTCGCCCGGCAAAACAAAAGACAACACTACAATCAAGTCCCAAGAAATATATAAGACTATAAACGCACTGGTATATGTAACTCGTATGAACAGACCTATTCGGTAATAGACATAGAGTGAATATTCAAGTTGTACCTAGTATCTAGAATTAAATTCATAGTTAACTGTAAACTGGCTTATTTAGTATAGATACTGAATGAATGAAATATTTAGTTAACGTTATGAAAAATGAAAGTATTTAACATTTAGATAATACTTAGTCCGTAATGAAGAAAGTAGTATATAAGGAATGTGTAAAAATCCTACTGTACGATTTTTGTGTGTGTGTGTAATGTAATGTGGCTTGACCATAAAAAGAAAATAAAGAAAAAGAAAAATAATAAGGTCCCAATCAAAGATCCAAAACCCTGGTCCATTAAAAGAAACTAGAATACTGGTCAGAGTCAAACATAGTTAATGTGGAACCCCAGCCCAAGAAGAGAAAATCTGAATAGACGTAATGTTAGCATATCTCGCGGTTACCTCAAACGATAGTTAAATTGTTTAAAATAGTCATCAGGCCTTTGAAAATAAAATTTATTCGAACTGGCCATGGGCAGTTCCCCTATGTCATATAAAATCACGAATGTCCGTTTTCAGCCAGAGAAATTAAATCAATAATAAGTGCCAATGGTATAGAAAGTTATATGCGAAGTTGCAAGGGGCTTTGTACAAGGAGTTTATAACGAACGTCCTCTGTTTCACAACTACTATAGAGCGTGAGTCACTAACTATTGGCACCTAGAATAACTCCGAAAGTATGATAGTAGCTGAAAAGTTTGTGGCACAAATGTTGCATAGGACAACGGACGCCATAATATGACGTTGGGTTTTTGTTGCTAGGTGGGGAAGATACGGAAGAAAACTTTGTTTTTTTTTAAATGGGATGCTATTGTTTGGTACTTATTTTTTGATAGCGGCTATCGAGACGAATCCAGTAAAAGTACGATCTTTGAAGATCAATGAACGTCAAAAACCTGGCATGAACGTCCATTTACAGAAGGTATTCGAAGTGACGACCTTTGGTATCAGTGCAGCACTGCAATCTTCTTATCATGGATTGAGTGGTATTCCTTCAATTCGGCACTTATAGAAGCAAATGCTCTGACAATCCTCTGTCGTATATAGTGCAAATAGTAAATATTCGCCGAATACTGCGTATCCATCTAATATGCCATTGACAATTAAACACGACTCGACGGTTTCGCGATACAACACTAATAAGAACGGTAAGACTAATATTGTCCAATCAAGCGAATGTGAATGATGTAGTCCTTTGAAGAACAAGTCGATATGCTTCTCATTTACGGAGAATGCGAACGAAATTCAGTGAGAGCTAGAGACTTATACACTGAAAGATATCCTCAACGTACTCACCCTGCACGTCGTACATTTAAATATGTATGTGATAAATTGAGAACTGGACGTTTAACGCATCGGATACATTTCCGGGAAACGAAAGTTGCTATAGAGGAAACGGAAATAGGTACTCTTGCCAGTGTGGTTCGAGATCCTTGTCTTAGTTCGCCTCCAAATTGCAAAGGAATCTGCCATGCGCCACAGTAGTGTTGTTCGTGTTCTGCATCGCCATAAATATCATCCTTAGCATATTATACTCCACCAAGAACTAAGTGGTACGGACTGAATGCGTCGCACTGAATTCTGCCGATGGGCTCAACTTCAGATTCAGAGGGATGACACATTTATTATTTCGATTTTATTTACTGACGAGGCTACATTCACGAACCATGGAAATGTTAATTTGCATAACATGCATTATTGGACAACTGAAAATCCATGTTGGCTGCGGCAAGTTGCACACCAAAAACCGTGATCGGTGAATGTATGGTGTGGGATTCTGGAGGACAGAATTACAGGCCCCTATTTCATCGAAGGAAATTTTAATGATAGGACGTACACCACATTCCTGCAAGAAACCTTAGGTCTGTTATTGGAAGATACACCTTTAGGAACAATGGACAGAATGTGGTATCAACAAGATGGGTGTCTGGCCCATTTTTCGCTAGAAATGAGTTGCGGAGATAATTCCCAGATCGTTGGATAGGACGCGGAGGAGATATGTTGTGGCCGATTCGTTCGCCAGACTTGACGTCTCTGGATTTTTTCGTGTGGGGATTCGTTCGAGACATTGTTTATAAAGACGTTCCAACTACGCCTGATGATATGCGAGAGAGAATTGTCAGAGCATGTGCTTCGATAAGTGTCGAAGTGATAAGGAATACCACTCAATCCACAATAAGAAGATTGCAGCACTGCAATGATACCAATGGTCGTCAGTTCGAGCGCCTCCTGTAAATGGACCTTCATGCCACGTTTGTGACCTTCGTTGGCATTCAAAGACCTTACTGTTACACATCACTGGATTCGTCGCTATCAGAAAATAAGTACCAAACTATAGCAACCCATTAAAAAAAAGTTGACCTTCATATTTCTGAAGCGACCCCACCCAGCAACAAAAAACCGTCATATTACACTCCTGGAAACTGAAATAAGAACACCGTGAATTCATTGTCCCAGGAAGGGGAAACTTTATTGACACATTCCTGGGGTCAGATACATCACATGATCACACTGACAGAACCACAGGCACATAGACACAGGCAACAGAGCATGCACAATGTCGGCACTAGTACAGTGTATATCCACCTTTCGCAGCAATGCAGGCTGCTATTCTCCCATGGAGACGATCGTAGAGATGCTGGATGTAGTCCTGTGGAACGGCTTGCCATGCCATTTCCACCTGGCACCTCAGTTGGACCAGCGTTCGTGCTGGACGTGCAGACCGCGTGAGACGACGCTTCATCCAGTCCCAAACATGCTCAATGGGGGACAGATCCGGAGATCTTGCTGGCCAGGGTAGTTGACTTACACCGTCTAGAGCACGTTGGGTGGCACGGGATACATGCGGACGTGCATTGTCCTGTTGGAACAGCAAGTTCCCTTGCCGGTCTAGGAATGGTAGAACGATGGGTTCGATGACGGTTTGGATGTACCGTGCACTATTCAGTGTCCCTTCGACGATCACCTGTGGTGTACGGCCAGTGTAGGAGATCGCTCCCCTCACCATGATGCCGGGTGTTGGCCCTGTGTGCCTCGGTCGTATGCAGTCCTGATTGTGGCGCTCACCTGCACGGCGCCAAACACGCATACGACCATCATTGGCACCAAGGCAGAAGCGACTCTCATCGCTGAAGACGACACGTCTCCATTCGTCCCTCCATTCACGCCTGTCGCGACACCACTGGAGGCGGGCTGCACGATGTTGGGGCGTGAGCGGAAGACGGCCTAACGGTGTGCGGGACCGTAGCCCAGCTTCATGGAGACGGTTGCGAATGGTCCTCGCCGATACCCCAGGAGCAACAGTGTCCCTAATTTGCTGGGAAGTGGCGGTGCGGTCCCCTACGGCACTGCGTAGGATCCTACGGTCTTGGCGTGCATCCGTGCGTCGCTGCGGTCCGGTCCCAGGTCGACGGGCACGTGCACCTTCCGCCGACCACTGGCGACAACATCGATGTACTGTGGAGACCTCACGCCCCACGTGTTGAGCAATTCGGCGGTACGTCCACCCGGCCTCCCGCATGCCCACTATACGCCCTCGCTCAAAGTCCGTCAACTGCACATACGGTTCACGTCCACGCTGTCGCGGCATGCTACCAGTGTTAAAGACTGCGATGGAGCTCCGTATGCCACGGCAAACTGGCTGACACTGACGGCGGCGGTGCACAAATGCTGCGCAGCTAGCGCCATTCGACGGCCAACACCGCGGTTCCTGGTGTGTCCGCTGTGCCGTGCGTGTGATCATTGCTTGTACAGCCCTCTCGCAGTGTCCGGAGCAAGTATGGTGGGTCTGACACACCGGTGTCAATGTGTTCTTTTTTCCATTTCCAGGAGTGTATTTTGTATTAGGCATTAAAATGTGAAACATTTTTGGTTTCCTCTACATCAGACACCTCCAAAACATCCACCAGTACAACTCGTAGGAGCTAAAGGATATAAACTCTTCTCAATAAAACGCCTTTGACTGAAACGATCTGCATACGACCGAGGCACACAGGGCCAACACCCGGCATCATGGTGTGGGGAGCGATCTCCTACACTGGCCGTACACCACTGGTGATCGTCGAGGGGACACTGAATAGTGCACGGTACATCCAAACCGTCATCGAACCCATCGTTCTACCATTCCTAGACCGGCAATGGAACTTGCTGTTCCAACAGGACAATGCACGTCCGCATGTATCCCGTGCCACCCAACGTGCTCTAGAAGGTGTACGTCAACTACCCTGGCCAGCAAGATCTCCGGATCTGTCCCCCATTGAGCATGTTTGGGACTGGATGAAGCGTCGTCTCACGCGGTCTGCACGTCCAGCACGAACGCTGCTCCAACTGAGGCGCCAGGTGGAAATGGCATGGCAAGCCGTTCCACAGGACTACATCCAGCATCTCTACGATCGTCTCCATGGGAGAATAGCAGCCTGCATTGCTGCGAAAGGTGGATATACACTGTACTAGTGCCGACATTGTGCATGCTCTGTTGCCTGTGTCTATGTGCCTGTGGTTCTGTCAGTGTGATCATGTGATGTATCTGACCCCAGGAATGTGTCAATAAAGTTTCCCCTTCCTGGGACAATGAATTCACGGTGTTCTTATTTCAATTTCCAGGAGTGTATAAACCAGGGTGTCAACCGAAACAGCCACAAATTATCTGTAATTGGTAGATGTAGGTCCTGTATGGTTTCCAAGGGAATCTTATACCAGACTTCTTGCAAAATAGTGGCAGGTTCAGGTATGATGGAGGTGGGTACCATCACGCCCTTCTCTCGGAAGGAAAACACAAAGGCTGAATAACACTGAGGTCTGGCGAGTATGGTACGCAGGGAATATGCGATATATCATCCTCGTACAGGCAAAATCAGTGCTGGACGATACGAGCAGTGTGAACAGGTGCCCTGTCATGTTGGAACACAGCATAACTATGGGGAGCCTACACTGAACATGCAATGGACGTGATCAGTTAAAATGGTCACATAATTCTTGGCAGTAAAGGGACCTTGCAGAGTAACCAGGGGCCATAGAGTACTGCCATATGGCAGCCCATATCATTACAGAACCCCCACCATGTTTCACTCCTGGGGCGTAAATTCGGACAGATGTTGGAAACAGTCTGAAACAAGACGCATCGGACCAAATGATTCCCCTCCATTGTCCCATACTTCAGATGTTATAGCTTCGGCAACACGTTTTCCTGTTACACACATTTTCATCACAAATGAGTGGTTTTGAATTTCCAGCTCGCCGGTCAGTCCCTTGCTGCACTATTGGCCATTAAAATTGGTACACCAAGAAGAAATGCAAATGGTAAACAGGTATTCATTGGACAAATATATTATACTAGAACTGACATATGATTACATTTTCACGGAATTTGGGTGCATAGATCCTGAGGAATCAGAGCCCGGAACAACCACCTCTGGCCGTAATAACGGCCTTGATACGCCTGGGAATTGAGTCAAACAGAGCTTGGATGGGGTGTACAGGTACAGCTGCCCTTCACAGCTTCAACACGATACCACAGTTCATCAATTGTAGTGACTGGCGTATTGTCACGAGCCAGTTGCTCGGCTACCATTGACCAGACGTTTTCAATTGGTGAGAGATCTGGAGTATGTACTGGCCAGGGCAGCAGTCGAACATTTTCTGTATCCAGAAAGGCTCGTACAGGTCCTGCAGCATGCGGTCGTGCACTATCCAGCTGAAATGTAGGGTTTTCCAGGGACCGAATGAAGGGTGGAGCCACGGGTCGTAACACATCTGAAATGTAACGTCCACTGTTCAAAGTGCCGTCAATGCGAAGAAGAGGTATCCGAGACGTATAACCAATGGCACCCTATACCATCACGCCGGGTGATACGCCAGTATGGCGATGACGAATACACGCTTCCAATGTGCGTTCACCGCGATGTCGCCAAACACGGATGAGACCATCATGATGCTGTAAACAGAATCTGGATTCATCCGAAAAAATGACGTTTACCATTCGTGCACCCAGGTTCGTCGTTGAGTACACCATCGCAAGCGCTCCTGTCTGTGAAGCAGCGTCAAGGGTAACCGCAGCCATGGTCTCCGATCTGATAGTCCATGCTGCTGCAAACGTCGTCGAACTGTTCGTGCAGATTGTTGTTGTCTTGCAAACGTCCCCATCTGTTGACTCAGGGATCGAGACGTGGCTGCACGATCCGTTACAGCCATGCGGATAAGGTGCCTCTCATCGCTACTGCTAGTGATACGAGGCCGTTGGGATCCAGGACGGCGTTCCGTATTACCCTCCTGAACCCACCAATTCCATAATCTGCTAACAGTCATTGGATCTCGACCAACGCGAGCGGCAATGTCGCCATACGATAAATCGCAATCGCGATAGGCTACAATCCGACCTTTAGCAAAGTCGGAAACGTGATGGTACGCATTTCTCCTCGTTACACGAGGCATCATAACAACGTTTCACCAGACAACGCCGGTCAACTGCTGTTTGTGTATGAGAAATCGGTTGGAAACTTTCCTCATGTCAGCAGGTTGTAGGTGTCACTACCGACGCCAACCTTATGTGAATGCTCTGAAAAGCTAATCATTTGCGTATCACAGCATCCTATTCCCGTCGGTTAAATTTCGCGTCGTTAGCACGTCATCTTTTTGGTGTAGCAATTTTAATGACCAGTAGTGTAATAGAATTCCCTACGTGTTGTGTTGGCGCTGACATGATTCGGGAGTGCGACATTCAGTTCTGCAGAGATATTTGTTGCTATTTTTCCTCACAATCTTCTTCGCTGACCGTTTGGCACAGTCACTGAACACACACTTTCGTGCGCAATATGACCTAGTGAATGGCGATTTTTCGCTTTTCCTATATGCGGTATATATCTTTGGTACAGTACCTCTTGAAACATCAAAACTTTGGCTATCTGGGTTACGGAAGCACCAACTACACAAACACCAACAATTTACCCTCATTAAAATTTACTTAGCTCCGACATAATGTACTCACAACTGCAAAAACGCTGTTACGACCACCATTGACACTTCCAGTGTACTGTAGACATCGCACCGGTGCCGTTCATGGTCAAACACAACAGCAAAATCTGCATTCTTACACATCGTCTGCACTTATGTTCAAGCTTGCATTTCTCCGGTGCTTCCGTAATTTTGTCCAGCCCCTGTACAGCCACAGGCATCTGGTGTAGCGGCAGTGGTTGGTGCAGTGCTGACTTTGGCTGGGAGGAAGATGGCGAGTGTAATATTCCGTGTGCTGCTTTTGCTATTTCTTCTGACTACCTCAGCATTTTAGCGACATTCCAAACTTTCCCGACGCATGGATTGTTATACGTAAGTTTAACGAAGATCACTGCCGTCAGCTGCAAAGGGACATTAAGCGGAATGACCTGCGACGTGCGAAAATGTATACCAGACCGTGATTCGAACCCAGGAATTCCTGCATAGGAGGCAAGTGCGGTAACCACTGCTCCATCCTGGACACAAAAGTTATCGCAACTGGATGGAGTATGTCGACGTGTCTCACGGCCGATCCACACTGCAACCGAGCGCCACCTATCCCCATTCATATAAGCATAGACCATTCTATGAAATTTTGGGATAGTTGCCAGATATCAGTAATTTCTTTCCACCGCAATTTGCTGTAGAACCTTCTAGGCATATCAGGGTATACTCCTGCGGGAAGCTTAAAAAGGGAAGTATTAGATATTTTGAATATTGTAAAAGAAATTGTTGCCCTTAAAAAGTGAATGCATTTAATATTTCAAATACTTTTATTATTGTAATCTAACAACTGCATTACTGAAACTTAATGCAACAGGTAAGAAAACGAATATTGTGTTTTGGCATTTCAAGAAAGGGCGGCATTCTGTGCCACGTTTTTACTCATTTCTTTGAAGCAGTGTCATCTTTCTGCTTACTTTACTCGAGTAAACATATACAATAGAATATGGATTTGTGTTGAAGGTCAAAAGCCACCTTCGCACCAACCCTAGAAACCTGAAAGTCATTCTGCTTATTTTAAAGTGCGTGATGTCTCTGTAAACAAAAACGTAATCAGAGGACAGTGTCAGAGATCTGCAAAAAATTATCTGTTGTGGCATGAACAGATATCGTGATAAGTTTCACTACTGAAGTATCTCTCTGAGGAAGGCCAGAAGCCACTACTTCCCTGTAAAAAATGACGTATTTGACAATATATGGTTAGAGTCTTCACAAATTCGCACAAAATTTAATAAATAGCTGTTGCTAATTACGTGGGTTTCAGTTCCAAATGCCTTTCCTTCGATCTTTGTTATAAATATGTATTTCCAGCGGCTTATTTTTTTCAACAGGTGATGCTATATTTCTCTCTGTGAAATGCCATGAAAACTCTACTTGTTCTGCATGTTAGATATGGAAGCTAATCAGTGACCCATTACGTCTGCGGGAGGAACTCTGACGAACGATTTTCGTAGTTAATATTTCCCAACATTTATTGCTGGACCAGTATTGGGCGCATAGTCGCCTAAGCAGTGATTAATGACAGGAAGATGCCAAAGACAATGGAAACCACTGCATCAAAGACACATAATGTGTATCCACAGGGCACGTGGCCGCGAGTTGAAAAAGTTTCAAGATATTCTCTCCATTGGCAAAAGATTCCGGAACAGTTCCTCAGTCAGACTTCCGGGAGGGGATTACCAGGGGGAGGGACTAATTCAAAAAAGATTGAATAACCAAAGAAACGATAACGTTCTACGTGTCTAGCTATGGAATGTAAGAAGCTTAGACGTCGTGGGGAGGTTAGAAAATCCGAAAAGGAAATGTCGAGGCCCAATCTAGATACTGATGGTGTCAGTGAAATGCACTGGAAATAAGACAAGGATTTTTGGTCAGATGAGTAGAGGGTAATAGCAATACCTTCAGAAAATGTTATAACAGGGGTGGGATTCGTTTTGAATAGGAAGGTAGGACAGAGAATGAGTTACAGTGAACAGTTCAGTGATAGGTTTCTTCTCATCAGAATCGATAGTAAACCAGCACCGACATAGTTCAGGCATACATGCCGACGTCGCAGATGGAAGATAAAAGACAGAAAAAATATATTCAGAACGTAAAGGGTGCTGAAAATCTAGTAGTCTTGGGAGACTGGAATGAAGTTGTAAGGGAAGAAGAAGACGAAAGAGTTATGGCAGCATATGGACTTGGTACTATGAATGACAGAGGAGAAGGACTGAGTGCTGCAGTAAATGTCAGCTAGTAATAGCGAATACTCTGTTCGAGAATCACAAGAGGAGGAGGTATACTTGGAAAATTACATAATGGTCATTGAGAGATTCCAAAATCAGATGTTAGATTGTAATGCGTACCCACTCGGATCACAAGGTAGTAGTGATGAAGAGTACGCTGAAGTTTAAGAATTGGTGATGAAGAATTGATGTGCAAAGAAGTGGGATACAAAGGCACTAAGGAATGAAGAAGCAAGCTTGAAGTTCTCCATGCCTATAGATACTGAGATGAGGAATAGCTCAGTAGACATTTCATTTGAAGAGGAAAGGAAAGCTCTAAAAACGGCATTCGTGGAAGCTAGAAAGGAAAACACAGGTACAGGGAAGGCAACTGCCGATAAACCATGCTGAAAAGGAACTATAAAATGTTGTAATTTAATCTCAAAGATACAAGAAGAAAATTTGTTCGACTGTCATACCAGAGGAATACTCTGAAAAACTGTTTTATCCTTGATAGACAAAGGACTAATTTCGAGATTCGTTTATTACTTCTAGTATTAACGACTTTTTCTTCTGATGTGCTGGCGTAAAGACGTACTATATAATTTCTTGTCTACGTGTGTGTTAAATGAAGGTGATAAATGATGAAAAATGTGTTTTATAATTTCTGTCAAGATCAAGCCTAAATCCCATACCAATGGAGTACAAATTATTCTGTTAATTCGAGAAGGCGAATTTTAGATGGAGGCGACGATCTTTACGACGGCGTTGCTCAACAATAGAGGTACGTGATTGTGCTCACTACTTTCCTTTGGTGGCCGCTAAGATTAATTTCGATGTGTTTTTGCCGAGACATTCAGAACCTGCAATCTTCCTTTTCGTATAAAAAAGGGTCCGATAGAAAAAGAAATATTCTTAAATTTAAATAATTGCAATTCTTTTACCCAGGCCACGGGTAATGATAGAACGTACGTGCCTCTACCCTGATTGTACGCTCGCAATCTCCGAGTGTGTTACGACGTAATTATTTTACGAAAAACAATTAAGATAGATCTTTCTCATCAGATCGCAACCACTCGCACGCGAATGTACGTACCCTCTGAATGTGTCTAATCAGTCGTGAGCATTGTTCTAAAGCTTTTGTGTTAATATTCAGTGGATTGCATCTCCTCAATTATTTTTTGCTTATGCCGCAAAAAAAATGGTTCAAATGGCTCTGAGCACTATGGGACTTAACATCTGTGGTCATCAGTCCCCTAGAACTTAGAACTACTTAAACCTAACTAACCTAAGGACATCACACACATCCATGCCCGAGGCAGGATTCGAACCTGCGACCGTAGCAGTCGCGCGGTTCCGGACTGCGCGCCTAGAACCGCTAGACCACGTTTATGCCGCGAATCGCACTTCACGCGAAGAATTTAATACGCAAGTTTCAGGCTCCATTTAATGTCAAAAATTCTGAAGTACGGCTGTCTAAGCAAACTGCTACAATAATTTCATATCTCTACAACTAAAATAACACAAAACAACAATATCATAACAGAGAGGGTACGTTACAATGCGTAACAGAAGAAATGCTAAAGTTGATCGATGAAAGAGGGAAGTACAAAAATGTTCAGGGATATTCAAAAATACAGAGACACAAGTCGCTTAGGAATGAAATAAATACGACATGCATGAAAGCTAAGGCCAAATATATACTTGAAGAGTGTGAAGAAATCGGAAAGGAAATGATTGTCTGAAGGACTGACTCAGCATATAGAAAAGTCGACCCAACATTCGATGAAAGCAAAAGCAAGGCCACGCAAATACAATCACAAAAAACCGACATTTATGGTCGTAGATGCAGTTTGGACAACGTCATACTAGTTAAGATGTAAGCATAAGGTGCCATATGTAGACATGGACCTAAGGAACGTTATGAGTATTACACCTATTATACCATCTTCACAAGTAAACCAGATAATGGAAAAACACCGAAATGAGCTCGTCATGTAACTTGTACCACTGTGAGTTAATAGATAAATAGTGCAGCTATAAAACTGTACTTGTAGCATGGGATTTTTCGTAATGAAGATACCGTACTCCATTAAGTCGATTATCTAAAACAACTGGACCGATGAGTTTGTCGTCATTATTACCGCACGACGTACATTTAAATGGCCAGTAAAGACAACACTACGTAGCCTAATGTTGCCTTTGTTGTTTTCTCATATGAGTATCTGTGACGCAGGACTGCGTCTAACGCCCATGATTTTCAAACAGCTGCGTGCAGGATGAGGTTAAGAAAAGAGCATATATTCATTTGAAGTCTTATGTTTGCCTCACCGATATTATCAACCCTCAAAGCACATATCTTTCCTCCTGACCAAACCTGTATATTTTCTCTGAATATTTTAACTCACATTCATCTGAATGGGTAAATTTATAGAATTGTGGTGGGGAAGTGGTTCAAATCCCGCGGGTAATTACCCTCTCAGAGGTAAAATTAATTTTTCTCGTTGGTAAAAGCCGTAGGGGTTGCCTGCGTTTTGGTTAAGAAACTAAATTATAATAAGAAAATCCACTTGAGACGGTAATTGGTACATGTGATGTACATGTATACAGGGTGAGACATCGAAAATTACCACTGGAAACACCTCCCAAACCACAACAAACACTGAATAACCAATTCCACGGACCGAAAGTGAGGAGAGGGGCTGGTGGAACTGGTTAATACAGACCACTGAGAAATGCACGGAAGTATGATTTTCAACACACACTATTTTTTAATGGAAACCTGTTATTATTTTTAGCACAACTTAATACTTAATCAATGCCGTTTGTTACATTATAAAATGTTAAGTGCATCCCGAGTAATTTGTAACGTAAAATTGACGCTTGAAACCTCATACGTTCAGTAGCGTGTTGTCACAAACAAGATCTGTAGGAGTATGTTTACGAAGACTAGGATGTTTACGAGTTTGGCTGTCTCAGTGTCTGCATGTAGCGCTGGCTGAATTAGTCCTCGTACTCAGAACAAATGTAGTACACTGTGTTACGGACGTCTGTGATAGTGTACTGCACACAAGTAAGAATAGAAGTACGCTCATTAGGAACGTGAGGAGGTCGCAAGTACAGCAGTGTTGTAAGAACTGTGAAAATGGTCTGTTCTAACTCTGAAAAGGTAGAGATGATACTCATCTATGGCGAGTGTAGACAAAATGCAACTGCAGCCTGCAGGTTGTATGCAGAAAGGTACCCGGACAGAGATCATCCAACGCGCCACTCATTTGAAAACATCTACAAACAATTGTATGCAACAGTTATGGTCGTAACACGCAAACGGGTCCGTGAAAAACCCCTCACAGGAGTAGCAGGTGCAGTTGGTGTGTTAGCTGCTGTTACCGTGAGTTCCCGTGACATCGCTAGAGGCAATGCGATGAGTCAAAGTAGTGTAACGCGCATACTTCATCGTCACAAATTTCACCCGCATCATGTGTCACTGCATTAGCAATTACATGGTGATGACTTCAATAATCGAGTGAATTCCTGTCACTGGGCATCAACAGAGAATACGTTGAAGTTCTACCTGCTTGTCGATGAAGCAGGTTTCAAAAATCACGGTGCAGTGAATTTACGAAACATTCATTACTGGTACGTGGACAATCTTCGCTGGCTTCGGCAGGTAGAGCGACAGCGACCGTGGAATATAAATGTATGGTGCCGAGTAATTGGTCCTCACTTCACTGAAGGCACTCAAACAGCTGTACAGTACATCGAGTTTCTACAAAATGATCTGCCAACATTGCTAGAAAATGTCCCGCTGGTAACGTGCAGACGCATGTGGTATCAACGTGACGGTGCTCCTGCACGTTCTGCAATGAACACTAGGCTGACCCTTGACAGAATGTTCGACGGGCGTTTCACAGGACGTGGCGGACGCATAAATTGTCAGGCCCGTTCTCCTGATCTTGCACCTTTAAGCTTCTTTCTGTGGGGTACGTTAAAGAAGAATATGTACCGTGATGTGCCTACAACCCCAGATGATATGAAACGTCGTATTGAGGCAGCCTGTGGCAACATTACACCAGATGTACTGCGCCGAGTAAGAGATCCATTATGCGGTAGATTGCAGATGTGTGCAGCAAATGATGGGCACCACTTTGAACATTTATTGGCCTGAAATGTCAGGACATACTCTTTTACATTCTGTAATTGAAAACAAAAAAACAGATCTGTAAGTATAACTACATTCTCATGTTAATGTACATTTTCTTCTAACAAATCAGTGCAGTATAGTATCCTTCAGATAAAAAGACTAACAAAAATATTACCATATAGACGTAACGGGCTGTTCATGTCTCTTTTGTACCAACGTTACATCACTGTACTTTTTGAATCCCTACTTAATTCGGTTCTCTACGATACATACGACTGAACTTCTGAGAAGTTACTAAAGCGTCAGCTTTACGTTAGAAATTACTCTGGATTTAATTAACATTTTACAATGTAAGAAACGGCATTTGTAACATCCACGTGATAAATTTTTGGCTACAGTGCGACGAGAAAAAATTATGCCTCTAACAGTTATAAACATTATCTATGTATGAAAAAAAAGTGAAAACTTATAAATATTAATTATTTATATAATAATCTATGATGTAATTAGACATATCGATGTGTATCATACAAAGACAATGATAATTGTAAATTCCTTTTATGATCTGCGTTTGTCTTTCTTTGTTTTTACCTTTTGTTGATTGGCTTTTGTAGATTGCGGACGCTTATCAAACTGAGGTCTGTTAAGAAATTGTAATTATTTGTTAATTATTACTTGAAAATAGAGTTCATTATCATTATAAATATGAGTGAATAATTATTTCTAACTTTAATTCCTCTCTCAGTAAGCATTATCTGTGTTAATTGTTTCTTTCCGCTGCAAGGAGCGCAGCCATTGATGATAGCGATTTGTATTGCGTTTTTGTCTTTGTTTTCCTTAGAAACAAATCAAATGTTTGCTTGATGAAGTGTAAATAGTGCACAATACGAAAGTAGAGTTTCTGTAAAGTTTAATAAGCATTTAAAATACTTATTTGCTCTAACAATAGAAAGTCTCTATCAATTGTCTGCCGCCATCTTAACAATTGTCTCAGCGGCAAATTCAAATTACGCAACTCTGCAGACATAAATGCCGAACGTAATATAAATGTGGAAAAATAAATGTGCACCGGTGGTTCCGAACTCATTTTAAAGAAAATAATTCGAATCAGATTGGTTCTTTAAAAACAGTGCTCATAGTACGATCGTTATAACAAACTTTTCTAGCTGATGTATGGAGCCGAAATTAACTACGCACGAGTTGCGAAGAATATTGTTTCAGGTAACATACGTCAGTGTTGTGCGCGGCTGATATTCGGTGGTTTCAATGATCATTTTGCTGAAGATAACTGTTTCCATTATAATCCATAGTTGTATAGAATCTGTTGTATGAACTGTGATTTAGTGACACATACACAACTTACAGACAAAACTTTAACACGATGTTAACTTGGAGTTCTTTAGCAACTTGATGAAATCTTTAGCCGGGAGAAAAATTATTTAGTAATTACTCAATATAATAAAATAAGATTATCATTTCATTTACAGATTAGTTAAATACCAAACCACTGAATAACCCAGCGAACGCCACACATTGATTAAGTATTTTTTCTATTTCAGTTGTCCTAAAAATAATAACAGGTTTTAGAAAACAAAAAGTATCTGTTGAAAATCATACTTCCGTGCATTTCTCAATGGGCTGTATTAACCAATTACACCAGCCCCTCTCCTGACTTTCGATTTGCGGAATTGGTTATTCAGTCTCTGTTTTGGTTTAGGAAGTGTTTCCAGTGGTAATGTTAAGTGACTCACCCTGTATAGAAGGAAATTCTTACGAATCAGAAAACGTAGATGATTTATTCAAGAGACAGAGCTTCACAAATTGAGCTAGTCAGTAACATGTTGGTCTGTCTCTGGCCCTAATGCTAGCAGTTATAGCGCTTGGCACTGATCGACGGAGTTGTTGGATATATTCCTGAGACTGTGTTTGTGGGCGGCCATCAAATGCTTCAAATGGCTCTGAGCACTATGGGACTTAACATCTGAGGTCATCAGTCCACTAGACTTTAGAACTACATAAACCTAACAAACCTAAGGACACCTCCATGCCCGAGGCAGGATTCGAACCTGCGACCGTAGCGGTCGCGCGGCTCCAGACTGAAGCGCCTAGAACCGCTCGGCTACTCCGACCGGCGGGCGGCCATCATCTTGCTGAAATGTAAGCCCAGGGTAAGTTCCCATGCAGGATAACAAAACGGAGAAAAAAATACCGTCTACGTACCGCAGTATTTCAAGGGTGTCGCAGATGACAACCAAAGTGGTTCTGCTATGAAGAAAAAAAGACAGCATCATGGATGATAACTCTTGGATGACAGGCCACATGATGGGCGACAATGAGAGTGGTATTTCAGTGCTGACACTCGTCTTCGGTGGTCATCGAGTCTCAGTTCGATACAGGGCTCATCACTGAAGACAATTCTACTCCAGCCAATGAGATTCCAGACCGTAGACGTGTCTAGTGACGCCCCGGAGAGCGGTGGAATACCAACCTGACTGTGTAGTGGGACGCGAAACTAAAGCGTCACCCATCCACCAGTGTCATCCCAGTTTGCAGATGAATATAAGTTAAATTTAATTTTGTTTATGTGTTTTTGTAATATTTTGTAATGGTTGTGAATTGCCTAAAGTTTTTGTATTTTTTTATGTTTCATGTACGGAGAGGGCGGCGCAACAAACGGAGACAGCTTCTTCGCTGCCGGGACCAGAGAAAAAATTGCTGGCCACTATACGTCGCGGGTCGACAGCCAAAGAGCAACAGAAGATCCTGGAACCGAGTTGTTGCGTCGTGCTTCTAAAAATTTAAAAAGGAATAATTTGTAATGTTTTGTACAACAATGATATCATAGGAAGTTTAATCTTATTGAAAATGTTAGTTTTGTCTCGTCAAGCCTCAGGTTCACGTCTGTATGTAGGAAGATAATAAACTAGTGGATGCTACTAAAGTTGAAATACGTGTTCCGAGGATTTATTTATGAAGAATTATGTGAAGGAATTAATAATATATTTGACTATATTATTGAATTTTGACAGTGTTCATAGCGACTTTGAATCTCAAAAGTTTATTTAATGTGGTTCTAATATCGATTAAATCAAGCTAAAGTGTATCAATATAATTTCTGAGGAGAAACAAACGACATCTAAAATTGAAAAAAAGTTTACGCAAACCAATTGACCCGAGTGACGTAATTCTGCGCATACGACTCAAATGATGTTTTACAGTTTCGTTCAAGAACCATTCTGAGACAATTTAAAAAGAATATAAATAATTTTGAAGTGGGTTGTAACTGACGTAGGTGACGAAGTCTGCACATGGTCATATATCAAAAGAAAACCGTTTATAAAAAACTTACGTCGTTACACTACAACTGTAGCCCGTCATATGGCATGAGAACCAGGAGTGATGGTCTGGGTGCCATGTCATGCGTGTCATCGGTGATACACTTACAGCATAGCGGTACATCAACAATATTCTACTCGCTCGTTTTGCTGCCCTTGTGGCATTCCATCCTGGGCTTACATTTCAGTAACATAATGCTCTCCCAAACACGGCGAGAGTTTCTATAGCTTCTCTTCGTTCTTGCCAAACCCTATTTTTGCCAGCAAGGACGCCAGATCTCTTCCCAATTGACAATGTGCGGACCACTATGGGCAGGGCACTCCAATCAATTTTGACGATCTAATGCGCCACTTGCACAGAATTTGGCACGACATCCCTCAGGAGTACATCCAACATCTTTGTCAATCAATCCAAGCCGAATAACCCCTTCCATAAGAACCACAGGTAGACTAATGCATTATTGACTTGCTCAATTTGTGAAGCTCTTTTTCGTCAATAAATCACCCAATTTTCCTGAAACTGTTATCATTTGTTTCTCCGTACACGCAAACCATATCTTCCGATATCTGTCGCCATCAGATAATTGTTTCACTGCATATTTATTTTTATTTTTTATTTTTATTTTCTTGTCTTAGAGTGTATGTTTAAAAGATGGTTATCGATGTCACCGTTACATGAGACTGCGAAACTGCTTACAGAGACTATCAATAATGAAATTATTTTCAGATACCGGCATTAGCGCGTGGTAGAATATGGTGCGGGTTACAGCTTGTGAAACGAATCTACGACAAATGTCTTCCTCCCGTGGGACTCCTACTACACAAGCACTTCGTACTTCGTACCATGAACATATGAGAGTAAAAGGGAGACATATACGCCACATATGCCTAAATACCTCATGAATATGCCTCCTCCGAGTTGCAACGCACCAGAATTTGCTTCATTATTCACTTTGCAACAGGTAAACTAACTAAATGGGAGCACAAGATAACAGTAACTATGTGTCTACGTTGCTGTAAGACCTACGCAGTATAATAATAATAATAATTATAATAATAATAACAATAATAATAATAATTCTTATTGTTGTTATTATTATTACTCTTATTATTTGTGGCAATGGTCAGGCACATGGCACTAATAACCTGAAGTCTTTCAGTTTCTTCGAGTTCATAAGAAAATAGTCTAGAAATCAAGTGATTAAGGGGCTCCGGAACGCCCTATACTTGCAATGTTAAAATAACGCTTATAAATTACATCCTTCCTCACAAAGTATTTGAGGTAGGAATTTGAACTTTTTACAGATTATTTATTGGAATATGGGCTACAACTTAACACAGGGATTTTACAAAATTTTAGTTCAGTTATTAAAGATGATTTTTTTTTCAATTGTAATGAAAATTCACAACATTTTTTTGCAATTTTTTATTTATATATTAAAAAATATACAGTTTTTTGGAAAAAGGCTGTGTTAAATTATGCAGAAGGTACTGTGTAACGTTTACTGAAAGTTTGAAACAAATATGTTTGGAAGATCCTTAGAAAACATGTAATTAATATGAGAAAATAAAAGTTTTGGGAATCGTGCGACAAAGATTGGATTAACTTTTTAGTGCATTCCAGGTCCATAGGATGGATTATCTTCATCCTCTGCAAACTCCTCCTCCAGCTTCCTCTTGTTCCACCTCCTGTTTACTCTTGCTTGTATTTCTAGACTCTTTACAGCCCTGTCTGCAGCCCGAAGGCGTTCCTTGTCTAAAGCAAGCATCGCTCGTACCATGTTAGAACCTATCTTCATTCCCATATTTCTAAATACCTTTGGCTTTCCAACATTTCTCCTTTTCTTAAAAGCCTTCAGAGGATTTCTAATAGCTTTACTTTTACTCATTACTATACTTCAACAAAACAGAGACTCAATAAACAGAATTAATTACGAATATTTTCGAGATAACGACAGAGTAAATAAACATGAAACAATCGACAATCACACCAGCGATATATATTGAACCATCACAGGTTAGCCACAACACATACTTTATCTCACATCACTAAAATGTACCTGATGAACACGGACGTTAATAATAACACCATTTGACAGCAGTTTAACAGCGCCACAGTGGATCACGCCCATGTAGAACACATTTCAAAAAAAAATTAAAAATAGTTGTAGTCTTCGGAATTGAATAAATTATATATCTATTAAAAGGTAATAGTCTGCAGATTCAGAAAACGCAAAAAAGTAAAAATTGAACTTTTCATGATTTTGAGCCTTTCCGGAGCCCCTTAACAGACAGTAAGTGAAGTGCATATAAGTGTAATGCACACATTTTAACCTGGTCGATTTTTGAAATGGGGTGTATAGCGTGAGTTTAGAGAGTGTCGCTAGAGAGAGGAGTGATGTGCAGGAGACATAATTTGTAACAAACGCCTACCCTCGATATGGATAATTAGCTTTCTTTCCTGAGAAGGAGTTGTAGATAACACTTGCGATGTACTGAGAATTTTTTCATCATTCTATAAAAAAGTTTGTTAGAATTAGAGAGTGCATGTTGCCTCATTTACTCATGAGTTCATGGTTAATTTTTTTCACCATTCTACATAAAAAAAGTTTTTAGAAATACAGAGTACTTGATGTCTCATTTACTCATTAATTCGTGGTTTAACGAATAATCTACAGGAACGAAAAATTATTGAAAATATATATGTGCAAAGAAAATTATGTTTCATTCTATAGTTTAGTTACGCGCAAAGTACGTGATGGTGGGCGAGTGGATGGTAGCAGGAGTGGGTAATTGCTGGTACCTGAATTCACTCACGGCTAATGGTCTCAAGAATTGTAGGGCACTCCTACACAAGGAAAAGGCAAATTTCACGACCATATTGTGTTTTGTATTCATAATATTACTCTCGGGACGGCTTTTTGTTGTACTTCAATTCAACATCGGCTTGTTTTCGTATCTGTCACTCTCGCATACTGGTAATGGGTGAAAGAACGAATTACGATGCAGTTTTGTTTGATTTCGAAAGACATAATTCAGTCACTTTTATCTGTTTTCCGTCTTTTCCTTTAGTTCCTCTAAATTCGTGGAGGAATGTACCTTCTATGCAACTAAATGAAGCCATGATAACCAATAGTAACTGTCTGGGTGCCATGTCATGCATGTCAGTTCATTTAGTAGCATAGACGGTACATACCTCTACGAGCATAATTGAGTATTTGAATCTCCATTTACTCATCTCCTGCTTCGGTGTCATCACGTTCAATAAGAATCTGGACTTTAATCAACTGACTGATTTTATGAACGATTGAAATTTCTTACAGTAAATGAAAAATTGATTGGTAAGATCTTGTTTCTAAAATTGGAGAAAATTTACCGTTTTTAACTTTAGGTAGCTTTTGTTTGTCGGCAAGGTATCGATTTTTCTTTCTTCTATGAAGCACTCTTTGCTATGGAAGAAACTTTCAGATAATATTGTGGGGTCACAAAGAACGTTTCTCCCTTTTCCTCATGTATTGTACTTAATTGCCTTTACTGGCTAGTTGTAACCTAGGAAAGCCTTCAGAAACTAATTATTATGAAAGTATATTCAATGACAAAAATTGTAGCAGAAGGACTTTGGTATTTCAGTTTGTGTCCTTCACTTGTTCATACACAAAAGTTGATTGAATGCCATGTCATTTATTATTTTAGCGTCTACAGACTTGAGCTATATGTATAACGTGCAAAAGCAAAATATCGACCGAAATTAAGACTACTGGTACGTATAACTATTAGGGGAAATTAAATTAATTTAATGAAGAATTGAAGGCGTGTGAAGTGACACTCAGCGTAAATGTATCAAGCGCCGAATCCTCTTTGTGGTGTCACCGCCAGACACCACACTTGCTAGGTGGTAGCTTAAATCGGCCGCGGTCCATTAGTACATGTCGGACCCGCGTGTCGCCACTGGCAGTGATCGCAGACCGAGCGCCACCACACGGCAGGTCTCGAGAGACGTACGAGCACTCGCCCCAGTTGTACGACGACGTTGCTAGCGACTACACTGACGAAGCCTTTCACTCATTTGCCGAGAGACAGTTAGAATAGCCTTCAGCTAAGTTAATGGCTACGACCTAGCAAGGCGCCATTAGCCTTAGATAGCTTGTTTCTAAAGAGTCTCACTTGTATCGCCACAATCTCCAGATGTCTCATCAAGAACGATGTATACAAGGATGGATTAAAAGTTAAGTATTCAAGGAGCTACGTACTTTTCTTTATAGCATTCATTACGATTCCTGTTTCAGACCTCACTCCATCCTTCATGAGTTAGCGCGTGCATCTTGACCGCCTCTTTCAATTAGTGTGCGTAGTGTTGGCAAGTCTGCCGACACTACACTATTTATGTCTGAGATTTGCTGTAGATAATCTTCATAGTTTATCCCAGATCAGAATGTTTCCTACTGACTGCTATGATAGCATATATCTCGTAATCACAAGCGTAGGGTGAAACATAGTCCACTGTAGTTTTTATATGTTGGTAGATTGTTAGCTAAATTCTACAGCTGTGATATTCCATATACCTTTCAACCAACTGTCCCTCCTTCTAACAATGTATTAGTTCCCAAGAGTCACGCATTGCTTTTTGAGTAGAGTTGTGTCTTCTAGTGACTGGCTAAAAATTACCCAGCTCGTGATTACATATCCACTGTAGCCTGAACTGTGGGAATCAAATGCAGATTCGAACACGAAAAAGGCACGACATTCTACGTAGAACATTGCGCACACGAGTACAGAATAAATAATGAACCTGTGAACGGTGATAACAGTATGTCAGAGAGTGATTGTAATAAAGATACTGAGCAAGTGGTAGATAGTGATGGTTGAGAAGAAGTGACTGCAATATCTCGAGCAATTATTGAGGAAATGATGACGCTCTGAGGAAAAATCTGCGCCACCAAGAAACATTTCCCAAGGCAGAAGAAAGCTAGACAGTCTCCTGGGAGATGTGAGGTCCGTCCGCAGAAAAATGACCAGAAGACGAAAATTACACGCAAGACTTCTTGTAGGTTAATATCTAAGAAACGTTAATTAACGGTTTGGGAAGAATATGTTGAAAATAATTCTAATTAGATGTCAATGATAAACTCTCCGGAAAAGTCTTTGTGAGATTAAATTTTTTTTACAATGAGTGAGAGTTAACATTTTAAAAAATCATTAAATACATCTTTGAAATACTCTGATGATATGATGCATGCACGTACATTCCAGTATTCTGAAAACGTTCACGAAAATAATTTTTTGTAACTACCACAAAAAATACCTGATGCGTATAGTAACATCATAAAAATACACGCTTGTTCTTATAGGTTCCAATGTTACTCTTGTTAGGTTCGTTAAGCGCAAATACACCCTACATTTGTTTCATAACCAGAGATGACTGTTGCTATTGGGCTTTTATTTCATCTGCGTTACCCGAACACCAGTTTTCGGATTTGTTTGTTGCCATTAGGTTATATTTTGTTTCCAACGGGCCCGCAGCTCGATATAAGTCGTGTAAAGAAAAACGCTTGTGTGACTAAACAGCGATGTTATAGGTAAGTTAAGAATTCGATAAAGGTTTGGTTGTCGATCTCATACATGACAAGTAGGCTACCATCTGTCCTAGAAAATAGCATATAATAAAACCATTACTTTGAGAACGCCCGATGACGACAATAGTGCTGACAGGCCTGTCGTGATTAACATCTGAAAATAGAAGCAGCTTTTTGGACTTAATTCGTAATTAGGTTATATGCTTACCATTTCTAGTGTTAATAACCAGCCTAAATAATTATGCTTGATACTTATTCCGGACTCGCTTTTAACTGAAAACCGCGCATCACATTGTTTCTCACAATCTCTCTCTCGCGCTTTAGTACCTGAATAGTGTAAATTCGCGTAGTCGTCTGTCTTCTGTTTTTGTTTTGAACGGCCAGTGTCGGTTGGTCACAGCCAGTGTGCTCCCTGCCGCCGTTGGATAAGCAGCTGCCAGCAGCAAGTCGTATACTCCTAGCTCACTCATTTGTTACATAGTTCAATTCTTAATTTCTTTGCGTGTTTTTGGTACTTGCATTGTTTAAATTCATAAATTTCGGGCGTATTATAGTATTTGAGAGTTGTAGCATCGCGTTTTAGTACATGTATAGTGTAAAATCGCGTAGTCTCCTTCCGCCGCCAAGCAGTGTGTCAGCAGTGCGCAAGTAGCAGCATTACTGCATTTACTAGGCAATCTTGTAGTTTAATAACCGTTTAATTTTTGTGTCGATTCGTTTGTGCTCTCTGTAGATTAGTTCAGACGTTCTTTGCACAACAGTTTTTAGCATGGATAGGGCTGCAACTGCTGTATTCGGATGCAGGCTGAGTTGGCATCCCTTCGCTCCCAGCTTCAGGCAGTGTTGGCTTGAGGCTGTTGCCAATGGGCATCACTGTGGGGGTCCGGATGGGGGTTTGTCGGGGACGGCCAGCTCGTCCCACGCATCCCCCGATCGGACTACGACTGTGGCTGCCCGGGATACTGCCCACATTGAGGCTGATCCCTCACCTGTGGTAGAGTGGGAGGTCATCTCGAGGTGTGGCTGGGGGCGAAAGACATTCCGGAGGGCTGAATGTAAGGCCTCTCCAGTTTGTCTGACGAACCGGTTTCAGGCTCTGTCTCCGGCTGATACTGATGTTCGGCCGGAGATGGCTGCTTGTCCTGTTCCAGAGGTTGCCCCTCAGTCTGCAAGATCCGGGCAGTCGCAGAGGGTGGGCTTACTAGTAGTTGGGAGCTCCAACGTCAGGCGCGTGATGGGGCCCCTTAGGGAAATGGCAGCAAGAGAGGGGAAGAAAACCAATGTGCACTCCGTGTGCATACCGGGGGAATCATTCCAGATGTGGAAAGGGTCCTTCCGGATGCCATGAAGGGTACAGGGTGCACCCATCTGCAGGTGGTCGCTCATGTCGGCACCAATGATGTGTGTCGCTATGGATCGGAGGAAATCCTCTCTGGCTTCCGGCGGCTATCTGATTTGGTGAAGACTGCCAGTCTCGCTAGCGGGATGAAAGCAGAGCTCACCATCTGCAGCATCGTCGACAGGACTGACTGCGGACCTTTGGTACAGAGCCGAGTGTGGGGTCTGAATCAGAGGCTGAGACGGTTCTGCGACCGTGTGGGCTGCAGATTCCTCGACTTCCGCCATATGGTGGTCGGGTTTCGGGTTCCGCTGGATAGGTCAGGAGTCCACTACACGCAGCAAGCGGCTACACGGGTAGCAGGGGTTGTGTGGCGTGGACTGGGCGGTTTTTTAGGTTAGATGGCCTCGGGCAAGTACAGAAAGGGCAACAGCCTCAAAGGGTGCGGGGCAAAGTCAGGACATGCGAGGACCAAGCAGCAATCGGTATTGTAATTGTAAACTGTCGAAGCTGCATTGGTAAAGTACCGGAACTTCAAGCGCTGATAGAAAGCACCGAAGCTGATATCGTTATAGGTACAGAAAGCTGGCTGAAGCCAGAGATAAATTCAGCCGAAATTTTTACAAAGGCACAGACGGTGTTTAGAAAGGATAGATTGCATGCAACCGGTGGTGGCGTGTTTGTCGCTGTTAGTGGTAGTTTATCCTGTAGTGTAGTAGAAGTGGATAGTTCCTGTGAAATATTATGGGTGGAGGTTACACTCAACAACCGAGCTAGGTTAATAATTGGCTCCTTTTTCCGACCTCCCGACTCAGCAGCATTAGTTGCAGAACAACTGAGAGAAAATTTGGAATACATTGCACATAAATTTTCTCAGCATATTATAGTCTTAGTTGGAGATTTAAATTTACCAGATATAGGCTGGGACACTCAGATGTTTAAGACGGGTGGTAGGGACAGAGCATCGAGTGACATTATACTGAGTGCACTATCCGAAAATTACCTCGAGCAATTAAACAGAGAACCGACTCGTGGAGATAACATCTTGGACCTACTGATAACAAACAGACCCGAACTTTTCGACTCTGTAAGTGCAGATCAGGGAATCAGTGATCATAAGGCCGTTGCAGCATCCCTGAATATGGAAGTTAATAGGAATATAAAAAAAGGGAGGAAGGTTTATCTGTTTAGCAAGAGTAATAGAAGGCAGATTTCAGACTACCTAACAGATCAAAACGAAAATTTCTGTTCCGACACTGACAATGTTGAGTGTTTATGGAAAAAGTTTAAGGCAATTGTAAAATGCGTTTTAGACAGGTACGTGCCGAGTAAAACTGTGAGGGACGGGAAAAACCCACCGTGGTTCAACAACAAAGTTAGGAAGCTACTGCGAAAGCAAAGAGAGCTTCACTCCAAGTTTAAACGCAGCGAAAATCTCTCAGACAAACAGAACCTAAACGATGTCAAAGTTAGCGCAAGGAGGGCTATGCGTGAAGCGTTCAGTGAATTCGAAAGTAAAATTCTATGTACCGACTTAACAGAAAATCCTAGGAAGTTCTGGTCTTACGTTAAATCAGTAAGTGGCTCGAAACAGCATATCCAGACACTCCGGGATGATGATGGCATTGAAACAGAGGATGACACGCGTAAAGCTGAAATACTAAACACCTTTTTCCAAAGCTGTTTCACAGAGGAAGACCGCACTGCAGTTCCTTCTCTGAATCCTCGCACAAACGAAAAAATGGCTGACATCGAAATAAGTGTCCAAGGAATAGAAAATCAACTGGAATCACTCAACAGAGGAAAGTCCACTGGACCTGACGGGGTACCAATTCGATTCTACACAGAGCACGCGAAAGAACTTGCCCCCCTTCTGACAGCCGTGTACCGCAAGTCTCTAGAGGAACGGAAGGTTCCAAATGATTGGAAAAGAGCACAGGTAGTCCCAGTCTTCAAGAAGGGTCGACGAGCAGGTGCGCAAAACTATAGACCTATATCTCTGACGTCGATCTGTTGTAGAATTTTAGAACATGTTTTTTGCTCGAGTATCATGTCTTTTTTGGAAACCCAGTATCTACTCTGTAGGAATCAAATGGTTCAAATGGCTCTGAGCACTATGGGACTCAACTGCTGTGGTTATCAGTCCCCTAGAACTTAGAACTACTTAAACCTAACTAACCTAAGGATATCACACACATCCATGCCCGAGGCAGGATTCGAACGTGCGATCGTAGCAGTCCCACGGTTCCGGACTGCGCGCCTAGAACCGCGAGACCACCGCGGCCGACCTGTAGGAATCAACATGGATTCCGGAAACAGCGATCGTGTGAGACCCAACTCGCTTTATTTGTTCTTGAGACCAAGAAAATATTAGATGCAGGCTCCCAGGTAGATGCTATTTTCCTTGGCTTCCGGAAGGCGTTCGATACAGTTCCGCACTGTCACCTGATAAACAAAGTAAGAGCCTACGGAATATCAGACCAGCTGTGTGGCTGGATTGAAGAGTTTTTAGCAAACAGAACACAGCATGTTGTTATCAATGGAGAGACGTCTACAGACGTTAAAATAACCTCTGGCGTGCCACAGGGGAGTGTTATGGGACCATTGCTTTTCGCAATGTATATAAATGACCTAGTAGATAGTGTCGGAAGTTCCATGCGGCTTTTCGCGGATGATGCTGTAGTATACAGAGAAGTTGCAGCATTAGATAATTGTAGCGAGATGCAGGAAGATCTGCGGCGGATAGGCACTTGGTGCTGGGAGTGGCAACTGACCCTTAACATAGACAAATGTAATGTATTGCGAATACATAGAAAGAAGGATCCTTTATTGTATGATTATATGATAGCCGAACAAACATTGGTAGCAGTTACTTCTGTAAAATATCTGAGAGTATGCGTGCGGAACGATTTGATGTGGAATGATCATATAAAGTTAATTGTTGGTAAGGCGGGTGCCAGGTTGAGATTCATTGGGAGAGTGCTTAGAAAATGTAGTCCATCAACAAAGGAGGTGGCTTACACAGCACTCGTTCGACCTATACTTGAGTATTGCTCAACAGTGTGGGATCCGTACCAGATCGGGTTGACGGAGGAGATAGAGAAGATCCAAAGAAGAGCGGCGCGTTTCGTCACAGGGTTATCTGGTAACCGTGATAGCGTTACGGAGATGTTTAGCAAACTCAAGTGGCAGACTCTGCAAGAGAGGCGCCCTGCATCGCGGTGTAGCTTGCTCGCCAGGTTTCGAGAGGGTGCGTTTCTCGATGAGGTATCGAATATATTGCTTCCCCCTACTTATACCTCCCGAGGAGATCACGAATGTAAAATTAGAGAGATTCGAGCGCACACGGAGGCTTTCCGACAGTCGTTCTTCCCGCGAACCATACGCGACTGGAACAGAAAAGGGAGGTAATGACAGTGGCACGTGCCCTCCGCCACACACCGTTGGGTGGCTTGCGGAGTATAAATGTAGATGTAGATGTAGATGAACCAAAGGGCGTCAGTTCCTGGGTACCACCAAGTAAGTTTTTCGGACTCAACCAACTCCTAAGGGAATATCTCCTATTCTCGTGTATTACCTCACCCTTTCCGCCAAACACACTGCACTGGTCGTAGAGCAGGTACGCGCAACTTGCCGTTCGATTAAGCAAGAGGGTGTCTGCTACAGATGGCGCCACGTAACGTGTCAACCCGCTGCTGCGGCGCTGCGCCTGCTGTTGCGAGCGCACAGCGTCCACTTGCAATTAGTCGAAAGCGGGCGTCTGACAAAAGCGCCGCAATGGCAGCAGGCGAGCGGTACGTGTGGTTTCAGTCAACGACTGAGTAGAGGGACTGTCGAGTGCGTACGTATCATTAATGGAAAAGCCCGTTTCCCTGTTCATCCAATTACATTGACAGTGTGATACTTTTATAATGTCTGAAATAGGATGGGCAGTAGGCGATTCGATATTACCTGTCATAAAATGGAAGAAACACTGAGGCTTTCTGCTCCTGATCAGTCTGCACTCTGCAGAAACTGAGTACGACCGCAGCACGCCTTTAAAAAATGGCTCTGAGCACTATGGGACTTAACTTCTGAGGTCGTCAGTCCCCTAGAACTTAGAACTACTTAAACCTAACTAACCAAGGATATCACACACATCCATGCCCCAGGCAGGGTTCGAACCTGCGACCGTATCGGTCGCGCGGTTCCAGACTGTAGCGCCTAGAGCCGTTCGGTCACTCAGGCAGGCGCAGCACGCCTTAGTAAGGCCACTCTTGGAGGGTGCACGGTGTACCGGTACACGGTGTAACGTCCAGGCAATGTTTACTGATACACGTCTTATATTTATATGTTGTACGTTGTTTTTACAGATGTATGGTTTGAATTTTACGATGTTTTGTATATCAAACGAATGCGCCAGTTTGCTCATTTAGATGGTCTAGTACCATATTCACCCTCTCTGACGAGGAGAACTTTCCTATGGGATTCATCAATCATGAAACGGCGATAGCCGATGCACCATCTAAGAGTTTTTCTATTGCATGTCTTTAAAGAGAGCGTCCATACATGCACACCTGTTTGAAGTGCCGTAGCGTAAATGGACGTGCTAGCTGCTGTAGTCAAGCTTTTTATGTTATATTCACTTGTAATTCCTTTATATTCCGTGTATCTTCCGTATTTCAGACAGACGAACACTAGAACTTTCTTCTTTATGCTTTATACATCTGAAAATGGTTGCGTAAAACACTGACATCTGTAAGCTGAACCATAGGTCTCTATCAAAGTAACCAGATCTTGAAGTGTACTGTATTACGCATGTTTGGACAACGTTCTTGCTCAGAAAATACATTATAATTTCATTTTGGCTGCAGCAGAAGTAAATACGCAGAAAAATCGCCGAGGAGTATATTCTATTTACCGTAGAAACTAAAATAATGTAAATGGATAATATCTGAGTGTGGTACCTGCATGGAAAGAGTTTTGCTTGCATCTGTTTTCGAGAATGGTATACCTACGGCAGTATCAGAGAGATTCACTAAATACATACTAAGTGATGGCGTTACGTGAAGATAAAACCTAACATCACATCTCTACAAAAAAATAAATAAAGAAATAAGAAAATAATAAAAAGTAACGCTCTTCGATGGCAGAGTGATTGCTGCCCTCATAGCCAATTAATGGAAAGGTGATTGTGACTCGCAATACTGAACCCAAAAAAGTTCCTTTAGTTTCGCTCCGTCTGCGAAGAATCGGATATGTAGGTAGTAGCTGCATTATTTCTTCATCTTCTACAATTATTCTTTGTACGCTTGTTCATAGTGCGTATGATGTGCGTTTGTTCCAGATGCCCTTGATACTGAATTGGGGAATAAAATATCAGAATACGGTCGTAATGTACTAAGTAGCAAGTGATGAAGGAGGTGAATGGATGAAATCACTTATCAACAGTGAAATATAACGTAATCATCAGGAATTATTAATTATGGATGTGTATGTTGCATGTGCGCGATACTTGCCAATCCCGCTTTTTTCTCTAGGAGTATTGACACCTTATGAAGGTGGGCTTCCCTCTCCACCGCAGGATCAGTCTGGCTGCGGGTCCGGCCTAGCGATAGCAGGGAGATACTATCAACGTCATCACCTCCAGGGGATGATGAGGCTTTTTAGTAAGTATTTGTCTTGTTGTACTCGTGTGTGTGTGCGTGTGTGTGTATAATTTGACATGATGCTTAGAGGCTGTGTTTCAGATTTGCTTCACGGACTAGTATTACCACCTTTGCGAGATGTGCCTCACCTCTGTGAATTAAAAGTGAAGAAGTGAAAGTCGCGTAGGATGAGATGAGCATCACATCTACATCTATACAAATACTCCAAAAATCACCCCATGATGGCGCTCCAGCCCACACTGCTACACGTGTGAAACATGTCTTGCACATTTTGTTTGGTGAGGACCGCGTGCTAAGCTGCTACTTTCTTCATACTTGGGCTCACTGGTCCCCAAACAGCAATCCAGGTGGTTACTTGTTGTGTTGTTACATGAAGTCGCTAGTCGATGCCGATCGTCCGACATCATTAGGAACGTTAAACGACAACATCCGATGGCTATTTATCACCATACTGCTAATATGCTGTGCGATGCTCATAACGGTATTCTCCCTCGAGCAAAGGTATTGTTGATGATTGATGGTCGACATATTGAATATTTTCTGTAAAGTACATCGTCTTTACTAAAAATAAATTGCAATGCGGATTATTTCTTTTGTATGACATGAAGCGTCATATGTTGGTCAAATGGTGCAAATGGCTCTATGGGACTTAACTTCTGAGGTCATTAGTCCCCTAGAACTTAGAACTACTTAAACCTAACTAACCTAAGGACATCACACACAACCATACCCGAGGCAGGACCGTAGCGGTCGCGCGGTTCCATACTGTAGCGCCTGGAACCGCACGGCCACCCCGACCGGCATCTTTCGGTCATTTTCTGCATTTTCTTTTGGTTTCCGTGAAACCCCCTGTTGCTTCAAGTAGGTGTGAAAATTTTAGCCTCTCTACCTAAATTACTCAGTGAAGTATTGAAGTTACAAATTTTAACGGAATTTTAGGTCCCCCTTCGTTATCGCAGTCACTTCTCTCAAAGTTATTCGTATGGTAAGAAATGAGGCTGCCCGTGTTTCAGTTACCTAGTTCCGGCTAGTTTCCAAGGTCATCCATCAACTCATTTTTTATTTATGAGGCAGGAACTTTTTTTAAAAAAAACTGGCGAATTTGTGGTCGCACCAGAAAACAATATCAGTGCAAGTGATACCTAGATTTAATGCTTAAACGACTCCAAAAAAAGTGTTCAAATGTGTGTGAAATCTTATGGGACTTAACTGCTAAGGTCATCAGTCCCTAAGCTTACACACTACTTAACCTAAATTATCCTAAGGTCAAACACACACACACCCATGCCCGAGGGAGGATTCGAACCTCCGCTGGGACCAGCCGCACAATCCACGACTGCAGCGCCTAAGAGCGATCGGTGAATCCCGCGCGGCTTAAACGACTCCCATAGGAGTAATTACTAAGTTTTTTTTAAGCATCCAAACACTGTGAGGAGGAGGGCCACGAATCATCATCTTCTAGCTCGTTCATGGTTCTACGTGGTACTGGCCGCCTCACCACAGCCAGTGCCGCGGTTGTGACGTATACGTAATACAAGCCGCTCCATTCTAAGGGGGCCCCACCAGTGGTGCCCACGCATCCACCAATCGCCGTACGCTTATCACTCGCTCGGAAGCAAAAGCAGCGGAACTCTGTGGGCGGCCGTACAGATAATTACACTCCTGGAAATTGAAATAAGAACACCGTGAATTCATTGTCCCAGGAAGGGGAAACTTTATTGACACATTCCTGGGGTTAGATACATCACATGATCACACTGACAGAACCACAGGCACATAGACACAGGCAACAGAGCATGCACAATGTCGGCACTAGTGCAGTGTATATCCACCTTTCACAGCAATGCAGGCTGCTATTCTCCCATGGAGACGATCGTAGAGATACTGGATGTAATCCTGTGGAACGGCTTGCCATGCCATTTCCACCTGGCGCCTCAGTTGGACCAGCGTTCGTGCTGGACGTGCAGACCGCGTGAGACGACGCTTCATCCAGTCCCAAACATGCTCAATGGGGGACAGATCCGGAGATCTTGCTGGCCAGGGTAGTTGACTTACACCTTCTAGAGCACGTTGGGTGGCACGGGATACATGCGGACGCGCATTGTCCTGTTGGAACAGCAAGTTCCCTTGCCGGTCTAGGAATGGTAGAACGATGGGTTCGATGACGGTTTGGATGTACCGTGCACTATTCAGTGTCCCCTCGACGATCACCAGTGGTGTACGGCCAGTGTAGGAGATCGCTCCCCACACCATGATGCCGGGTGTTGGCCCTGTGTGCCTCAGTCGTATGCAGTCCTGATTGTGGCGCTCACCTGCACGGCGCCAAACACGCATACGACCATCATTGGCACCAAGGCAGAAGCGACTCTCATCGCTGAAGACGACACGTCTCCATTCGTCCCTCCATTCACGCCTGTCGCGACACCACTGGAGGCGGGCTGCACGATGTTGGGGCGTGAGCGGAAGACGGCCTAACGGTGTGCGGGACCGTAGCCTAGCTTCATGGAGACGGTTGCGAATGGTCCTCGCCGATACCCCAGGAGCAAGTGTCCCTAATTTTCTGGGAAGTGGCGGTGCGGTCCCCTACGGCACTGCGTAGGATCCTACGGTCTTGGCGTGCATCCGTGCGTCGCTGCGGTCCGGTCCCAGGTCGACGGGCACGTGCACCTTCCGCCGACCACTGGCGACAACATCGATGTACTGTGGAGACCTCACGCCCCACGTGTTGAGCAATTCGGCGGTACGTCCACCCGGCCTCCCGCATGCCCACTATACGCCCTCGCTCAAAGTCCGTCAACTGCACATACGGTTCACGTCCACGCTGTCGTGGCATGCTACCAGTGTTAAAGACTGCGATTGAGCTCCGTATGCCACGACAAACTGGCTGACACTGACGGCGGCGGTGCACAAATGCTGCGCAGCTAGCGCCATTCGACGGCCAACACCGCGGTTCCTGGTGTGTCCGCTGTGCCGTGCGTGTGATCATTGCTTGTACAGCCCTCTCGCAGTGTCCGGAGCAACTATGGTGGGTCTGACACACCGGTGTCAATGTGTTCTTTTTTCCATTTCCAGGAGTGTATTTAATGTTTAGCAAGCTACTACCTGTTTAAACGCCAATCACTTCACAGGGATCGACTCTAATAACATTAGGTTGGCTCGTAACGTTTTCGTTCTGCATGTCGGTATTCCGCTTGCTGTCGGTTTATTTATCGACTGTCAGATTTTATTTGTAGTTCAGTGTCACTATTTGAGTTTTCATTTCTGTTGTATCAACTGAAAATGTATGTATGTTGGGGTCTGACCAAGTGGTTGTGCAAAAGTGTATAACCAGAGTCCGATGTATTTCTTGGGGACAAAGCTTTTGTACTTTAAAAAGAACACTGTTTCCTTATAGCCAAGTCCTGCTTGCATCATATGAGGAAATTTTTTCTGTAAATAATAGGTGTGGTACTGGAGATTTCTACTAGGCTAGCTTATTTTGTACACTTGTGTCTCTAGCCAACATATCACTAATTCTTTTCAATTTGTAACAGTAGCTCGTACTGATGAGTGCGCTAAATGATCTCTGCATCCACAATGTGCTTTTATATCATTTTGTTTTCATAATTACGATGATTTTTCGTAGTTAAGCCTCAGGAACAGTTATAATGTGTTAACATGTCCTAACGGGACGAATGAGGTGTGTATATCACATGTCGTTAAATACGATAAAAAATTGTTAGTACACACCTTAAAATTTTTTTATAAAGGATATTGTGTTTCATGGCATTTTGACCTGTTAAATCGTGGCTTATTGTACAATAACCACTATTTATTAATTTGCCTTCTTGGTTTCAACGTAATATTTTACGTAAATTAAGAACTTTGCACCTTTGGCTTCCCACGGTAGTTGGCGGTTACTGTGCTGTAACCAATTCTGTTATATTTGATGTCATGTTATTTGTATATTTTTCTTTTTTACTAGTCCTGTATTCTGACACCTTATAATTTACCTGTTGATTTTTATTCTTGCATTTTTTAAAAGTTGTTTTGAAAATAACACGACAGTGTATGTTGGCAAGATGTGCATTTCCCCCTTCCTTTTTGCTATGAGTTTTTAATGTACAATTTTAAATTCGATATACTCAGTTAATGACTTGCAAGTGCAAATTTGGTATTTTGTGGTAATCTCTTGTCAAAAAATGTTAATTTTTCACGTGTCACATGGCACATATAAGTCGTTCCAAGCCCCTGTCACACCGAGGTCAACTGTATAGGTGAATGTAAACAGAAGTTTCAGTTATTGTAATTGTTTCAAAGCTTCTGTTACTGCTAATAACTAAACACCAGTGCCTACGAGCTTTAATTTGTACGCTAAAGGTATGTTCTTACCAACAGTTGGTTCATATCCAGGCGTATTTGTGATCTTTTGTTTCTTATTCACTGATCGCTATGTGAAATGTTTAACTTCCAGCAGTGAAGATGATCATTATGTGATCTAAAATCGATTTTGCTGTTAATAAATCATCAAAATTGCGGAGATTGCTGACCTTCCTTTTAATTTTGTTTATCATATGGTCGATGTTCACACAGCACTCTATGGAGTCGCCAATAAATCCAAACATTCCCGTCATATTCTTCTATTTGACTCTTACAGAGGGAAGAGAGCATCGGAGGTAGCCAGAAACATTTGCGTCCTGTACGGGGATAACGCCATTGGACAGATCGAGTTAAGAGACTGGTTTTTCATTTTCAAAAGAATCGATCTTCCGTTAGTGACTCTCGAGGTTCAGAAAATAGTTGCTTTAAACGTATTAATCCACAATGTCCACGATGACGCACTCGAGAACTGCGAAATGTAATGAACTCTGATCCTTCCACGATCGTACGACATTTGCATGCAATGGGAAGGTTCATAAATCTGGCGTATGGGTAACGCATGCTCTAAGCCCACATCACAAATGTCAACGGGTAACCATATCAGCATCTCTGGTTGCTAGTCATCCATTGGCATGCGAACAACGGCCACTCTCATACTGTATCGTTACTAGTGACGAGAAACCTTGTCTTTACGCCGGCCGGAGTGGCCGAGCGGTTCTAGGCGCTTCAGTCTGGAACCGCGCGACCGCTACGTTCGCAGGTTCGAATCCTGCCTCGGGCATGGATGTGTGTGATGTCCTTAGGTTAGTTAGGTTTAAGTAGTTCTAAGTTCCAGGGGACTGATGACCTCAGAAGTTCAGTCCCATAGTGCTCAGAGCCATTTGAACCATTTTGAACCTTGTCTTTACTCCAACATAAGGAAAACCTTGCCCAAACAAAGATCTGCGTGCATTCATAAAAGATAATGTTATGCTTTTGATGGAGCAGCGACGGTGCGTTTACTACGGAATACTTCCCCGAAGTGTAACAACCGCTGCTCACTTCTATTGTAACAAATGACTGAAGGTTCACACAAAATTGTATTCACAGCGGTCGTTGCATCTGGCTGATAAGTAATACATCATACATTAGTCTGTTCAACGTAACAAATTTGTAGAGTGTGAGACACTGGACGTGCTCGCCCCTTTATGGACGGGTCTAACGCGCGCCGCTGGTGAACCTCCAGGCGTGAACATCTGAAGTCTCTTGTATACTCAGCACCATTAGGAACAGTACCTCAGTTCCCTTACGCATGTTTGCAGCATTTGATACTGTCAGAAGGGAGCCAGGGATCTTACAGAGAATCAAAGAAAACATGGTTCGTCTTTGTCAAAGTTTTCCAGACAACAGTATTATGGTGTTTCACTCAACCAACAACATGCTTAGGCAACATTTGGTGACGCGCAGGCCTCATTCAAATACGTACTGAAGCTCGAGCACCGTCTCGTTACGTGACGCGACAGCAGCACTCCTAGCGCATGAAGTCGAAACTATAGCGTCAGCGACGTTAATGTTTGTGGGGTACGCACCGATACGATGCGACCCTTCTCCGGACACACCACGCCAACAAATGATGCCACAAAACACGTGGTTTTGAGAGTACAATAATAATATCTTCACTCCGTCTCCAGATGTTTTTATTTATTTACGCTCTGTGAATCTTGTGTCATTACTTAGGGCATGTTAGAATGAATGTCTGAAAAACTACGTTTTATAAACATTTTCTCAAAATGCTTTTGATGGCTGTTCACATAGGCAGGTTTTTTCTTCTGTAACACAGTGCTCAGACTGGAATCGTGTCTCTCTATGTCGATCACATCAAGCGGCGGCGAAATGGCTTGCTTGGAGTAACCGAAACTCTCACTGCTCTGTGATGTGAGCTGCAAACCCGATACAATCCAATGTTTGCCGGAAATGTCAGAAAATGCGTTCCAGGGCGAGTACGATGCGAGCGCCTCACTCGCTCTCCCACAAATTTCTTCCCCGGGCCGGGTTGAAACCGATCATGAACCGGATTCAGCATACGGGCTGCTCGTTGCCCACCCACGTTCTACAACATCACAAAGTTTTAAAACGTCATTCTGTTACACCCTGAAAAGCCACATATCGTGAACTATAGGCTGAATGTTCCTCGACCGTTATCTAGCGGTCGCTTACGTATTTGCTTGTATCGTTCTTACATAAACGTGATACCGACTGCGGCATTACTGGATCTTAGTTCATCCCCATGTAAAGCAATGTTTTCTCCCCGCATGTACTGCGCTATATTTAACCACACAGTACCTGGCTTCCACAGAACGTAGCTAGAGTTGTGGAAACCATTATAAAAAAAGGTTCCAAGAAAGTAATATTGCAATTTCTGAAACATAAATGTATCTAATTTGCTATTAAAGTAGTAGATACGTATAAGACACAAACAATCATGACGAAATTACGAAGTTTTTTCATAACACTAGTAACAAAATAAGGCTTTTGCATTTTCTGGACAGAAATTGTTATAAAGGCACTCACTGTCCTGTTGTGTTAGTGCATTATTAGTACTTTGTCTAAACTCCGTTCTTCCAAATTACTTCGATAATTGGCACAAGTTTTGTTGGGATTCATAGTTCTTCCAGTGAAATTTTCACCCGCTTTTCTCGTATCGATCTTTTTATCTCACATATGACCTCAAATTGCCAGCCATTATGACAAACAGGCCTTGCAAGTATTCCACAAAGATTTCCACTGCGTTAAAATCCGGTCTGCTTGCAGCCAGGGCAAAACGTCGATATCTTACAGAACCATGCACAGATGTATTACCCTGCTGAAACATTGGACTTTGTTTCCCTAGATCCTCATACATTCTAATAAATTTCTGTTTCTAGCATCTCAGTGTACACAGAGTTCATTTTAATGTTTAGTCAAGCAATACAAGGATTATTTTTGCCACAGAAGGCCGCCCAAATCATCGAACTTCCACCACCAAAATTTCTCGCCACTGTTACCTGTTGTTCTCTTCTCAGATCATACCAATATTACTTAAAACCATTCGGTCCATCTAAATTAAACTTCTTCTCATCACTGGAGATCACTTTATCCGATTCTGACGTCCGTGAAAGATGTTTTTCGGCAAACTCCAATCTAGCCTGTTTATGTTTGGGTGTTAATGCGGGTTTCTATAGTTGTTTCTCGAATTCAAGACGTTTATCAAGAGATTAAGTTTGTCGTACACATCTGGCATTTACTGGGAACTGTAAATCAGCAAAAGGATGAGAAGAATAACGGTTTGTGGTCGCTGATGTGCATAAAAGTAACCCTCTCTATTGCACAGATGATTTTCTGCTTCCCCAGTATTTTTCCTTTCTGTCCGCATTAGGCCCCTAATCCAACGAAATTATCAAATATTGTACTTCCACAGCTCATTCTTGATAGCTTGACTATTAGTGAGTCCCATTTACGCCGACGTATCGAGTTTCCCTTTTTCATCAGATAATAACTGTTTTCTTTGGCGCATTGCAAGAATCGTGGTTTATGTACACAACATTCACTGAGACTAATGGTGTCGACGATTCAAACTCTCGTCCGGCCTTTCTGATTTAGGTTTTCCGTGATTTCCCCCACATCGCTTCAGGCAAATGCTGGGATGGTTCATTTACAAGGGCTTGGCCAACTTCCTTCCCCATCCTTCACTAATCCGATGGTACCAATGACATCGCTGTCTGGTCCCCTCCCACAAAATCAACCAACCCACAAACAAATGCGCTCTGTTTCCTACCTGCAGTATAGGTGCGTACAGAAACAATGACACCACACACTGCCTTTACACCGAGTTCCACCATCTGCCACCTGATTCGTTAATGTCTTGTTACACACTGTACTACTGACATCATATGCGATACAATTTGACTGCATTTGTCGGTATACTGGATTTCGTATTATTGCATATACATTATGCACAACTATTTCAAAGGACAATGTTAATTTTCCTGCAGATATTCATTCCTTTATACCGAATCGCAGTAATGTACAAGCTACCACGTTTATTGAGAATATTACCTGATTTTCACTAATGTACAATCTGACACATTTATTGAGAATGTTACCAGAAATTTTGATGTCCCTAGTTTCTTTTGTTGCGATATTTCAGAAATTGTCAAGTACGTCTTCCAGTGCCATTTTACTCCCATTTTGAAAATCCTGGTTAGCTACCACTAATTCCCCTGGGTAGTGTAGTTTCTGACAACTCTTGCGTTTAGTCTGTCGTTATCCGTCATGGATATCGTGCTTATGATGTAATATTGTCTACATGCACATGGGTATGGCCGTCCGCTGTGGCTGAACGGTTCTAGGCGCTTCAGTCCGGAACCGCGCGACCGCTACAGTCGCAGGTTCGAATCCTGCCTCGGGCATGGATGTGTGTGATGTCCTTAGGTTAGTTAGGTTTAAGTAGTTCTAAGTTCTAGGGGATTGATGAAAGATGTTAAGTCCCATAGTGCTCACAGCCATTTGAACCATTTTGCACATTGTATAGTATAACTGCTGGGAGTTATACTATACCATGTTCATGTAGACAGGTAGTTGTGAGGCCTGCAATATCTTTCACTTCTATGGTAAGTTCACGTATTTTACCATGAAGCTTGGAGACTGATGTTACATCTTCTCAGGAGGCGGTTTATTTTCAATGTCACTGAAAGATGGAAAACATACACAAGCTCGTCACTGTTCTTCTGACCGTTTTCGGTTAGTGGATTACTGCTGAAATTGCTTCTGATATTTGAATTGTTGGCGCCGTCAGCCCAAAACTCATGGATGAACACTACAGTCACTTGAAGTGGCTCGAAAGCTGAGAAGAATTAATGAGGTTATATCGTCGCAAGTATATGTGTTCATCCTGTGCAGTACACAAGAATGACCAAATTCGTGCGATATCTCCTAATGTTGTGTCGGAGCTCGTTTTGCCCAGCGTTGTGTATGAACTCGACGTTGCATGGACTCACGGTCTGTAGCCGTCCATGATTTTGAAAGTGCCGCCGTTACAGGATTTTGTGCACTTCCTGACCTCTCGATCATATCCCATCAATGTTCGATAGGATTCATGTCAGTCGATTTCGGTGGCAAAATCATTCTGTCGAACTGTCCAGAATGTTGCTCAAACCAGTCACGAGCAGTTGTAGCCCAGTGACATGATATTGTTGTTTGGTAAGTCGATGAATGTCTGCAAGTAGTCTCCAAATAGCCGAACATAACCAGTTGCGGAAAAATGTGTATAAGCTGGTTCCAATTTGTCTACAGTACGATGTATATTTTTTGAATAATTTGTACTGTTACCTTTCCTAAGTTATTACGTTTTTTCTGGATGTAAGATGTATGTCATAATTATCTACACCTTGCATCTTAGATTAGTTTTTATGGCCTACTTTGGACATATGGGTACTTTCAAAATCAGATTTTATATTATAACGGGTCCCACTGCTGCTGTAAGACATGCAATAAAATTATCTCCTTCATATGATTATTCAAAACCGTTTACTTGACAGTTTTCATTTGTGTTTTATTAACTGTAAACGTATGTATGATGGGTTGTGACCCGTACTTGTGGAAAAGTGTATAACCAGGGTGCGATGTGTTTTTATCGGACAAACATTTTATACTTTAAAGAGAACACTGTTTCCTTATACCCAAGTTCCGCTTGTATCATATGGGGAAATTTTTTCTATAAATAATAGGTGTGGTGGTGGAAGTTTCTACTAGGCTAGCGTATTTCGTACATTTGTGTCTCCAGCCAACATATCACTAATTCTTTGTAATTTGTAACACTAGTTTTTACTGAAGAGTGCGCTAAACGATCTCTGCATCCATAATGTGCTTTTATATCATTCTGCTTTTCATAATTACGATGATTTTTCGTAATTAAGCCTCAGAAACAGTTATAATGTGATAACATGTCCAAACAAACGAATGAGATATGTGTATTATGATGTCATTAAATACGATATAAGTTGTTAGTCAGCACCCTAAAATACTTTTTATAAAGAATATCGTGTTTAATGACATTTTCACCGGTTAAATCGTGGCATATATTGTACAATCACCACTATTTATGTATTTTACTTCTTGATCTCAACGTAATATTTTACGTAAATTAAGATTTTTCACCTCTTACTTCCCACGCCAGATGGCGGTTACTGTGTTGTAATAAATTCTGTTATATTTGATGTCATGTTATTTGCATATTTTTCTTTTTTACTAGTCCTGTAATCTGACACCTTACAATTTACCTGTTGATTTTTATTCCTACATATTTTTTAAGCTATTTTGAAAATAACACTCCAGTGTGTGTTCGAAGATGTGAATTTCCCCCTTCCTTTTTGCTACGCGTTTTTAATGTGCAATTTTAAATTTAAAATATTCAATTAATGATTTGCAAGTACGCATTTGGTATTTTGCGGTAATTTCTTGCCAAATAAAGTAATGTTAATCCTTCATGTGACACATGTCACATAGGGGGCGTTCCAAGCCCCTGTCACACCGAGGCCTGCTGTATAGGTGAATGTATACAGTAGCTTAAATTATTTTGATCGTTTCATAGCGTCTGTTACTGCTAATAACTAGACACCAGTGCCTACGAGTTTTAATTTGTACGCTAAAGGTATATTCTTACTAACAGTTGGTTTATACTCAGGTGTATTTGTGATATTTTGTTTGTTATTGTCTAATCGCTATGTGAAATGTTTAATTTCCAGTACTGAAGGTGATCATTATGTGATCGATAATCGATTTTGCTGTTAGTAAATCATCAAAATTACGGCCAATGCTGACCTTCCTTCTAATTTTATTTATCATATGCACGTTATGCACACATCATTGTGGGGTCGCCAATCAATAACCAGTTTCATTAATTTATACCAGAGGACCCAGTCCGTACCGTGTAAACACAGCTCACACCATTATGGAGCCATCACCAGCTTGTACAGTACTTTGTTAACAACTTTGTCCATGGCTTCGTGGGGTCTGCACTACACTTGAACGCTGCTATTAACTCTTACCAGCTCTGATTGGGACTCATCGCCACAGGTGAAGTTTGTCAGTCGTCTAGTGTGCAACGAGCTCAGAAGAAGCGCTGCAGGCGATGTCGTCCTATTGGCAAAAGAACTCGCGGCAGTAGTCTGCTGCCATAGACGCCAAAACTCTGTGGATCTCGAAGTATTGAATTCCTTAACGATTTCGAGTATGGAATGTCCCATGCATTTAGCTCCAACTACCATTCTGTCTGCAATGTCTGTTAATTTCCGTAGTGCAACCATAATCACTTCAGAAATATTTTCGCATGAAACACCTGAGTACAAAAGACAGCTCCACCAATGTACTGTCCTTTCATACACTGCGTACGCGATATGAAACACAGTTTGTATGAGTGCATATCGCTATCCAATGACTTTTGTCACGTCCGTATACCTTTCCCCATGTTTGTTGTTGCGGTCTTCAGTCCAGAGACTGGTTTTATGCAGCTCTCTATGCTACTCTATGCTGTGCAAGCTTCTTCATCTCCCAGTACCTACTGCAACCTACATCCTTCTGAATCTGTTTAGTGTATTCATCTCTTGGTCTCCCTCTACGATTTTTACCCTCCGCGCTGCCCGACAATACTAAATTGTTAATCCGTTGATGCCTCAGAATATGTCCTACTGTAGGGAAGCAGCATACTCACGCCTTATAAAATTCACATCAGTCTTTCCATTGTGTGCCAGCCAGTTCGCTGTAACTAGCTCTGACGTCATAAATGTTGCACAGTACTTTAAAAATCAAGTAAATAACCTGAAACGTTTCTATCATGTCAGGAGTAATACTAAATCAATATGTGTTGAATATCAGTTCAATAACATTAACCAATTTCGAAATTTGGATGTTTTTCTGTAAAAATCATTGGCGCAACAGAAAAGAGCTAGAAATTTAAAAATTTGTATTTAGATTCCATTTTCATAATAATTTAGTAGAAACAGTATTCTGGATCTCACGAATTAAAATTTTAGTTGAAATTCATGATTTTCTGGTTTTTGGCTTAGAAATTAAGGAAGGAAGATAGATTAAGTAGGTGAATAAATAAGGATAGGATGTTTAAATTTAAGTAGAAGGGAGATCCGCTACAATCATAAAGATGTGAGAAGTTTCAACTGAATGACTATAAAACTATAGCTCTAGCGTATCTCCAAAGGGCAAGTTCAGAGCTCGTCTACTGCGTGTATTGTAATTAAATTAATTCTCTCGCCCAAAATATTTGACTTAGCCACGTCAGACTTTTATTATGATTACTTACCTGTGTGCTGATTGCACATTTAAATTGAGAGCTTCATCGGAAATCAGCAAAGGAAGCAATGATTTATTCAATAACTTAAAGTGGTGCATTACTAGCCCAGCGGCTAGTCGGGAGAGCGGATTTGATCAGGCGTTCCCTTAGCCGTCTGCACCGCGGCTTTATATATAAGAACGCTGCGCGAGAGAAGAAGGCCCCGGTTCTCTTCAGATGCTGATTAGTGCACCACCTGTGCCGGGAGTCGCGTCGCATCGGTATAATTGCTATAAACAGCCTTGGAGGCCGTAATAAGTTACTCGGGATACGCGTAACCATGAACTCGTTTTCGAGTGAAGTGTTAATTCTGGGATGACTTTAATGATCTATCTTCAGTTTCCGTATGTCGTATTTTCACGTGCCGCCGCGAGACAGACATTCTACCATTATTTAGCGTGGCGTTTGATGAACATTATCATCAAATTATGACGAGCATTCACTTAAACATTTAATTTGAACAGTTATAGTTGCATCAGCGCATTAGACTCTGAACTGCTCTGGTAGTTGGATTGTGTGGATTCTTTTTGGTCTGTGACTTTCAGAATATAGTGAACATTTTAGAGAGAATGGTTTTTTAATTATGAATCCCAGACAATCTCCTAATTCCTCAGAGCTATAAGCTGTAGCTATAAATGTATTTCTCAGATGAAGTGGGCACTAGGAATTCTAATTAGAGGCTTCACGTTTTGCTAATCACTTTCTGGTTGCCAATATTGTAGTTAGAGAGCCAGTGTTGAGAACGGCAAACAACAGCATTAAATAAATAAAAGGAACATTTTTATAACAATTGTAAGTAGGCTGTTTAGGTTTTTTTATTGGTAACGCCACCTCTGTATGAAAATCACTGGCTGTGCTGTGTGCAGCCTGTGGCTGCTTTGCATTGTTGAAATACTCGCCATTGTAGTGTTAGGCAGCTGGCTGTGAACAGCGCGTAGCGTTGGGCAGTTGGAGGTGAGCCGCCAGCAGTGGTGGATGTGGGGAGAGAGATGGCGGAGTTTTGTAATTTGTCATGAAGTGCTATATATATGATGATATCAAGGTAAATACATTGTTTGTTCTCTATTAATATCTTTCATTTGCTAACTATCCCTATCAGTAGTTAGTGCCTTCCATAGTTTGAATCTTTTATTTAGCTGGCAGTAGTGGCGCTCGCTGTATTGCAGTAGCTTGAGCAGCGAAGATTTTTGTGAGGTAAGTGATTTGTGAAAGGTATAGTTTAATGTTAGTCAGGGCCCATTCTTTTGTAGGGAATTTTGAAAGTCAGATTGCGTTGCGCTAAAAATATTGTGTGTCAGGTTAAGCACAGTCGAGTATAAATTGTTAAAAGGGGAAGTTTCATATGTCGACCCATAGCCTAGGATACCTCACTGGAATCTTCTGATTTTTTCTTGTAGTTTGTGTAATTAGTGTAGATTTTGTTTATTGCTAGCGCATAATTGTAGAGAAAATCTCCTTTGTAGTTGCAGTCTTTCATTGTTGTACAGTAAAACAGGTGTGGCACGCATGTAGATTTGCACCAAGTATTTCGCAGCTGCAATTAACTAGATATTATTTTCAGTGCTATGTTAATGTGTTCCCCTATTTTTGCTCTTCAAATTGTGTTTTTCTGTGTTGTCGTGTGAAATACTGTGACAATAATGGCGTGTGAAAAACGTAATACTAGCTCCAAACTAAATTGAGAAATGACAGTGAAGACGAAAGCAGTGTGTTAGCGCCGCAGAGTAATGAATTAACTGATGTTCAAAGTAGTAATTTGGTAATTGTGCATAGGGAAATGGAGCGGGCGGCAAACAATGGTGTAGACAGTGAAACAATTAGAGAACAGGGAAGCATTATCGATCGATCGGTCGGCAACAGCTCGCCTCAGGAATCCGAAATGACAGGAAACAATCTCGCAAATATTGTAGACTCAGGTTTTGGGTCCTCACCGTTTTCTCAAATGAGTCAAGACACATTTTCTGCTTGTCAAAATGTGAATGTTGCCGGTGCAACTTCACTGCCGAATAGCACTGAGGAACATGTTTCAGACACCAGTGCACTGTTATTACAATTAATGCAACAAATGGGACAAAAGCTTCAAAAGTTAGACATAATGGAACAAAATCTTCAAAAGTTAGATATAATGGAACAAAATCTTCAAAAGTTAGACACAGTGGAACAAAATCTTAAAAAGTTAGACACAATGGAACAACACCAGAGACAAACACAGCAACAGTTAGACGCAATGGAACAAAATCTTCAAAAGTTAGACACCACACTTGAACAAACACGTGAGGATTTAACTAATGAGTTACATCACATTGAATCGAAATGTCAAAAAGTCTGTAACGACGTAAAAACACAAATTTGTGAGCATTTCCAACCTATTTTTTCGCGTCATGAAAATGCTCTACAGAATCACGAAGCAGCCATAAAAGAACTGCAAACTACTGTTCATGAAAATCATGAGACCTTACAAGCTAAATTTGACTCAGTTGCATCTACCGATTCGGTTACGCAACTTGCAAAAACTCAGGAAAACTTGAAGGACACAGTAGATTCGATTTCAACACAAATGGACAATCTGAAACTTGGTTCAGAAAAACACACTGAGGAAATGTGTTCACTATCGGAGAAAGTAGCCGAACTTTCGGATCAGTTCACTAACTTATCTACGAAGGTAGAAGATAATCTGAACGGCACAAAACCGGTAGTCTTTAATGACACAGAAGAGAGCGAACAAATTAGGAAACTGAAACAAAATCTGAATCAAATTAATACGCAACACCAAAGAGAAATCCGCGAAGTACAAGATCAGCTGACACAGGTAATACAAGAATTACGTATTTCAGAGGACACTCGCGCCCCAATACGGGAAGAGGGACATAGAAATACGGATCAACCACAAAATAATAACACAGGACACTTCGGAAATTATGAAAGAAATTGGCAAGGCACACCGAATTTTGAGATGGAACCGCCGACACGACGTAACACGATGATTTTGACTATAAGCTGTTCATTACTACACGTAAATTCAAAACGTTTAAGAATTCTGCCAACGACATTCATCCACAAGCGTGGCTCCATCAATTCTCTCATTGTTTTCCTCCCAACTGGTCATTGGAGCACAGGTTAGAATTTATGTGTGGCTACTTAGAGAATGAACCAGCTGTAAGAATGCGATCGGTCATTCACGATTGCCACAGTGAAGGAGAATTTTACCATGCCTTCCTCTCAGCATATTGGTCTCAAGCCACACAAGACCGAGTAAAACATGGCATCATAATGATGAAACATTTCGAACAATCTGAATTCTCCAGTCTTGTGAAATATTTTGAAGACATGTTGCACAAGAATCAGTATCTTTCAAACCCATACAGCCCCTCAGAACTCATCCGCATTTGCTTACTCAAATTGCCTGAACATTTACAACATATTATTTTAGCAGGACGTTGCAAAGACGACATTGAAGCTTTCCAGGGACTCCTACAAGAATTAGAAATTGACACAGACAGTCGCCGGATGCGAAAACAGGAAAACAAACACTACAGGTCACATACGTCACAATTCCGTGACGACAGAAACAATAACTGGACACGACAAGGCTATTCTTACAACGCAAATCGTAACCAAAACAGACACCACCCGTATGACAACCGTTGGCAGAGTAGTAATAATTACAGGGAAAGATCACCTCTCCGCGGTAGTGACTATCACAGAGACAATCAGAGAAACAGACAATTTGGGAACCAAAATAATTATTATCAAGGGAGACAGAATATCTTTAGACGCTACGGTCCAGCGCGCTGTTACGATTCAGGGAGAAATTCTCCACCACGAGACCGACAAGAAAGAAACTATGGCATCTACCGACATGAAGACAGACGAGATAATCATAACGACAGACCTGAATTTCATCAGAACTGGCGGGATTCAAACAGAGCAGGGCAATTTCGACAACGTGAATTTGTAGAAGCTAGGTCTCCTAATCCCAATAACGGCGAGCGCCAACAAAGAGACAGACAATGACTCGCACAGCAGGCAGCCGCGTGCGCCCGCTGGCTCAGGGAAAAATAACATAGACGCTAACCTTGAGAAAAATTCCAGTATTCTTTACCGACGTATACCACTTGACAATTGCGTTAAAGTTGAAACTCTGCGTACTAGGAAGAGCAAAGGGTTACACCATATTTCACATGTAAAACCGTTTATTGAAAAATAATCTGCTTTTTAACTTTGTCTTTGCCATATAACTTTTCACTTTACATTACTAGTATGCTTTGTCAGACTTAAGAAACTGTTAACATGCAACAATGTTTGAAGTTAAACATCCAGTCTAGAACCTAGGGAACATTTTTAAACAGAAATTACGAATGTATTGTTATAGTGAACAGACGACACAGTGTTGTATTTGTACATTCTTGCTTGTTAGCTGCACGATTACGTAACGACTATCAGGCTTAAATACTTAGGACACATACTGGTACTGCTAATGAGATTTTAATGCAACATTTTGGTTTAGTTGAAAATACATTCTGGGTTTAAAGTACTTTCTGTGAGATACCAGATGACACAGAGGTTAGTTTATGTGACAGCTACACGATTTTATCACGACGCTACTAATGAGTGACAATTTACAATGTTGCTTTTGCGGTGTATCCGTTATATATTTGCACAGTTTTCTGAATTCTTCTGGAAAGTGAAACATGTTTTAGTATTTAACTTTTGTGGTATAGCAACAATGAGACAGCCTTTTTCGTGGCACAACAATACGTTACAGTACAGTACTTTCTTCATCACAACAATAAGCGTAATAACTACGATATCTATACACAAAGCATTTCACTTTTGTTTATCATGAGGTAAGTACATTGACTTCTGCAGAACTTAGCTTTCGGAGGACGATAACTACGAGACTTCCACAGAGATTATGTTGCGACATGACACACAGTTTAGCGCTACAGGACACGTATTTGAGTGATTAATTTTGTACTTAAAACATTTATTTTTAAAGATTTTTAAATTGCAAAGAAAGTTTTCCGTGATACATTTCATTCCATTGCTGTAATCTGTAACACCTGAGGGTATAATTACATTAATCCTCAGGGGGGTACACGCTTCTTTGTGTACCATGTGTGTGGCAACCACAAGGAACCCTAGCTAATATGGTATTTGCTTATACAACTTTACACATCGGTGCCATATTTCTCCAACACATAAATTACACAGCTATCTGATTATTTGACAGAGAAATAAACATTCTTTTTACTACGTCAGTGACAGATGTTTACGCAATTACACAGTTGGATAACTTCACACTTACGAAATTGTATGTTGTTTGTACTTTGTGAACTGTTCATATTTTTTCAGAACCATTGTGATACTATGAGAGCTTTGAATGATATATTTGGTAAGGGAGCATGATTTTAATGTACGTTTGAGGTAGATGACACTTTTTACATGAGCAGAGAATATTTTTTAAGTTTAGTATATTATTGGAGGAAGCTACGACGATTTTGAGAGTTGACTGAGGTGTTATGATGTTATTTTTACGACGACTATGTGTATTATGTTGTTGTGGTATGTTTATGATCAATAAGCTGATGCTATATAAGGAATGTGATTACGTGTTTATATGTATATGAATAATGAATAGAAGTTAGGGACTATGGTTTGTGAAAAAGGTTGTTGGAAACTAAGAATCGTACTTTAAGAGTTATGAAATGTGTGTATATGCATGAGTGTATCACAATGCTGGCGAAAATTTTTTGGACGCTGTTATATTTATAGGATTTTGTTTCTACAGATTTGTAACCCAGATTCTTGACCTGTGAAATATTTTTATATGAGACTGTCACTGTAGCAGAAACTGGTGTCGTAAATATTTCCGTACGAAAGTTAAGTGACCACCTGCACTTAATGCGTTGTGAGCGGCCAGGTGTGCCAGCCGCCTTGAGAAAAAGCCATTAGGTGGTAGAAAAAAAAAGGGGAGGCCATTATCCTCGCTATTGACATTCCTTTGTAGAAAGCATCGTAAATACGACACGCTAATAATAACTTGGAAACATTTTTACATCTGCACACCTGATTAGGACAAGTGTCTATCTACGAGAATTGAGAGAAATGCCATATGGCTTGCTTTATGTATTTATTTACTCATTTTGTTTAATATCTAGTTTCTAGCTGCACTGCAGCACTGGTTAAAATAAAATTTTATAGATGTACTAATATAAATATTTTCTGTCTCCAGATCCAGAAAATAATAGTTTTGTGATATATTTCCAAAAAATGAGGGAGCATAAAAAGACATTTCCCTTCACAGGAATTGCATAAACAAATTCTTTACGATTTGGTAACTTATCTGCTAGTGTAAGTTCTCGTGATGCATCACTCTAGTGTTAAGATGTGATATAGGTATTAGACATGGCCATTTTTAGTGTAATATTTTTTCTGCTTGAGCTATGTCATGTTTAGGTATAAGTTGCTGCTGTTTGCCAGGCATAGTGTTATTGAATTTGACTTTGTATTATTCTGTTAAGCCAGTTTTACTAATGATTTATTTTTATTGTTTGCTGCACATTACCTTAGATTAGTTGTAATATTACAATTGCTTTGCTAATTTCTTAATGCTGCTTGCTTCGCAAATCTGCATTTTTTTCATTGTTGTTTATATTAATTGTTTTATGTGATGCTGCATTGCCTCGTCCCTTGGTATATATATCTGAGCTCAGTAGATTTAAGTTAGCTTAAGAGGGGGTAGACTATATAAGAAACTAACTATGATGAATTGGAAGCAATGCATTAACAAGGTATATGAAAAAGATTTGGGCCAAATGAGTATTGTACAATGAGAAATAATTATTTTGAGAGAAATATGAATAGAATACAGGAAGGAGGTTTAGATAGGACCTTTTGGAAATAATGAAGAACGCAGGGAGATCTCCGAGAAGTAAAGAAAGTTTTGTTTGCAAAATACTGCAGTAAAACAAACCCTGTCCTTTCCTTTTGTGTTATCCCTCTATGTGTTTGTGTACCCTTGTGTATTTGTTTTCTTCCTGTCTCTGTGTAGTTTCATAGAATTTTTTTTCTAATACTATTCACTATGATGAGGAATACTGTTATCCTCAAATATAATTGGTATTAATAATATGTTATTTAACTTGTAAATATGCTTAGATATTATTTATTCTGTTTTGTTGTAATGCTCATGTGTGAAGTTGATGTTTCAATAATTATTCTGATCTTTTATGTATTTACTTATGTCATAATTCCTGTAACATTGATGTATATGTTTATTTCTATTGTGTTGTAAAGCCTGTACTACAAATGTTATCTGTATTGTTATGTTCTTTAATGATGTATTTTGTACCTTTGTAATTGTACTCTCATGTTATAAAATTGTAATTGACAGCAGTTCATCAAATTAAGTAACTTGTAAGTTCCATTTCACTGCACACGTTTCTGTTGGTCATACTATATGGACAATATGTGACAAGTAGGGACTGTTAGTGTTTGCACATGTGTTAATAATTCAGCAAGGGGCTGGATAACAGCATTGCTGGTTCTAAGGACAATTCCAAAAACTTTGTGAGTGGACAAGTGGTGGTTTATGGACTTGCTATATTAGCCGCAAGACTCTTCAATGGTGATTGTGCACCTGCACAGTCACAACAGATGGCTGCTGGCCATCTCTACAAGGACTACAGTGGGTCTGCATCCTTGATGACCCACCAGTACCATTATCTCTACAAGGACTACAATGGGTCTACCTCTTTGATGATCCATCAATACCATTATTTCCACAAGGACTGCAGTGGGTCTGCGCCCCTGGTGGCCCACCAATACCATAATCTCTACCAGGACTACAGTGGGTCTGCTCTGTGATGACCTACCAAACGATATTCTTCAAAACTTCGATTGACTCCGCTGTGGGTTTGCTCTGTTGTGGCCCATTACCTGTCAGCATGTCAAGAGTCAGCACTGTCTTTCCGTTGGAAGGACAACACTACTTCTTCAAGACTGCATGGAAATCCACTACTTCCGTGTGCATTTTCTTTTACTGCTCAGACTTTGAGAAAAACACTGCAATGTGATGAATGATCAGGACTGTCTTTATGGACTGTGAGAAAATTTTAGCTTTTGACCAACATTGTATCAATAAGTGTGTGCATTTGATTTCTTTGTTATTGTAATTATGAAAAATTTTTTTCAAATCTGTATTGGGCACTGCCCAAACCAATTTGTAAAATTTTTTGTGAGGAGCATGGGGGCTATGTAAGTAGGCTGTTTAGGTTTTTTTATTGGTAATGCCACCTCTGTATGAAAATCACTGGCTGTGCTGTGTGCAGCCTGTGGCTGCTTTGCATTGTTGTAATACTCGCCATTGTAGTGTTAGGCAGCTGGCTGTGAACAGCGCGTAGCATTGGGCAGTTGGAGGTGAGCCGCCAGCAGTGGTGGATGTGGGGAGAGAGATGGCGGAGTTTTGTAATTTGTCATGAAGTGCTATATATATGATGATATCAAGGTAAATACATTGTTTGTTCTCTATTAATATCTTTCATTTGCTAACTATCCCTATCAGTAGTTAGTGCCTTCCATAGTTTGAATCTTTTATTTAGCTGGCAGTAGTGGCGCTCGCTGTATTGCAGTAGCTTGAGCAGCGAAGATTTTTGTGAGGTAAGTGATTTGTGAAAGGTATAGTTTAATGTTAGTCAGGGCCACTCTTTTGTAGGGAATTTTGAAAGTCAGATTGCGTTGCGCTAAAAATATTGTGTGTCAGGTTAAGCACGGTCGAGTATAAATTGTTAAAAGGGGAAGTTGCACAATGATTTCACCTGCCGCCCCACATATGGTGCATCGGCCGGAAAATGCATCTTTTCTACATCACATTCTACATTTCATAACAAAATAATCCCACCTACCGCCCCACATAGGGTGCATCGGCCGGGAATGAAACTGAGTAAAAGTGAAAGTGATTTTTAAATATTCGGAATCGGAAGTGAAATGCCACATGCAACTGAGTAATAGAACAGTGATAGTGGTACGTGTGCATGTGCATGACGCAATTGGATTAACAACGCATCTGGATTGACGGAGCTGGCACTGAGTCTAGCAGTGCTGCCGGCATCGCGAGAAGCCAGTTTCTCCTCACCGCAGCAACCGGAGCCGCGCCAGCAGTTGCGGGCCACGCAAACACACAGCAGCCGAAGTGCTGTCTGCAGTTTAACGTGCCGCGTCGCATCAGTAATCCTGGTATGCCGCGCCGGCAACGCCATACATCGTGCAGTAGGAACTAAGTTAAGTGAAAAGCTGTTGAAAATTTTACTAACCTGCACTAAAAGACTGTCAGCGATGGAACTGCCAGAAGGAACCGAGGTTAAACTTAAATCAGAACCTATGTCTGTTGAGGGAACTGTAAATCCAGACAACGGTTCAAGTGTAAATATGCATGAAAATAGTAATGTTAAACTGAAATATGAAGTATTGTCTCCTGACAGTAGTGTGAATAGGGGCAATGATTCAGTAATAGAGACCACTGCAGTAAAGCAGAAATTATAAATTGTTAATTTATTGGGTGATAGTTTATCTGATGAGTTAAAAACGAAACAGTCATCAGAGGTGGTAGAGTTTAAAAGGGATAATTTAGATATGACTGATCGATCAGAAGTTTCATTTAGTTTTGATGATTCTGGTGTTGGTGCTAGTTTTTCGTCAACTGAGTGTGATAAAAAACCAGCTAGTGAGCAACCCAAAGATACTGTGGCTATTGATTTCAATGTTATATTACAAGCAATAGCTGCCAGTAATGCTAAAATGACAGCTGAATTACAGTCTGAAATAACTGAGGTCAAAAGCAGTAATGCTGAATTAAAGTATGAGATTGTGGCCAGCCAAATTAATTTTAATAAACGGTTTGAGGCAATGAACAATAAATTAGAATCTAATAAAGCTGAATTAGAAACTTCCTTCAAGACTGGCAGCAATAAGTTGAAAGAGGATCTAGACAGTTTAAATTATAAAATTGATTAGAACCATGAGGATATTAAGAAAAAAGTTGCTCAATAGTTATCTGAGATGTATAAAACAGTAAAATCCGTAGTTGCTGAGGTTTGCAGAGACTTCGAATAGGGAGATGCGAAGCTGGAGCACAAGTTAACAGAAAAGATCTATGCGGAATCTGGACTGTGCTCAGATACGTTTAAAGATGTTAATATAAAAGTAAACATGTGTCAAGCAGAAGTAGACGCAATCAAAACTCATACTACTCACATTGTGCAAAGATTAGATAATGTTGAAATGAGAGTAGAAAATATTTGTACTAACATTGCTAACATTGAGAGTAAAGTAGCTTCAGTTACTTCTGGTAATGGTAGTATGCAACAAGTTGTAGCTGCAAACGCCGCTTTTATCAGATGTCTGCAGTTCTTGCGGTTCTATCCAGATAAAAATATCCACCCGCTAGATTTCTGGAACGATTTTGAAGATGTGATTCCACCAACTTCGTCTGAACGAGAGAAAATCTTATTTATTAGAAGCCATTTAGCAGGTGACGTGATGTTATGTTGAAGTGTAAAACATTAGCGGAATTTAAAACAGCTTTCATTAATGAGTATTGGTCTAGCAATAAGCAAAATGAAGTGTTGAGAGAATTTTGGAGTGGAAAACGCTTCAATGTAGGCAAGGAATCTATTAAAGAGTTTGATAGGTCATGGATTTCACGTTTGTCACATTTGGCGGAAAAGCTGAAACCTGAAATGATAATACTAGATCTTGAAGCCAAACTGCCATGGTATTGGCAAACTAGAATTATATCTGCCCCTAGAGACAATCGTGATCGTTTCATTGAGTATTTGGAACGTGTAGAGCGTGTTGCTGCCAATGAGGAGCAAGCACGTAATAACAGAAATGCTTATAACACTAGTAGTAATTTTAAGAACGAGCAGAATGGCAATGTAAACATCAGAACAGTAGGTGTTCCCCATCCTAAGAGAGGTAGGAATTGGAGAAATAATTATCAGAAACAACAATGGCATCCAAATGATAGTAATTTTGTTCTGAACAAAATTATGCAGGTAAACAACAGTGCAGAAAACAATACTGTGCCAGTTAACTATAACGGAAATGAAGGAAACAGTAGTTGGCCGAGGCAGGAAAACTACTTCCCGTCTATGAAGACACTGGAGCTCTCCAGGCGGTTATTTTTCCTAAGCCAGTAATTACAGTAATTGGTAAGACAGATAAGAATACTCAGACTGAACATGTGGATCAGGGGTCGGTAGCATCTAAGGATACAGCAAAAATATTAGATCACTCACAGTATTTGATAGATACCGTGTTAGAGACGCTTATTAAGTGGGAAGAGAAAGAGAAGGCGCAGCAGTGTAACGGTAGGGAAGAGCTACAAAATACTGAATTGTCAGGTGAAGAAGCAGAAGAAATTCATGCTTATATTTACGATGAGGATGATGTGCTCTTATCTAAAGTGCCTGTGCAGGATGTTGATACTGTACTAATAGATTTAGGAGAGGAGGTAAGTGAGAATGTAGAGGATAGCCTGTTGGGGGTGATGAACCCAGTAGCTGTGACCAGTTTTCACTGGAGAAGGAACCCGTCGATAATAGTGAAAGTGGTTTAGCTGTAACTAGTGTTATGCCCGGTCTGGAGGCGCAGAATCGCTCAGACTACAGTAATTTGGGTCATGTTCAGCAAACTAAATGTAATGAAGTCGTGCGGTGTTTCGATTTGAAATTAATAGACCGACTGGAAAAGGCAGCTGAAAATGTAATTCAGGAAACCCCTACACACTTTGACCTAAATGTAATGAAGACAGATGTCGATCACTTTAGTTGGAGACAAATCCAAAAGGAACTATTGGATGAGTTTGAGGAACGATCTGTACAAACCAGAATAAGCCACCCTACAATAATAGTGAATTTGTTTGGTATCAATGTACGTTGTCTCTTAGACAGTGGAAGTGAGGTGAGTGCGATATCTCTATCCTTCGTTGATGGATTACCTGGTAAAGACAAGCTTACAGTAATGAGGGTATCAGGACTAAGAATAATTGGTGCTACTGGCAAGGTGTCAAAAACGGTAAAGCAAGAAGCTTTGCTGCCCTTTGATATTAATGGTAATTTAACTGATCATCCATGCTTAATTGTAAACAATCTCAGTATTGAGGTTTTAATTGGCATAGATTTCTTGTCGAAATATCAGAGTGTTGTTGACTTTGAAAGAAGCCGGTTAAAAATGGTCTTGCCGATAACCGGAGTAATTACGGTAACTTTTGTTGATAAACATGTAGTAACTAATATTGAAACTTGGGAGCTGCCTATACGAGTTCTGAACAATAGGAGATATTGGGACGAAGGTGTTAATCTTAGTAAAAGTAAGCTAAACACAGAAGAAAGAAAGAAGCGTCATGATGCAAAAGCTGTACCCACCAGTTTTGAAATAGTTCAGTTAGTCCTTGTCAAAACCAAGGAAAAATCAAAGAAAATAAATGCAGAAACAAAGAAATTCATGTTCGTTTACCAAGAACCTTTCAGGATCATAGGAAAACCACATGCCAATGCATATAGGGTAGAGTACCCTAAGAGTAAAAAGATATTAGGTCTCAGGAACGTGATCGACCTGTAGAAGTTCATAGGTAGTGAATGAATTCTGTAGGGAGGAGGTTGTTCTGTAACCTCTACACCGTGTGGCAGCTGTGCAGTCCCAGCTGTGTGAGATCTTCTTTCCATTTCAGGTCTCACTCATTCTTCATCTTTCCTATCCACCAAAATTTCGGCTCTTACTCTCAAATACTAAAATCTTCCGGTATGACTATCAGGCCAGCATTAAACTAATGAATTCTGTAGGGAGGAGGTTGTACTGTAACCTCTACACAGTGTGGCAGCTGTGCAGTCTTAGCTGTGTGAGATCATCTTTCCCATTTCAGATTTCACTCATTCTTCATCTTTCCTATCCACCAAAGTTTCGACTCCTTCTTTGCAATACAAAAATTTTCTCTCATGACTATCAAGCCATGAGTTTTGTAACCATTCTACCCACCGATTAGTGAAAGAAAAAACCTAATGTGACAAACCTAACAGTGACATAAACAACACAGAAGTATGATGTAATTAAGATACAAATGTATTTGAGTAACAAGTATGTATAGAACCCTGGTAATATTATAAGTACAAAGTTGTTGTTTTATTGGAAATGGTCCACCAACAGTAATTTAAAAAGATATACAAATTCGTGTACAAGTAGGATCTGAAGTGGCAGTGAAACCTATTGTATGCTGTAGAGCTAACTAATTAAGTAAAAGAGATTGCTTACTGTTATGAAAAATATGCAGATAAGTTGTAAGAATGAACTCACCTTGTGTAGCAAGGAATGGGAGTTTAACAGAATTGAACAGTGTTTGAGGTTGAGACTTCAAGGACACGTCCTTGAAATATTTATAAGGTTGGAGCTGGCCATTATTTGATGTAGTGTGTGACAGGACACACCTACACGTATAGAGGTTATGAGTTGGAGTCGTGAATGCGACCATATGTACCCTTATGTTAGATGAGACAGAGCAGCTCATGGTGTCCTATAGGTTTAAGGAATTTAGCATTACGGTCGGCCATAATTACTTAATGCACTTTAGTGGCAGGTCGAGAGAGACTACCTGTGGTTTCAGCGTCCGATCGAGTGGAAATGGATTGTCACGTGAGCAAACTGATCAGCTGCAATACACTATAGATATGAAATAAATGTGCTATCCTTTGCGTTAAATGTTAATAGAGTGAGTGTTAAATAAGTACATACACTAGCAACATAATTGAGTAACATAATGGCAAACGTGAAACATTATTTACAGCTCAGCATAAATACACTTCGATGAAGTAAGTACATAATTGCAGATGTGGAACTGACACAGCAGCAGAGGACCAATAAGTGGATTTAGTAGTCAACTAAACGTAGTGTGTTTTCAACACTCAGAACTGTACTATTACCACAAGTTACTCACATGTACAAAGACGCTCAGAAGACAACTACTAATCAAACATACTCATACTATCCCTAAGAATAACGTAATCTAAGATGAGTCAGCTAAGTAAATAAAATACAGATTTGTCAGGAATGTACCGAGCATTGGTTCAGTGTTCCGGCCCAGAAATAATAAATTGAGATTAAATAGGATTTATGATTGTATGCCTTGAGCATAAATTATCTCTAGTAGGTGACTAACGGCGTTTTGAGCCATTTATTTATCGATTTTATGACAGTTAAGTAACTGCGAGAGTAAAATTGAAAACGTTCTGTTAACTTTGTTCCAGTAACACATTGAAAGATAAAATGTATGTATCCCCATTTCATAGTGACCCACCCTTAGATATTAAGTGAACAGAGTCTGAGGCACTCTTTTTGTTTGTTCTACAGGACAAACCAGATAATGGCAGCCTGGTAGCTGCGTGAAAGCGTGGAGTGACTTGGACACAACTCACAGTGACCCTTCCCCTTTCCCCATGTAATTTAGAGTGAACATGAAGGACGCACTCCATAGCAACTTCCCCTCCTCTACCCTTGTGAATGGAAGTGTAGAACGCCAGCCAAAGTGGCTAAAACCACGTGTGTAAAAATGAAATTGTCATGATTTGTGAAATTTTCTTTCAGGTTGAGAAAAGACTGCTTAAATATAATTATCTGTTTATGTATCATGAATAACTGTGTTATTTTCTTTGAATTTGTGTATGTAAAATGTATTTAATGGATTTAACATTTTCATAATTTCACATCTTTTTTGTGTTTGTCTGTCTAAGGCAATATGTATGCGAAAAATGTTTCATCGATTTTGCTTAAATTTTGAGTGATAATGTTGCTTAAGAGGCAGTGAACATGCCAGCAATTTAAATAATTGAGGTAGGTAATCAGTTTTCTTTTAATATTTCTATATGTTTACATTTCAATTTTAATTTTTCGTGGGGAGTTAAGCTGTACTCTTACTTCCCTTTTTGTAATTAATTTTTTTCCATTTAAATTAAAAAAAATTAAGTAGAGGGTGATGTAAAGAAGCAGCATACTCACACCTTACAAAATTCACATCAGTCTTTCCATTGTGTGCCAGCCAGTCCGACGTCATAAATGTTGCACAGTACTTTAAAAATCAAGTAAATAACCTGAAACGTTTCTATCATGTCAGGAGTAATACTAAATCAATATGTGTTGAATATCAGTTCAGTAACTTTAACCATTTTCGAAATTTGGATGTTTATATGTAAAAATCATTGGCGCAACAGAAAAGAGCTAGAAGCTTAAAAATTTATATCTTAGTAGAAACAGTATTCTGGATCTCACAAATTAAAATTTTAGTTGAAATTCATGATTTTCTGGTTTTTTTTCTTAGAAATTAAGGAAGCAATATAGATTAAGTAGGTACACAAATAAGGCTAGGATGTTTAAATTTAAGTAGAAGGGAGATCCGCTGTAATCATAAAGATGTGAGAAGTTTCAACTGAATGACTATAAAACTATAGCTATAGCGTATCTCCAAAGAGCAAGTTCAGAGGTCGTCTACTGCGTGTAGTGTAATTAAATTAATTCTCTCGCCCAAAATATTTGACTTAGCCATGCCAGACTTTTATTATGATTACTTACCTGTGTGCTGATTGCACATTTAAATTGAGAGCTTCATCGGAAATCAGCAAAGGAAGCAATGATTTATTCAATAACTTAAAGTGGTGCATTACTAGCCCAGCGGCTAGTCGGGAGAGCGGATTTGATCAGGCGTTCCCTTAGCCGTCCGCACCGCGGCTTTATATATAAGAACGCTGCGCGAGAGAAGAAGGCCCCGGTTCTCTTCAGATGCTGATTAGTGCACCACCTGTGCCGGGAGTCGCGTTGCGTTGGTATAATTGCTATAAACAGCCTCGGAGGTCGTAATAAGTTACTCGGGATACACGTAGCCATGAAATCGTTTTCTAATGATCTATCATCAGTTTGCGTATGTCGTATTTTCACGTGCCGCCGGGGGACAGACATTCTACCATTATTTAGCGTGGCGTTTGATGAACATTGTCATCAAATTATGGCGAGCATTCACTTAAACATTTAATTTAAACAGTTATAGTTGCATCAGCGCATTAGACTCTGAACTGCTCTGGTAGTTGGATTGTGTGGATCCTTTTTGGTCTGCGACTTTCAGAATATAGTGAACATTTTAGAGAGAATGGTTTTTGATTATGAATCCCAGACAATCTCCTAATTCCTAAGAGCTATAAGCTATAGCTATAAATGTATTTCTCAGATGAAGTGGGCACTAGGAATTCTAATTACAGGCTTCACGTTTTGCTATTCACTTTCTGGTTGCCAATATTGTAGTTAGAGAGCCAGTGTTGAGAATGGCGAACAACAGCATTAAATGAATAAAAGGAACATTTTTACAACAATAATTCCACCCGCCGCCCCACATATGCTGCATCGGCTGGAAAATGCATCTTTTCTTCATTACATTCTACATTTAATAACAAAATAATCCCACCCGCTGCCCCATACTACCAACCAATCCCTTGTTCTATTCAAGTTGTGCCACAAATTTCTCTTCTCTCCAATTCTATTCAATACCTCCTCATTAGTTATGTGATCTACCCATCTAACCTTCAGCATTCTTCTGTAGCACCACATTTCGAAAGCTTCTATCTCTTGTCCAAACTAGTTATCGTCCATGTTTCACTTCCATACATGGCTACACTCCATAAAAATACTTTCAGAAACGACTTCCTTACACTTAAATCTATACTCAATGTACTTCTTCAAAAACACTCTCCTTGCCATTGCCATTCTACATTTTATAAACTCTCTACTTCTACCGTCATCAGTTATTTTGCACTCCAAACAGCAAAACTCCTTTATTACTTTAAGTGTCTCATTTCCTTATCTAATTCCCTCAGCATCACCCGACATATGGTTCAAATGGCTCTGACCACTATGCAACTTAACTTCTGAGGTCATCAGTCCCCTAGAACGTAGAACTAATTAAACCTAACTAACCTAAGGACAGCACACACATCCATGCCCGAGGCAGGATTCGAACCTGCGACTGTAGCGGTCGCTCGGCTTCAGACTGTAGCGCCTAGAACAGCACGGCCGCTAGAGCCGGCTCACCAGACATAATTCGACTATATTGCATTATCTTTGTTTTGATTTTGTTGATGTTCATCTTATATCCTCCTTTCAAGACACTGTCCATTGCGTTCAGCTGCTCTTCCAGGTCCTTTGCTGTCTCTGACAGAATTACAATGTCATCGGTGAACCTCAAAGTTTTAATTTCTTCTCCATGGATTTTAATTCCTACTCCGAATTTTTCTTTTGTTTCCTTCACTGCTTGCTCAATATACAGATTGAACAACATCGGGGAGATGCTACAACCCTATCTCGCTCCCTTCCCAACCATTGCTTCCCTTTCATGCCCCTCGACTCTTATAACTGCCATCTGGTTTCTGTAAAAATTGTGAATAGCCTTTCATTCTCTGTATTTTACCCCTGCCACCTTCAAAATTTGAAACACAATATTCCAGTCCAAACTGTCAAAAGCTTTCTCTAAGTCTACGAATGCTAGAAATGTGGGTTTGCCTTTCCTTAATCTATTTTCTCAGATAAGTCGTGGGGTCAGTATTGCCTTTTCCCCATATAATTTAGCTTACCGGATACAGATGCAGTATGAGCACATTACGAATCCACAGCACAGCAGCCCCAGGGCTAGTTGGAAGTTCAATGACGTCTGTAAAAGGTGGCCCGAACTGCACTCCACAGTTCCTTTGACTCCCACTTTCTAAAGGAGCGTAGCAGTTGGGGGAGGCGCATTTCGCGGCCGTGGCCTGGAGTTTAATTAGTTAGCCTGCTAGCCTGGGCCGCTACGCAGCGACGCATGGGCGTCTGTGTTCTGCGGTGACTCCACCCCCTTCCCCACAACCCTGTCTCACACCCCGCCCCCTCCCGCCTTGCCCCACCACGAGGCTTGGGCAGGACCTGACTCACCAGAGCATCCATAGTCTAGAGGCAGCTGCTGATGAACCCTGCTGGGGTTGCTAATGGCGCTACCAGACCTCACGCAGTGACAGCCAACTGGAGAGGGGGAAGAGGGGGAAGGGGGCAGGTGGTAGAGGTTGTCTCGAGTTGCTCTGTAGCTGCATTGTTCAGAAGAAATCTCTGTGAAGGTAACATCTAAAGGAAGCTGGACCGTGGGTACTAAATGCAGCTAACTGCTAAAAATTGGAAATGCTTAACATTTGGTTTTGCACTACTACACATTGTCCTAATTTGATTTATATTCGGCAGCTGTGTCTTCACTGAATTGCCCCAAGAAAGGTTTGCGCCACTTGTACGAGAGAAGATAGGAAGTAACACACAATAATTTAATTACCAAAAAGATTAACAGACAAAATAAAAAAATCATAAATAAGCTTACATCTTTTATCTACTTTTCTACATAGTCATCAACGATGGCTACACATTTCCCCCATCGTGTTACCAGTTTCAATACGCCCTGTTAGTTGATGTCTTTGATTGGAGTATAGCCGTCTGAAGACCGCTGATAGCCGGCCGGGGTGGCCGATCGTCTCTAGGCTCTACATTCTGGAACTGCGCTGCTGCTACAGTCGCAGGTTCTAATCCTGCCTCGGGCATGGGTATGTGTGATGTCCTTAGGTTAGTTAGGTTTAACTAGTTCTAAGTTCTAGGGGACTGATGACCTCAGAAGTTAAGACCCATAGTGCTCAGAGCCATTTGAACCATTTGTGTCGCAAAGCTTGGGATGCCAAGCAATTTCTTCATGGAACGAAACAGATGAAAGTCCTAGATGCAAGGTACGGTGTGTGTGGTGGATACTGGAGCACCTCCCACCCGAATTTGACGATCTTCTCATGAATGGAAATAACTAAACTGGGGCGAGCATTGTCATGAAGAAGTCTGACACCTTCAGGATTAATGAAGCTGCATTTGTTAAGAGCGTCAACCAAAATTTTAATGCAGGCAACAGTATTCACAGTGGTCTTGTGTGCAGCAAAATCCATCAATAACGCAGCAAGCGTATTCCAGAACACTGTCACAAGCACTTTCCTGGCAAAATGAGTTACTTAATTTTTTTGGTACTGGGGGACCAACCTCCACTCCATAGAAGCCTGTTCCATTTCGGGTGTGTAGTGGTACGCCCACGACTCATAACAAGTGACAATTCTTTTCAGAAATTTTGACCTTTCTGGGGCGTAACGTGTTAAGTGATTCAAGCTTCTCATGATTCGCTGCCCATTCTCATTGAGTGTCACACTCTTAGGCACCCAGGGATCACTAACATTAATAAATTTCATTTTTTCGTGAACAATATCATACACCGCACCATAGGAAATGTTGAATTGCTACGATAAGGTACGCAACTGCACACGCCGGTCGCTCAAATTTGCTGCCTCAATGGCTTTGACATTCCGCACGGTTGCAGCTGCAAGCAGCGACTCTGAGCGGGGCGAATCACTAAGGTTCACCCGGCCCTCTTGAAAGAATGGTCACCACGTGGACACATTGCTACGGTCCATGCAGTCGTCCCCACACACGCCTCGCACGGGCTTGCGAATTTCACTCGGTTTATGGGCTTTGGTCCACAAATATTGAACTACAGTTCGCTGCATATCACAAGCTGATGAGAGTAACATGTGCGTCATGTTTGTTTCGCATTTCATGCTTCTCTCGCTAGAGCTGCACATGGAAACAAAATATCCTCTGCAGCGCCAACTTCAATCTACACCGTCGTGGAACTTCAACATTCTAGCTGTACCAGAGGAGGAAAAAGCTATTGGGCGCTCCTTTCCGATCTTCCATCGTAATTCTGACAATGTGTGTGATCTTACTGAAGGTGAACGAGTATAGGTAAAATATACTCGATAACAGCAATCAGAAATAACTTTACTGTGAAATGGAAAAATAACCAAAATGAAGAAATTTTTTTGAAAGAGAACATATTCTTGCTTGTGTGACGTCAAAACCTCCTGTTAGGTAGTATTTAGTACCTCTTTGCTGCACCCCTACACCCCCCTCCCCACCCTCCCCCACCGATCGCTCGTACATGCTCGTGCATTCGTTGCTGTAATTAACGTGGTCGAGATATTGCAGCTGAAGCCTTCCCGTCTGGACTGTCACGAGGGTTGTTGCCATAATGCATATTTCCATGTATGAACTCGTCGTAAGTATGCTCAGTCAGGCTGACGTCAGTACGTTAAACAGGTCTATCCAGTCAGTTGATTCCAGCCGCCATGTTCACTGACTGGGCTTGGTGTGCTCAAGCAATGTCCTCTTGAAAGACGAACCCATCGACGAAATGTTGGCTTCTGGGTTGAGCAACAGCTTGGAAAATATTTTCCCAGTGTTACAGATCCTTCAAATTACCCTCGATTTCGATGAAAGGCGTCTGACATCTGTAAATGACACTGTCACACACCCTGATAAAAAATTCTCCAGGTTCAACCCATTTGAGTGCATGCCTACTACTCATTATTCTTGGATGGGCATCAGCTGTCAGACCAATCTTGCTTGCATTCATAGCAAAGATAATCCAACACCTCTGATCAAGCTACCATTCCACGTGTTCCCCTGCCCGGTTTCTTTGCACATCACAGTTCTTGCGGTTTCTTTTTTTTTTTTCGCAATGGAAGTCTAAAGACATAACTGGTCACATGAAGGCGGCTGCGTATTTGTCTCTTCTCTTGAATCTTCATGAGGCTACCGTCGAATCACTACGTGAGCTGTGTTTACTCATAGGGTTCAGTCACTGAATGGTGTTGCTGCAGTTTTCACCAATTTAGCGGTCGAAGTCCCACACTGCCAATTTTTGTGGCTCATAAGTGGCACTGAAAGCACTATCTAGTATCGAAATGTAGCAAGCCACCCGCAGGCCTTACCATTCCATTCAGGGCTGGAGGAACAGCAACCTCTATTGAACTCCACCGAGAACACAGGTTTAGTTCTACTCCCAGTATATAGATTGCTGTGGTGTATACAGCGTTACCCTGTTGTGAAAAAACCGCAGAAAAAGAGGTTTATGATAAAAATAAAATAAAGTATACGATTTGAGAGATAGGTGCATTCTTTTTACCCCTCAACCTGCTGTCACTGTTACACCTATATCGCTGCATAACAATAGGTGTATTACATGTAGGATTTCACACACCTTGCGAGAGCAATAAGGCATCAAATGCGCCTAACGTCTAACGAATGACATTCACCGTAAGCATACCATTATACGACCACCCTCAATTCTTTTAAATGATAAAGAAATGACGCAACACGTATTTAAGAGATGTTATTCTCTGTAACATACAGATTTGAAGGTGTAGATGTGGAAATAATTGTGTTTGGTAACTTAGTGGCTCACAGCTGGGAATGAGTTCAGAGATTCGACAAAATACTGATGCTGCAACAGCTGAAATATACACTTAAAATCAACTCCTCAGCCACATCGTTAATTTTCGGGCTCCCAATAAGCTAAAATGAAACAAAATGGCTGTACATATTACGAGGTATGACACAACATTGCAATGTAATAGTGTATAATCCTTGCAGAAACGGTGATATCGGCGTCGTAATTCACAGAAAATAGAGACGAAATGATTTTTTACAGCAGCGAAAGCATTGGGCAACTACGAGTAATTGTCGAAGTGACGTAAATATATACCGTGACAGAGTACTCGAAAGGAAACCTACAGTGCACATACCTAAGCAGTCTTGCACAGGGATCAGAAACACAATCCATTCTGTAGTGGTCTTCACCCTGGTAATACCAACTTCTTTAGCCAATGGGGATTTAGAAGTTCCCCATAATCACAAGTATGGACACTTTATAAAATCGATAACATAACTTTGGTCACTTCTGGGATTTTCACTTGACATGTAAATATGTTATTTAAGTTATAGTCTACAGTGGTGATTGTGCATGATAATAGTCAACCTGAACTGTCTCATTGTACAGTATAATCCTAAACGTCGTTTTATATGCGAGAGGTCACTTCCAAGCGAACATTACGCTCCACCTGGGAAACTTTCTGGAACTTCCAATGGAAACGGCATCCCATGGATGCAGCATGGCGGTGAAGAACCAAGGACAGGGTCTCAAATCCGATAATGTAAATTCTGCAGACACAGATTTGTCTTTGTTGTCAGTCACAAGCAACTCCGGTAGACCTTCAAGAAAAAAGTGTTGCAAGGATTGATGGGAGCGATTTGTCTTCGTAGAGTGTATGGGAACCACAGAAGAAAACTTGCTACATGTGTCGACGACAATCAGCCACTGAGTGTTTCAGTAGGTTGCAGCAAAATCCTAATACAAACTGTGCCATGGCGCTTCAGACTACGGCCAATCAAAGAACCTGTGAACAAGGCCTGCCAGTGTCCTGCACAAGCATGGCACTTGGCCTCCACCTGCTCTATTTGCGAGTCCACGCCAAACCATGTGCAACGTCAGGGAGCTGATTGTCTGGAGGGGACATGCCGCTGTGATCCAGATGAAGCAATCTAAGAACATGTCTCTAGATGGTTCAAATGACTCTGAGCACTATGGGACTTAACATCTATGGTCATCAGTCCCCTAGAACTTAGAACTACTTAAACCTAACTAACCTAAGGACACCACACATTCATGCCCGAGGCAGGATTCGAACCTGCGACCGTAGCAGTCGCGCGGCCCCGGACTGAGCGCCTAGAACCGCTAGACCACCGCGGCCGGCCCAGTCTACGAAGGAGATCGCTTAAAAATCTTTCGTGGATCCATCCTAGACTATATCTCGAGGACGTACGAAATAGGACTACCAGGAGATATTGAATGTATACAGAGATGAGCAGCACGAATCACCGGAAGCGATTGTTCAGGATTAGTGCCTAGCAGTCCTACACATGCTAGCACAGACAAGTCATGCCGAAGTGATAAGTATCTGCTAGCCACTGGGCTAACAATTTGTTTCACAGTGTGAAGCAAACCAGTGTGCGCATAGCGCTCCTGAATCACTGAAGTCCAGTTCCGCTGCCGTGGCCTGGACTATGGACTATTTTCCAGTGATCTGATGGAAACTAGTCCAACGTGTCTGAGTCGGGTGCATCGATGTTGGAACATAATGCTTCTGATGCTTTAAACTATGCATCCGATCCCAGGGAAAGACGCATAAGCATGTCTGCATTGGCATGCTTGGATGTGGCCTGTACAGTATCTCATACTGGTAGTAAGATAAGGTGAGAGCCAAGCGTTGCAGTTTCTGCTCAGTGTATTTCGGATTGAGCCTGGCCGCGATCGAAAGTGGCTGCAAAGGATTGTGATAGGTGACCAGGTGGAATTTCCTTCCGTACAAATACTAATGAAATTTATTCACTCCATAGATGATAAGAGCCTCCTTCTCTATTTGCGAATAGTTGCTCTGAGCTTCGTTAAGGAATATGAAGGCGAAGGCTACTAATTTGGCAGCAGAACCAATGCTGTGCGAGAGCACAGCAACAATTCCATATGGAGAGGAAGCCATGGCCAAGATTACAGGTTTGTAATATGAAAATGAACTAGGAGGCGTCCACTGAGCAAAGCGTCTTTGAGTCGTCGAAAAGCAATGTCAGATTCCTGGGACCATAAAAACGGTACATCCTGGCGGAGAAGGCATGACAAACGGTGCCGCTATCTGAGCTGCATTCGGAGTGAAGTGGATGTAATATATCAGCTTTCCCAATACTGACTATAATTCAGTGACATTCCTTAGGGTCTGGAGTCACAAATAGCCTCAAGTGCGACTGCGTCGGATAAAAACAATGAGAGTTAATTACGTGCCCCAAGTACTCAATCTCAGTTTGTAAGAACAAACACTTACCTCCGCTGCGTTTAAAGCCTGTCTCTGATAACACTAGAAGCCGGATGCGCAGGTTACTAACAAGGGAACCTCCCCATCGCACCCCCCTCAGATTCAGTTATAAGTTGGCACAGTCGATAGGCCTTGAAAAACTGAACACAGATCAATCGAGAAAACAGGAAGAAATTGTGTGGAACTGTGAAAAAATAAGCAAAATATACAAACTAAGCAGTCCATAGGAAACATAGGCAACATCAAGGAGGGTGTGAGCAGTAGAGCGCCGTGGTCCCGTGGTTAGCGTCAGCAGCTGCGGAACGAGAGGTCCTTGGTTCAAGTCTTCCCTCGGATGAAAATTTTTTATTTTCAGACAATTATCAGAGTCCAGGCACTCACACATAATCAACTTCGCTGTTCAAAATTCCAGGACATGTTCAGATTTGCTTGGACATATGCAGGATTTGACGGTCTACACACGGAAAAATTTGAAAACCTTAAAAACATAAGTTTTGACAGAGCACGGAGAAAACTGTACGACTGTGAAACTGTTGCATTCATTTGTTGAAGTTTATGTGACACACTCTTATGTTTTCATCAATTTTTTGGAAGTGATTATCAAATCCACAAGAAAACTAAATCGGGCAAGGTAGAAGAATCTTTTTACCCATTCGCCAAGTGTGCAAATTAGGTGGGTCGACAACATATTCCTGTCATGTGACGCACATGCCGTCACCAGTGTCGTGTAGAATATATCAGACGTGTTTTCCTGTGGAGGAATCGATTGACCTATGACCTTGCGATCAAATGTTTTCGGTTCCCATTGGAGAGGCACGTCCTTTCGTCTACTAATCGCACGGTTTTGCGGTGCGGTCGCAAAACACAGACACTAAACTTATTACAGTGAACAGAGACGTCAATGAACGAACGGACAGATCATAACTTTGTGAAAGTAAAGAAAGTAAAATTTTCAGTCGAGGGAAGACTTGAACCAAGGACCTCTCGCTCCGCAGCTGTTCACGCTAACCACGGGACCACATCGCGCATGTGCTCAGATCATCCTTAATGTTGCCTATGTTGCCCATGGACTACTCAGTTAGTATATTTTGCTTATTTTTTCATAGTTCCACACAACTTCTTCCTGTTTTCTCGATTGATCTGTGTTCAGTTTTTCAAGGTCTATCCACTGTGCCAAATTATAACTAAATCTGAGGGGGGTACGATGGGGAGGTTCCCTTGTAAGGTGCTCGTCTGATGTGCGTCATGATACCACTGTATCATCTAAAGAAACTGTACACGAAGGCACAGATTCATTTAGTTATTCCAGTCGGCGCTGGTAAATTGCTGTTTTATGTCCACTACCGAAAGGAAAACGAAGAAATTAGAAGAGACCTGCGAGTATATTAGTGAGAAATTCTTGCTGTCACTCTTCGTATAAAGGGGTCTGGAGATAGGCATCGCGTAAGTCAGAGAAGTAATGATCTTCTCCCAAACGGTCTATAAGTTCATCGAGGCACAGGAAATGAATCACTGGGGGGGGGATCACTGTTGCCTTAAAGTCCTCACAAAGGCGCTGTTTACCTGAAGGCTTCTTGACGAGTACTAACGGAGATGCCCACTGGCTGGCCGTGGTGGCTGCAGTACCCTCACTACCGTGTCACTGTGAAACTTCCTTAGGAACCTATTCACGGAACACATGCGACTCAGCATGGGCGCTGAAGAAATGAGACTTTGCATTGTCTATCAGGGTCACAAGCACAACGGAATGGGAAACTTTGTGCAGAGTAATCGACGACCAGAGAAAACCTGTGCCGGACATAGACTCGAAACTGGGATCTCCTGTTTACTAGACAGTTATCTTAACCACTGCACCACGCAGACACAGTGATTATCGCAAATGAGCAGACTATCTCGGCACACCCCCCAGCCAACACACATTCCCACCTAGCGCCACTCATCCGGTGTCCCCGATCCATGTACTCTGTGCTTGCTACTTTTAGATTCCCTCTCTAGTTCGAACGTAAATGTACATCTGAACTGAAGGTTGTGGATTTAATGCCCATCGAGGCGAATCCTCGAGTGCAGATGTACATTTGTGCCTGTGAAAGTGGCAGCTGTCTTCAAGGCTAAGGCTGGGCTAACATCATACTGAATTCCAGCATTACCGATGGAGGGCGCCACGAACTTGTAAGTCATCTTCAGCCATGTGACCAGACACTTTTGATCACTTAGTGTAGTTACTGGTTTGAGCAATATTACACGAATTAGAGAAAAATACTTACTCATTGGAAAAGCTATTTACCCTTTGACTTTGAACGTCATTACATTTGTGAATTTGTTTTTCTTGGATAGTATGTGCTACGTGATATGACTGAAAGTAATGAATACAATGCTTGTGCAAAAATGGAATAGCACACAAGTGGCTTTAGATGTGACTGTTGTTACAGCTGGGGCATACAGATAGGGCCACATTTTTCTTCTTTGTTTCTTGCGTAGAATCTTGTCAGTGAATTCAGGGGCATAGCCATTGTCTGATGGAATAAATTTAAAGGTGTATAATTCTGTTTGAAAATCCTGTTTTCTCATTGGTTCAAAAATGGTTCAAATGGCTCTGAGCACTATGGGACTCAACTGCTGAGGTCATTAGTCCCCTAGAACTTAGAACTAGTTAAACCTAACTAACCTAAGGACATCACAAACATCCATGCCCGAGGCAGGATTCGAACCTGCGACCGTACCGGTCTTGCGGTTCCAGACTGCAGCGCCTTTAACCGCACGGCCACTTCGGCCGGCTTTTCTCATTGGTGTGGATGTAAGGTGTTCTCAAAAGATTACACACTTTGACTAGTAGTGTGGCTGTACTTATGTAACGGATTATTCATGACATTAACAGTTAAACTGGGTCAAAAATTTATTGTCTCGCATGAATGTGTGACAGTGGTACGTATTTCTAGCTCGTTGGTGAGAGGAATGGTCCCGCAGAAACCCTTCGGAGAATGGGCCGATTTTTGCGGCGACTTCTCCGTTGCTGCAGAGACAGCAAGGAAGAGGAGCCGAGGGGGAGGGCACCCCTGCTGACGCACCACCCAGCTGCGCCAAGGCGAGTGACACCGCTGTGCGTCGTTCCCGGCAGGTAGAGCACGGTAGCATAGCAGGGCCAACTAGCATTGCATCGCGTGAGCGATTTGCTGTATCTGAACTCTTAAACTTGCCAAGCTTACGCAGCCACTTTCTTGTCACTATCATCGCAGCATACCCTTTTACATCATTATCATCGGTTTCAGTCTTCGTATTAGATTCCTTGTATTTCTGTATAGTTCTTACTTCCTCTCCATAGACGGAAATACAGATAAAAGCTTGCATAAGTGGCCAGCGATGTCATAAGGGTGAAGGTCGGTAAAAGGGCCTCCTGAGTGAATTGGAAACCCCTAGAAGTGTGGGCTAACTTCCTTCTTTTTTCCGGCAGTTCTATAAATGGCCTAGTAGGTAAAGTCCGAAGTTCCACAAGGCTTTTCACGAATGATGCTGTTGTATATAGAGAAGTCGCGACGGTAAAATGTTGTAGCGAAATGCATGAGCACCTGCAGATGAACGAAGACAGATGCGTGGAGTGGCCATTGATCTTCATCGTCGACAAATACACTACTGGCCATTAACGACGCGTGCGCGGAAGGTGAGTCGGGCTGTTCATAGCAGCTCCGGTCCACCGCGAGACCGAGTTACGTCAGATGGCGCGAGGACCGGCGCCACGTCTGAAACTGGCGCTACAAGTGACAAGGGTCCGTCGTTACTTCCTTTCGACATGCAAAGCCTGCCCCACCCCCTGCTAAGTGTGTACCCCTGGTCTCTGCAAAAATTATTGCTGTTCGTTATAATCTCAGCCGCCTTTTTTACACTACTAACCATTAAAATTACTAGACCAGGAAGAAATGCAGATGATAAACGGGTATTCATTGGACAAATATATTTCGCTAGAATTGGCATATGATTACATTTTCACGCAATTTGGGTGCATAGATCCTGAGAAATCAGTACCCAGAACAACCATCTGTGGCCGTAATAACGGCCTTGATACGCCTGGGCTTTGAGTTAAACAGAGTTTGGATGGCGTGAACAAATGCAGCTGCCCATGCAGCTTCAACACGATACGACAGTTCATCAAGAGTAGCGACTGGTGTATTGTGACGAGCCAGTTGCTCGGCCACCATTGAACAGACGTTTTCAATTGGTGAGAGATCTGGAGAATGTGCTGGCCAGGGCAGCAGTCGAACATTTTCTGTATCCAGAAAGGCCCGTACAGGACCTGGGACATGGGGTCGTGCATTATCCTGCTGAAATGTAGGGTTTCGCAGTGATCGAATGAAGGGTAGAGCCACAGGTCGTAACACATCTGAAATGTAACGTCCACTGTTCAAAGTGCCGTCAGTGCGAACAAGAGGTGACCGAGACGGGTAACCAATGGCACCCATACCATCACGCCACATGATACGCCAGTGTGGCGATGACGAATACACGCTTCCAACGTGCGTTCACCGCGATGTCGCCAAACACGGATGCGACCATCATGATGCTGTAAACAGAACCTGGATTCATCCGAAAAAATGACGTTTTGCCATTCGTGCACCCAGGTTCGTCGTTGAGTACACCATCGCAGGCGCTCCTGTCTGTGATGCAGCGTCAAGGGTATCCGCAGCCACGGTCTCCGAGCTGATAGTCCATGCTACTGCAAACGTCGTCGAACTGTTCGTGCAGATGGTTGTTGTCTAGCAAACGTCCCCATCTGTTGTCTCGGGGATCGAGACGTGGCTGCACGATCCGTTACAGCCATGCGGATAAGATGCCTGTCTCCAGAATGAGATTTTCACTCTGCAGCGGAGTGTGCGCTGATATGAAACTTGGTAGAGCACTTGCCCGCGAAAGGCAAAGGTCCCGAGTTCGAGTCTCGGTCGGGCACACACTTTTAATCTGCCAGGAAGTTTCAAGATGCCTGTCATCGCGACTGCTAGTGATATGAGGCCATTGGGATCCAGCACGGCGTTCCTCGTTACCCTCCTGAACCCACCGATTGCATATTCTGCTAACAGTCATTGGATCTCGACCAACACGAGCAGCAATGTCACAGCTAATTGTTCCATGGCTTTTCGTCGTACGTGGCAAAGATCACAATTACTACGGACAACGCGTCGGTCTAGGAAAAAGATTGAATTTTCTAACAACAATGACGAGATCATTACACTAGCACGCTACAAGTAATGTTGAATGGCGGAAAGGAATCAGTCTCAGGTTTAGGAAAGTAATATGCACACAGTGTTAAAATACCTGAAGCTACATTGCATTTGAAGAGGCGATTCAAGAGGCATGCACTTCAGCTTCCTGCCAACGCATTTCTTAACCGCTTCGAATATTAGGACTGCTATTTCAAAGCACGAAGGCAGAGCAACACAAAGATGTTAAAAACAAAATGTTTATGAACACACAGAGTGGAGGAAGAAGAAGAAGAGCAAGAGGAGACTGCCTACAAGGAATATGATGATCATTGTGATCAGGAAGATTGCATTCGTGTTGGGAATGGAGGAGTGCTTTACTGCTCCTGAGAACCTCTTTGCTGTTGAAATGTATACTAACTACGAATGCGCTTGTATTTATTACTCTGAACTGTGTCTGCGTCAGCGTAAAAACTGCTACGTTGTTAGAATTAGGATATATTACTCATATTTTATTATGGGAGATAGAGCAATCAAATCTTGGCAGTCTGTTCCAGATTTCTCATACATGTACGTTCTCAAATTTTAACAACTTTTGTTTTCAGTAGAAAATGATCTAAAAAGTGTTGAGGCCGAAACTCGAAATTGTATGTTTTCACTTTGTGTGATAGTATAATATGTGAGAGCTCACAGTGAAATTCTTTTTTACCTTACATTTTGTCTATTTATCCTTTACTCCCTCTGTCTACAGGGTGCTCTGAAAGCCCGTTGGAGACTCGTAGGACTTCTAGAGGGGAGCAAGTACACAATATTTTTAACTAACCCCCAAGTCCAGAAACGTATCGTTTCCGTGCTACAGACGTTTCGGAACATCCTTGCTAGGCATGTTTGAAACAGGATAGTCTTGTTGAGGGGTGGGAGGGGGGAGGGGGACTTATGTCGGACTGACTGATCACCGACATGATCCTTTTGTGTGGCGAAGCTCACGCTAATGGAAGAGCTGCTCGTCTCCATTTATCACTATCGCTGTCCGCAACATCTGACGTAATGTCACACCCATTACGCCACAATTACGCAACGGCTGCCATCAGCAGGCGTGACTGTGATGTTACAAGGAGACGCTGCTCCCACAATGGAAGAAGCCGTACTGCATCAGGTTAAAGAGAGCCCGTCACACGTACACCAGGTATAGCACGTGCGTTGAAGTTGGTCCCAGCTCCATCTAGTATGTAGTGGATGACCGACAACTGCAACCATACCGCCTCCAAAACTCCGTACCACCTTTAACACTCACAGACATCTGAATGAGGCTCTAACAAGGTGAGAGAGGTAGGGTACGACACCAGCCACCCATGACTCCGTGTTACAAACCGAAATATCAAACATGATTTCAAACGGCTGCAGCACGGAAACGGTATGTTTCCGGACATGGGTTCCTATTCGAAATATAATGCACTCACTCCGCTATTCAAAGTCCTATAAGTTTGGAGCGAGAGTTTCCAAACACCTTGCATAACAACGATGAGGCAGATGTGGAAATACTGTCTGTAATACATTTTGGAACTATTCACCAACTGCGTTAGCAAGTGTCTGGTAGAGGGGATTCGTCCCGCAGTTTCCTTTCTCATTTGAATCAGCCAGTGGTTGCAATGGGAGCGGTTTCCCCTGGAATTTCACATGTGGAATGCCACTAGTTTGCAGATGTTCAGCAAGAAGAAAAAGGCATAATTTCCATTACTCATTTCCAGGAAATATGATCTCGAAAAAGTGTGTTCCCATGATATCTTCACTGCTGCAATCTCTCAGAGGAGGAGTGTTGCATAAAATTTCATATTACAGAAATTTAATAATAGCGAACCAGGGAAAAACATTAACATCTGTTTCTGCTACGTACAAACCTCAAGAAATCTTACACCCACAAAGTAGAGATCACAGTGACTCGCCCTATGTTATGACATCAAAAATGTCGTGAAACAAAAGATATAAAACCAGTGTATTGAAAAAAAAATCAAATGACATAATAGTCATTTACTTGGGTATGACTGGTTATCTTGTCAAGCGACCATTATTCATTATGGCTGGTGCAACTGAACTTAAGAGGCAATGTGCAGGCGACCTCGACAGTTTCTGTTTGGGTGTCGAGAGAGTAAGAATGCATGCGGTAGGTAAAACTATAGTGCAGTTCACGATCAATTGCCAACTGCTAATATACTATTGTAGGGTTCCCCTTAGCCATACACGCAGGAAGCGGCACCTACGTGAGCAGAGTGCGTGTGATGTGTACATGTGGCTTTCTTAAGATAGAGAAATCCCTCCAATAACCGAAAGATGCCCTCTGTGCCCAGAGAGAGTAGCATTCGACACAACAGATCAGAGAAAGAAAAGTTAATATAGTATTAGTTAACTGCAGGAGCGTCTATGGAAAGGTTCCGAAACTAATCTGCCTTATAAACGTTAGCAATGCCAATATAGTTCTAGGGTCAGAAAGCTGATTATAATCAGACGTAAAAGGCAAGGAAATATTAAATTCCGAGTAGAATGTAAGTCGCAAACATGGGTGGAGCGCTGGTGTTGCAGGCTTGTTTATAGCCATAAAAAGTTCGATATCGTCTAATGAGACTAGTGAAGATTCTGAATGCAAAGTAATCTGAATGAAGACAAGTGTCAAAGCTGGATTAAACTCGGTCACTGGATGATTTAATAGACCCCGTGCCTCAGCAGCAGTAGCGGCAGAACAGCTGATGGCAAACTTGAAGAAAACGACACAGAAAAGCCTCAAATGCTGATTGTCCTTTTCCAGATCTATTTCACAGAGAAAGATCGTCACACTAGCGCCTCCTTTAAATCGTCGTGCAAACAACAAAACGGCTGATAGTGAAATATGTGACTTTGCTGTAATTTCCTGGTCACATTGCAATTTTAGTTGGAGATTTCATTTAACAGCTATAGACTAGGAGGTGGTGATGGTGGTGGTTAGTGTTTAACGTCCCGTCGACAACGAGGTCATTAGAGACGGAGCGCAAGCTCGGGTTAGGGAAGGATTGGGAAGGGAATCGGCCGTGCCCTTTCAAAGGAACCATCCCGGCATTTGCCTGAAACGATTTAGGGAAACCACGGAAAACCTAAATCAGGATGGCTGGAGACGGGATTGAACAGTCGTCCTCCCGAATGCGAGTCCAGTGTGCTAACCACTGCGCCACCTCGCTCGGTCTATAGACTAGGAGACTCAAGTGATTAGGGTGGATGGTAGGTACAGAGAATCATGTAATATTGTTCTAAGTGCTTTAACCGAAAATTACGTTGAGGAGTTATCCAAAGAACCGACTAGCGATGATAACTTCTTAGATTTGCTAGTGACAAACTAGCGAACCTTTATATTCCGTTAGTGTAGAAATGGCAACGAACACACTTCGTCCGCCGCGATCGCAGTGTAGACACCTTTATTGTTCTAGGCTGGCCTGTTCAACACTCTTATGCTGTCACCATCTGATCTTAAGGGACTTCTTTTAAAATCCCTAAGTTACAATACAAGTTCCATACTATCAGATGACGGCATCATCTTGGAACAATAAAAGCAAAGAGGCTTCACTATAGTTTAATCCTATCCAATGCATCACAGACAAACAAAAGTTGAACGAAGTCAACATGAGCGTAGTGCGAGCCATGCGTAAGGCGATCAACGAAATCGAAAGTAAAATTTCTGTCTATTGACTCGACAGAAAGTCCTAAGAATTTTGGTCTTACATTAAATCAGTAAGCGGATTGAAGCCATCCGTACAGACATTGTGACCATAATGACAGTGAAACGGAAAACGACACAGAAAAGCCTTAAATGCTGAATGTCTTTTTCCAGATGTGTTTCACTGAGAAAGATTGCACACTAGTGCCTCTTTTAAATCGTCACGCAAACGACAAAACGGTTGATAGTGAAATACGTGACCATGGGATGGAAAATTAACTGAAATGACTCAACTGAAGAAGGGCTTTGGATCTTACGGGACACCAGTGTGATTCTATATGGAGTATGGGAAACAACTTGTCCCTCTTCTAGCATCATCGTGCTGTAGGGCTTTAGAGGAACGAAGTGCTTAAGATAATTGGAAAAAAGCAGAAGTCATTCCCGTCTTCAAGGAGGGTATCGAACAAAAGAACGAAAGAATAGGTCTATATCTCTCGCGTCGGGCAGTTATGAAATTTTGGAACATGTTTTATGCACGCACATTACGACATATCTATAGGCAGAAATTCTCCACAATACAAACCATCATGGGTTCCGAATTTAACGCTCATGTGAAACCCAGCTCACTGTGTTCGTCCACGAGACACAGAAAGCAGTAGGTACCTATGACCAGGTAGATGCAGTGTTTTTTGACTTCCGGAAGGCATTCGACACAGCTCCGCACTGCAACATCGTGAGCGAAATACTAGTGTTCGGACTATCAGACTAGCATTGTGATTGGATTGAAGAGTTGCCAGCAAACAGAACCACGCCATGTCATTCGGGACGGAGAGAAGTCTTCAGACGTAAAACTAAGTTAGGGCGCGGCCCGAGGGAGTGTTATAGAACCATTACGTTTCACAATAACTATTGTCGAAAAAAAATTGTACATCTTAAAAGTCGACGTCCATTTTGATATGATGACGGAATATGCCACATGGCGGATAGTAGATGTACTGACTACGATTTCAACGTCGTAGGCCAGCAGATAGCTTAGTGGTATAACAACCAGAGCGACATCTGTGTCTAACCTTTAACAGGGACTATTCACAGCCAGAGTGTTCAATGTGTTGCAAACGTGTGAAGCAAGCAAGCAGCCATGCCACAGCGATGCACTCATGCTTCCTACTGCCAACTGAGAGACTTTGAAACAGGTCAAATTGTGGCATTCCGAGTGCCGATTTGGTCCTTTTGGGGAATCGTTACACACTAGTTGGACGTGCTGCGTCATTTGTGGAAAGATGCTGCAATCCACTGGTCATGTCACGATGTTCTGGAAGTCCACTCAGCGCAGCCTCCCACGAGGATCGTCGTTTTGAAAGGGCAACAGTGGCAGATTGTACAGCTACTACAGCACAGATAAGAGGGCTTGTGAGCCCAGACGAGTCAACACGAAATTTTGTGAACCGTTTATCAGCATGGGACTGCGGCCACGCACACCTCTTGCCCGTCTTCCACTCACGCCACAGCATCGACGTGCGCAGCTCCACTGGTGCCGTCAGGGGATCACTTGGAGGATGGAATAGCGCGCTGCGGACTTCAGTGATGAAAGCAGATTCTGCCTGCTCGCAAATGATGGTCGCCTGCATGTACGACGTCGACCTGGAGAAGATTTTGTCAGGCAGAGTGCACTCGTCCAAGACACACTGGCCGCATCGCAGGCCCTATGGTCTGGGATGCGATAAGCTACAACTCTTGTTTCCCTTTGATGTTTTTGGAGTGGTCGCTAACCAGCACTTGGTACATGCAGAATGTTGCTAGACCAGTCCCTTTGTCGTTCTTGCAACAGAAAGGTGATGTGTTGTTCCAACAGGGTATTGCTCCCCCACACACTTCCCGTGAATCTCAACATGCTCTGCAAGACGTGCAGCGAATTCCTTGGCCAGTACGATCTACTGACTTGTGCCCAATCGAGCACGGTTGGGATATGGTACAACGAGAAGTGCCTCATGCGACTTGTCAACCAACAATTGTTACAGAACTACCTGAACAGGTACAGCAGGCCTGGAATATCGTATCGCAAGACACTATTCGCCGTTTGCACGATCGACTGGACGCCACAGTCAGCGCCTGCATTGCCGTTCATGGAAGCTACACCGTGTACTAATATGCGTCTTCCAGCATGGTGTCGTGTCCTGACATAGGTGGGACAGGGAAAAAGGGGTTACTGGTCAGTCTGCGCTCCCGAACGGTACAGAGCAGAAGGCAGAAGGACAATTCACAGTGAAGGCATTTGATTGTTTTCTTCTATCTGAGCCAACACAGGTACAGGCATTTACTAGAAATGCAGACGGTGAGACTCGGTAGGGAATTCATTGTGGAGACTCTTGGACAAACAGGGTTTGGAAATAGTTGTTCATTCCAGACAGGACTAACTAATACACAGGAGGCTAGTTCTACGGTTAGAAAAGCACGAACAACACTGTTAGAACAGAACCCAGTGCAGAAGTCCGAGGAGTGGATGCTAACCACAGTAGCAAACACTAGCAGCATCTTAAGGCAACAACTTTGTTGCAAAACAAAACATAATGAATGTGACACTGTTCACTGAGGTACACAAGTGAGAGAGCACACTTTCGCGGAGATGGACCGAGGCTGGAGTCGACGGTCGCGTATTGGCTCAAATGGTTCTGAGCACTATGGGACTTAACATCTATGGTCATCAGTCCCCTAGAACTTAGAACTACTTAAACCTAACTAACCTAAGGACAGCACAAAACACCCAGCCATCACGAGGCAAAATCCCTGACCCCGCTGGGAAACGAACCCTGGAACCCCGACGCGGGAAGCGAGAACGCTACCGCACGACCACGAGCTGCGGACGGTCGCGGATTCGGCGCCCAGATCGTCTCACTGAGAACTCTGGCAAAATGTGGAATTTAGAGTTTTTAGAGTCGCGTGAGGGCACTGTTTTTCCCACTTAAAGCGACCCAGCCAATCCCGCAGGTCTCGTGCAGGGGCCTGGCAATCACGGTTTAGTTAGGTCCCCTCTACTGCTCCTAAGGCGGGGATGTTAATGCAGCTGCGCTAAGACCGTATTTGGTATCAACATTGTTAAGCTGAAAGCTAAACGTAACTGCTCTGCCAAATAAGGCTTGCAACATTATTGTTATACGTCATGTAGCCCCGCCCCTCGGTCTCCCCGGAGTAGGGACTCCTAGGTCAATAGTTTTTTGCGTTTTCGTTCTCTTTCTAATGCTTGTGATTCTACTGACGTTGCTGTTCTCAGGGCTGGTATTTAGCTTGATTTATACGCTAGTAGGGGCCTGTTGGGTAGAAAGTTCTATGGTGGCAACCTACCACAGGGTCTAGACGATACCTGGTAACTGAAAACCTTTATGCTAATGACCTGTAAATGTAATCTACATCTATATCTACATAGATACTCTGCAAATCACACTTAACTGCCTGGCAGAGGGTTCATCGAACCATCTTCACAACAATTCTCTATTATTCCTTTCTCGAACAGCGCGCGGCTAAAACGAACACCTATATCTTCCCGTGTGAGCTCTGATATCTACTATTTTATTATTATGATTGTTTCTCCCTATGTAGGTCGGCGTCAATCAAATGTTTTCGCATTCGGAGGAGAAAGCTGCCGATTGAAATTTCGTATGGATATTCCGCCGCAACGAGAAACGCCTTCATTTTAAAGATGTCAGTGACATTGTTTCCCATATTTTGCTATAATACAAAACATGTTGCTCTTCTTTGACGTTTGTCGATGTGCTCCATTAATCCTATCTTGTAATCATCGCAGACGGCGCAGCAGTACTCCAGAAGAGGAGGGACAAGCGTAGGGTAGGCAGTCTCTTCAGTAGATACGTTACATTTTCTAGGTGTTCTGTCAATAAAACGTAGCCTTTTGTTTGCCTTCCCCCATGGCAAATTCTATGCCTTCTTTCCAGTTTAAGTTGTTAGTAATTGTAATTCCTAGATATTTAGTTGAATTTACCGCCTTTGGATGTGACTGATTTATGATGTAACCGAAGTTTAACGGATGCTTTTAGCACTCATGTGGATTACCTCACATTCATTATTATTTAGGGTCAACTGCCGGTTTTCGCACCATACAGATATCTTTTCTAAATCGATTTGTAATTTGTTTTGATCACTAATGACTTTACCAGACGATAACTGACAACATCCTCTGCGAACAGCCTAAGAGGACTACTCACATTTTCTATGAAATCGCTTATGTAGACAAGGAACAGCAGAGGGCCCGTTACACTACCTTGGAGAACTTCAGAAATCACTTCTGTTATACTCGATGACTTTCCGTCAGTTACTACGAACTGTGACCTCTCTGACGGAATAATCACAAATCCAGTCGCCTAATTGAGATGATTTTCAATAAGCACCCAATTTCATTACAAGCAACTTGTGTAGTACAGTTTCAAAAGCCATGTGGAAATCTAGAAACAGGAAATCAATTGAAATTCCTTTTCAGAAGCTCTCAACACTTCGTGTGAATAAAGAACTAGTTGGGTTTCAACATCTATCGAATCTCCATCCACTATATCCTGGGAACAGATCTTGATTTGATAAATCTCAACTCGTTTTTCTTGTTGCAGCTTGCTGGTAAAATCCTCATCTTGTATAATCGATGTCATGATTAGACTTGTTCACATATGCACATGCGCATTTATGTAGTCTACAAACATGTCACATTTTGCTGATTATGGGCAAATGCTTATCTGCAACCGAGTATAAAATACTACAGTCATCTCTCGGCATTTCAACTCCTGATATGGAATAAATCCTCACTTAGAGCCTAAATACGTTCTCATTAATCTCTTTGACCAACGCCAGTGTGCATTTCGGCGTATAATGTGCGAAATATCTTCACCAACATCAGGTTACCTGATCCCAAACACTATACGCATAAGGATGCCTTCGGTGATTAATCATTAGCTATTAAGTAGCGTCACACACTCTTTGAAGCTGGATACCTTTATACTAGTAATGGAGGGAAAAGCGCGTGGTTCCATTGTGCTGGAGGCTACAAATGTTGCGAAGAAACGTATTATCTGTGGACTTAATATGCTTTGTGGTTTCCCAAGTGTTCGGTTGTGATGCCTGTCAGAGACAAAATGTATTGTAGATACTGTATGTCCGAAGAAAGAAGCAGGTGCTTTTTCATCTGAACAGCAAGAGGATCTGAGAGCTATCAACAATACTCGCTCGTTCGTGTAAAATAAATGTCGAAGATGAGACGGGTGCTATTCTTTCCATCTGACACACTGCTGCTTGCTTTAAATGTGCATCTCCCGTTTCCGCAAGCTCTGAGGGTCGGAATCCTACTTTAACTGCAGTAAGAGCATTTTTGTTCTAATAAATTTAGTATGGGCGAAGCGTTTTGCCATTTAAAATGGATCGTTTGTATACAGTACTGTCTTTTGTTAATTGTGATAAATAAATTTATATTGTTAAAACAATATCAATGCCTTCTTCTACTACCAGACTTAGGTATAAATTTTCTTCGTATTTAGCACTTCTTGTTACCACGAATGTCTGCTTTCCGCAATGCGCTTACTGGGGATGTCACAAGAATATGAATTCTAGATACAGCAGTTGAAAGCTGCTTGCAGTCTTTAAAACGAAACGAATAATTACATTTAATGAGCATGAACAAGTTATCAGCAAATCATATAAAACTGTCATGTATAGAAATTGATAGCTTCATTTGTCAGATTAAAACTCTAAATCCCTACGAGGCATCAGGAGTAAAGTCTACACATGGTTTGATACTTAGATTTCCCTGTAAATATCAGCTACAATATTTCACTAGTAAATAAAAACGAGCCGACCGTTACGGCCGAGCGATTCTAGGCGCTTCAGTCTGGAACCGTGCGACCGCTACGGTTGCAAGTTCGAATCCTGCCTCGGGCATGGATGTGTGTGACGTCCTTAGGTTACTTAGGTTTAAGTAGTTCTGAGTTCTAGGGGACTGATGACATCAGATGTTAAGTCCCATAGTGTTCAGAGCTATTTGAACCATGTAAATACAAACGAAGATGGCTTAATGAAACTCGAACTAATAGAGACAGATAGGTAGAGAGAGAGCAATAAATTATCCATTCAGTTCTTCATTAAGGCAACCTTGTTTCGTTCACCAGTGGAATACTGCATCGCTTCAACACCTGAGACAGTAACACTAACCGTTCGGTTATGGAGGTGCTTGAATTTATTACGTATGTAAAACGTGATGATGATCTTAGCCGGCCGAAGTGGCCGTGCGGTTAAAGGCGCTGCAGTCTGGAACCGCAAGACCGCTACGGTCGCAGGTTCGAATCCTGCCTCGGGCATGGATGTTTGTGATGTCCTTAGGTTAGTTAGGTTTAACTAGTTCTAAGTTCTAGGGGACTAATGACCTCGGCAGTTGAGTCCCATAGTGCTCAGAGCCATTTGATGTTCTTATTATATACGAGGTGTGGCTAGAAAAAAACCGGACTAGTACTGGTGAAACAATAAAACGAATGCAATAAGGCTGAAAGTCGCGTGGCCTGTCACGTGACTCTCGCTCCGCCTACTGCTCGAGTTTCATCTGCCTCCTGCACTCAGTCTGCCCGTGGCGTCTGTTTTAAGTAGTTGACGTTTTGTCTGTGCGTCGGAAAATGTTGAGTGTACAGAAAGAACAGCGTGTTAACATCAAATTTTGTTTCAAACTAGGAAAATCTGAAAGTGAAACATTTGTTTAAACGATTTAAAGATGGCCGCGAAGACACCAGTGATGACACTCGCACTGGCAGACCATTGTCAGCAAAAACTGATGCAAACATTGAAAAAATCGGTAAACTTGTTCGACAAGATGGCCGTTTAACAATCAAAGCAGTGTCTCAGTTAACAGAAGTTGACAAGGAAAGTGTTAGGCAGATTCTTCATGAAAGTTTCAACATGAACAAAGTGTGTTCAAAATTGGTTCCAAAGTGTCTCACACTTGAACAGAAGGAACGCCGAAGAATGATTTGTTCTGACATCTTGGAAAACATTGAAAGTGATCCCACCTTCTTACAAAATGTTATTACTTGCGATGAATCGTGGTTTTTTACTTACGATCCCGAAACTAAACGCCAAACGATGCATTGGAAAACTCCTGGTTCTCCACGACAAAAAAAAGCACGAATGTCAAAATCGAAATTCAAGGCAATGATGATTGTTTTTTTTTTGACATCAAAGGGATTGTGCACATTGATTGGGTACCAGAGGGACAAACAGTGAATCAGCATTACTACATTAGCGTCCTGGCTACCCTACGTGAGCGAGTACGGAGAAAACGGAACGATTTGTGGAGAAAAAAGTCATGGATCCTTCACCTAGACAATGCCCCAGCTCACAGTGCGTTGTCAGTGAAGACGTTTTTGGCAAAACACAACATTCCCATCTTAGATCATCCACCCTACTCACCTGATTTGGCCCCCTGTGACTTTTTTCTTTTCCCTAAAGGCAAGTCAGCTTTGAAAGGAACTAGATTGGAGACTGTTGAAGCAGTAAAAGAAAAAGCGACGGAAGTAATGTATGGACTTACCGAAAATGATCTGCAGCATTGCTATGAACAGTGGAAAATTCGTATGGAGCGGTGTAGAGACCGAGGAGGAGAGTACATTGAAGGAGATAACATGAAATTGTAAATAATTGTAAATAAATGTTTTTTCCAGCATCAGTCCGGATTTTTTCTAGCCGCACCTGGTACGTATATCTAGAGCGCTCACATTAATGAGACAACATTCTAGTGTACGCTGAAGTGACAAAAGTCATGAGAAACCTCCTAATGTCGTGTCGAACCTCCTTTGGCCGGGAGTGATGCAACGACTCGACGTAGCATGGACTCAACATGTCGTTGGAAGTCCCCTGCTGAAATACTGAGCCATGTTGCCACTGTAGCATTCCATAACTGCGGCAGTGATGCCGGTGTAGAATTTTGTTCACGAAATGATCTCTCAATTATCCCCCATAAATGGTCAATGATATTCATGTCACACGATCTGGATGGCCAAATCATTTGCTCGACTTTTGTCCATAACGTTCTTCAAACCAGTCGCAAAAAACTGTGGGCCGGCGACATGGCGCACTGTTATCAATAAAAATTCCGTTGTAGTTTGGGAATATAAAGTCCATGAATTTCGGCAAATGGTCTCCAGGTAACAGTAAAGACCTATTTTTAGTCAGTGACCGGTTCACGTGGACCACAGCATCCAGTTAATTCCACGTAAGCACCACCCACATCATTATGAATCCACCACCAGCTTGCACAGTACCTTGTTGACATCTTTGGTCCGTGGTTTGGTGAGTCTGCGCCACAGTCGTAGCATCTTAGAAGCAGAAATCGGGACTCTTCTCACCAGGCGACGGTTTTTCAGTCGTCTAGGCTCCAACCGACATGGTCACGAGCCCAAGAGAGGCGCTGCAGGAAATGTCGTGCCTTTGGCAAGGGCACTTGCATCCGTCATCCGCTGCCACATCCCATTAACGTTGAATTTGACCGCATTGTCCTAGCGGATACGTTCGTCAGACATCCCACATTGATTTCTGCGGCTATTTCACGCAGTATTGTTTCTCTGTTAGCAGTGATAGCTTTTCGCAAGCGCTACTGTTCTCTGTCGTTAAGTAAAGGACGTCGACCACTGCGTGTTGTGAGAGGGAATGACTCTAATTTGGTATTCTCGGCACACTCTTTACACTGTGGACCTCAGAATATTTAATTTCCTACCTCTAGCTCAAATTACCATTCGGTGATCAAAGTCTGTTAATTCATGTCGCGTGCTCATAATCACGCAGGAAACTTTTTTGCGTGAATCTCCTGAGCTTTTTGATACCTTGCGTACGCGGTAGTACCACTATCTGTATACGAGCTGTGGCTAGAAAGAAACCGGACTAGTACTGGTGAAACAATAAAACGAATGCAATAAGGCTGAAAGTCGCGTGGCCTGTCACGTGACTCTCGCTCCGCCCACTGCTCGAGTTTCATCTGCCTCCTGCACTCAGTCTGCCCGTGGCGTCTGTTTTAAGTAGTTGACGTTTTGTCTGTGCGTCGAAAAATGTTGAGTGTACAGAAAGAACAGCGTGTTAACATCAAATTTTGTTTCAAACTAGGAAAATCTGCAAGTGAAACGTTTGAAATGTTACAACAAGTGTACGGCGATGATTGTTTATCGCGAACACAAGTGTTTGAGTGGTTTAAACGATTTAAAGATGGCCGCGAAGACACCAGTGATGACACTCGCACTGGCAGACCATTGTCAGCAAAAACTGATGCAAACATTGAAAAAATCGGTAAACTTGTTCGACAAGATCGCCGTTTAACAATCAGAGCAGTGTCTGAATTAACAGGAGTTGACAAGGAAAGTGTCGAACAAGTTTACCGATTTTTTCAATGTTTGCATCAGTTTTTGCTGACAATGGTCTGCCAGTGCGAGTGTCATCACTGGTGTCTTCGCGGCCATCTTTAAATCGTTTAAACCACTCAAACACTTGTGTTCGCGATAAACAATCATCGCCGTACACTTGTTGTAACATTACAAACGTTTCACTTGCAGATTTTCCTAGTTTGAAACAAAATTTGATGTTAACACGCTGTTCTTTCTGTACACTCAACATTTTCCGACGCACAGACAAAACGTCAACTACTTAAAACAGACGCCACGGGCAGACTGAGTGCAAGAGGCAGATGAAACTCGAGCAGTAGGCGGAGCGAGAGTCACGTGACAGGCCACGCGACTTTCAGCCTTATTGCATTCGTTTTATTGTTTCACCAGTACTAGTCCGGTTTTTTTCTAGCCACACCTCGTATGTACGTATCGCTATCCCACGACTTTTCTTCAGCTCAGTGTATACTCGTATTGCCGGCCGAAGTGGCCGTGCGGTTAAAGGCGCTGCAGTCTGGAACCGCAAGACCGCTACGGTCGCAGGTTCGAATCCTGCCTCGGGCATGGATGTTTGTGTTGTCCTTAGGTTAGTTAGGTTTAACTAGTTCTAAGTTCTAGGGGACTAATGACCTCAGCAGTTGAGTCCCATAGTGCTCAGAGCCATTTGAACCATTATACTCGTATTACACTGTGTGATGTTTATTTTAATGAAGCAACATTAACATAGTATACTACAGAGGGTATGACAGGACAAGATTTTCACTGTGTAACAGCAGATGATGACAATGTGTTAAACTCCAAGGTGAAGTTAATACTTTAGCATGACATTACTATAATGTTTGACAGACTTTTAAATCACAGAAGTTTCTGACATGGGAAGAACATTGTTTAGTTTGCTATTCCTGATTAAATAATTCAGGTTATGGGAATGCATTTGAGCGCAGCCAGTATGGTGATACATTGTAATTGTCCCATTCGTTTGAAAGCAGCAAATTTCTAGCCTAGTCTCCCATAGGAGGTAATGGAGGGAGACAGTATACGTATTATGTAGACTGTGTGTGTGCGTGCGTGCACGTGTGTGTGTGTGTGTGTGTGTGTATGTGTGTGTGTGTGTGTGTGTGTGTGTGTGACCACAGAAATAATGGCTTCAAAAAGACATAAATGAAATTTTTTAAATTTCCCACCAAGGGCAATATTTAATTTTTTAAATTTCCCTCCATATTTTAAGTTTTGCCCAATCCACCATCTTGATTATACCACGCATTTAAGGTCACTGATAAAGTGTAAACAGCAATGTGAAGGTAAAGGGCAAGTTTTGCGAAATCGACCATCTTCATTGTGTAACGCTTTTAAGCCCATTGATGATATTATACATGCAAGTATCAATGTCAAGGTCATAGTTAAATTACCCTGAATCTGCGTATACATATCTCACTCTAGTACTTGCATTTTTCAAGGGCATGTAAGTACAAATTTATCTAGAAAACCTAAAGCCACAGTGCTGGTGAACGATTCCTCTTCAAATTTTTCAGAACGTCACCTTCAATGACATCCATTCGAACTCTAGAGTGGAGAGTTGGAATCCGGTTTTGGAACCTAATACCGGTCTCAAATACAGAATAATTGATTCAGTGGTCAGACATCCTCCCACAAGTAACGTAAATTTTTCAGGTTTACGCAGTATTGGTATATTTGCGTTAAAGTGTATCAAGTAAGAGTTTTGAGGTAAACACCAGGGACAAAACTAGAGCACCCACAAAATTCTTGTCTCACATAGTCCTTTACATAATTTCTGCGGTGTGAAGTACATTTATTGGGAAGCCTTTACGCAGAGAATTGTGTAACACTTCCATCATTTTCATCATCTTTGGCGTATTCCAACAGAACATTTACTGGTACATGTCGTAATTCTGTCAACTATATGGGATAATCAGTTACATCCTATCTCTGGCTGGAGTATTAAAAATCTCGAGTACAGGAAATTTTCGTAATTCGTGATCACTAAATACACAACCTAAATAGTAAAGTGGTCAATTTTCATTAGTATACCACGTCAGATACCTATGCTTCCCATATATTTCAGTATTCATAGTTTATAACAAGTATTCGCTAATCTCACTACGTTAGAGTTTAAACAGGACATTCTCTTGAATTTGTAATAGATTTTAAATTTTCATTCAGAAAAAAAGCATTTCTACTCGTGATCTTCATAAACAAGTCTGCATAAATAAATTGAATTCTATATCTTCTGAAACAATTAACACTTTTATTATCTTTTGCGAAACCACAATGCGTTTTATTTCAGAACGCCATGTACAAACTACTGCCACGTGAATAATTTAACATAGGTGCGTCATATATCATTCTGAAACAGTTTTAGATTGTTTCGTTAACATAAGCCATAGGATTTTAGAGAAGCTTCCGACATCTTCTTCCTCCTCGCAGCCGTCGGCTTTGAAGTCTATGTCCGGAGAGGTGAACATTTCGTACAATGTTGAAGGTCAGCCTCCGCTTGGCTACTCTGCCCCTTATGAAACATAAAAAACAAACAAATATACACATCTGTAATTCTCAAGAAATTAGCGTCAAACAATAAACAGTGCATTTGTTATGCAATACTTAAAATTAAAAAACTGTGGCGGATACTCACCATACGTGGCTGCTGTGATAATCGTTACAGAAAGAATCCATGTATCATCACATGCTGTACAGCACTGGTACACAGAATAATCACCAGATCATGAAAAAGACAAAGCACAATGGGGAGATATAGCAATGCTAAATGGCGCAGGACTTCAATACTACTTACACTGATGGCTAGAAGGGAGGATAAAAACTAGGCTACCAGCAGCAGCCCAATATACATCTAACCAACTGTCTCAACTTGCGGCGTCCAAATCATTCATTTCTGGACAGAAGCTCTCCTTCTGACGAATAAGCAGTTCATTGTCTCGCACAACATACCTTGTCTCGTTGATAATTTTTTTGATACATCCCATGTAACTAAGTAATTGGAAACCTATTCTGCTGACAGGATTATACCTTAAAATAATGGAACCCATTTCGTACTCTTACTCGATAGCTTTCCGACAAATCGGAAAATTCTAGCATGAGTCAGCAAGCATTTCGGAACCTCACAAATCTGATTTGTTTACTTAAAGAAAAAGTCATTCGTAGCGGTATTCTTTTTCTGTGCATTATCGCCTGCTCAGAATGCCATCACAGAATGTCTATGGAGATATTGCGCTAGAATGAAGATATTCTCTTTTCTCTGTTAGGTACTGGATGAAATAAACGAAAGTAGTCGATGGGTAGGCACCTTTTTCCATTTAACTAAGGCGTTTGATTGTTTTAATCATAAAATACTGAAGTTGGACCATTATGACATTGGGGAAGTAGATCACAACTGGTTCGCCTCTTACTTAAATAACAAACAGCAAAAGGTCGTTATCTGCAGTATTGAGAATGGCTATGGTGCAGGATCAGAGAGGGGCATGATTAAATGGGGGTGCCCCAGGGATCAGTGCTGGGGCCACTCCCGTTCGTTATTTATACAAATGAAATGGCCTCTAGTATTACAGGTGATTCTACAATATTTCTACTTGCTAATGACAATAGCTTGGTAGTAAATGATGTTGTGTGCAGCGTTGGCACTGTTCGATGTAGTGCAGTGTAACACATAAGATCATGGCTTGCAGAAAATAAACTAATGCTAAAACACAGTAAGAATCAGTTATTACAGTTTCTAACACACAATTCAACTAAACCCGACGTTCTAATTTCACAGAATGGGCACGTGATCAGTGAAACAGAACAGTTAAAATTTTTAAATGTTCAGATAGTTAGTAAACTGTTGTGGAAAGCCCGCGTTCAGGATTTTGTTCAAAGACTTAAGCTGCGATTTTTGCTATTGGAACGGTATCTCAGGTAAGTAATAGTTCGACACGAAAAGTAGTCTACTTTGCTTATTTTCACTCGCTTATGACTCATGGTATCATATTTTGATGTAACTCTTTCCGTTGTCAAAGGGTATTTTTGGCTCAGAAATGGGCGGTTTGGGCAATAAGTGATGTAAGTTTGCGAAACTCTTGTCGACCTCTGTTTATTAGTCTGGGTATTGTGACATTGGCCTCATATTCCTTACTGTAGTATATTGTTAACAATATTAGCTTACTCCCAACAATTAGCAGCTCTCACTGACATAATGATAGGCGGAGGTCCAAGCTGCATTTGGCTCTCACTTGCTTGAGTCTTGTGCAGAAAGGGGTGCATTATGCTGCTGCATCCATTTTCTGTAGGTTACGAAAAGAATTCCAAAATGTTAGAAGTAATACAACCGCTTTCAAATCCAAACTGAAGATTTTCCTCACGGGTCACTCCTTCTATTCTGTTTGTCGTTTCTTTGGATTCATAAACATTTTATTTGATCTGTTATTACTTTTCTGCTGTAATTTCAAGTACTGATATATTCTATGACCTTGGAGATACGCTCCTCAATTAGGACCGTTGGAACTAGACGTGCAAAATAAAATAAAAAGTAAAAAAAAAATGTATATGGAAGGCTTGATTTCCGGTCAGTCGGTATTGTTAAGAGCCGCTGCCAAAAGTGCACTGTAAATTGTGATGGCACTGTGAAGGTTCTTTACAAAACTGTTCCAGATGATCTTCGCAATGAAGGGAAGTCTTTCCCAAGGTGCTGAAAGAACAAATCAAGAGCAATGAAGCATTGTGAGAATAATAGTAAACAATACTCATTCGTATCGACGAAAAGGTATGCATCTGTGAGAGAACAGTGTGTATCGAAAATTGCAAGAGTAATAGAAAAAAAAACATCCGTTATGATAAGACACGCTGTTATCATGTGAATGATAAGGTGGAGAAGCTAACTGCTACTCAAAAATTCGTTGGAAGACTGTAACAACATAAGAGGTATGTTTTAAATGTGCCGTATTTTACATCACAAGAATTTTTACTCTTGTAACATCAAAAACTTTCTTGGAAACATTTGTTGCTGAGTTCTATTTTCAACGCAATGACGTCTACGACTGTACAGATACAGATATCTGCACGTGGCCTGAGGATGATGTTTCATGTGCTCATCATAAATGTAACGAGAGCTGCACCATCGATATCTATGTACTATTAACCCTATATCGGTCCCAGATTAATAAGAAGGTCGCGTACCAAAACGATCCACAGAATAACTTGGGATGCTTATTCTTGATTATTAGTTTATCTTAGAGACTAAAGATATACAAAAGTGTGATTTGAATGCTTGGAAATATGTATTAGTAGCAAACTGCGCGACATTTGATAGATGAAGCTGTCCATTTTGCGTAAAGTGGGAACTCATGGAGCTATATCATACGCGGTATTGGACAGCAAGTGGAACCAAGATTCTAACCTCTTGTGCCTGAAGTAGTGGCAAAACGAGGAACTACGTTGTTTAATTTATGTGCATAAAAGTACCCTTCGGAACAAGGTAGTACGTAGTGACAAAATCAAGTTCTGGAAGTTTTACATTACATTCAGTAACAGGATGATACCGTCTGAAAATTTCACTATAACGAATCTTTAGGATAAACAAATAGTTTCCACATCTTACAAATCTACTCTCCATTCGCTACACTATAGTTATACTGGTAGCAAGAAGCAACTGTATTAAGATCAAAGTACTGACTGAATACCATTTCCAAAAGCTACAAATTTGTTGTACAAGGTACTTAGTAGAATAATGTTTTAATAACGAATTAGTGTACCCATCTGATACAAAATAAGGCTGAGGACCGAGAAACTTTCAGATCTCTCATTGTCTAGCAGGTACAGAAACTTATAATAGGGTGCCGTCGTCAGTTCCACTTGTATTTATGACATGACACACCACATTCGTCCTGCTACAACAACGGCTGCGAAAACTGGTACGTTCTCAACAAGGAGGCTTGGCTGCGATGCTCCAATGGCACGCCACAAACTCCACTTCACAGAGTCCTTCGTAACGAGTGGTGAAAACCTTTCCCACACCCTGCGCTCCCGTAGTAGTATGTCTGCAATGCCTTCATCAACAGTTCACGTTTCTCCCGCCAGTTGCCACCACAGTCGTAGTGCTGCAGTCATTGGTAGTGGCGAGAAACTAAAAACTCCGAGACAGCGGATGGCGGGAAATTCAAAAGCCAAAGATGACAGTGGTGGGAAAATATAGATGTTGATAGGAAATTAAAAAATTTCAAAACAGTGGAAACAGCCCAGTTGCGCTTTCCAGCCTAAATCTCCTCCCCTCCATCTGATCCTTCTACACTCCCTTTCAGTCAATCAAAGCCTGGCACTGAAACTGAAACAGCCAATCAAAGTAGAAGATGACGGAACTAGTTTAATTCTACTTTCCCATTCTACAGGAAATCACCATCCAGTTAAAATGAAACATCCAATTACCATCCAATATCATGCAGTTAGCCACACTAAGGTTTGTAGCCTGCCCCTCTCCTATCAAATACCAGTATTTTGGCTGTCATTAAAATGAAAGGGCCGATAGCCCATCGTGGGTGTGACAGGAAAGATTCGAATAACCAGAATTATTAAAAAAAAATTACATCTGCGATATTTTCACATTTAATGTATTCCATCAATACGTGCACTTAAATAACACGTAAACTCCGAAGCAGCTGCATAAAATGGTGACGTATTAAAATGCTATTGCCAGCTGTGTTTTCAATGCAGACATTAGTATGGACTTTCTCCCACTCACATCTGTGAGTTTAATTAGAAATATACACCGATTAGCCAGAACGTTATGACCACCGACACGCTATCGATGTAAACCCATCCAGGCGATGGCAAAGTCACCTGGCAACGAATGACTGCAAGTCAGACACAAATACACGACGCATGTAGGATTAGTGAGCAGGCTGTCCATGTGGAGAATGGGAAGGCGCGCGATCTATCTGAATCCGACCAAGGGAAGATGAAATGGCCTGGAGGCTTGGCATGAGCATTTTGGAAGACTTATCGGGTGTTCGATAAGTTACGTGGTGAGTGTCCTCAACATATGGCGAAACCAAGGAGAAACCATGCCTAGAAACCGTTCAGTTTGGGGGTCTACCCCTCATTGCAGCTGTCTGACATCGTGTGTGATGTGTTGTGGTCTTCAGTCCTGAGACTGGTCTGATGCAGCTCTCCATGCCACTCTATCCTGTGCAAGCTGCTTCATCTCCCAGTATCTACTGCAACCTACAACCTTCTGAATCTGCTTAGTGTATTCATGTCTTGGTCTCCCTCTACGATTTTTACCCTCCACGCTGCCCTCCGATACTAAACTGGTGATCCCTTGATGCCTCAGAACATGTCCTACCAACCGATCCCTTCTTCTAGTCAAGTTGTGCCATAGACACTCCTCTTCTCCCCAATTCTATTCAATATCTCCTCATTAGCTATGTGATCTATCCATCTAACCTTCAGCATTCTTCTGTAGCAAAATGTTCAAATGTGTGAGAAATCTTATGGGACTTAACTGCTAAGGTTATCAGTCCCTAAGCTTACACACTACTTAAACTAAATTATCCTAAGGACAAACACACACACCCATGCCCGAGGGAGGACTCGAACCTCCGCCGGGACCAGCCACACAGTCCATGACTGCAGCGCCATAGACCGCTCGGCTAATCCCTCGCGGCCTTCTGTAGCACCACACTTCGAAAGCTTCTATTCTTTTCTTGTCCAAACTATTTATCGTCCATGTTTCACTCCATACAAATACTCTCAGAAACGACTTCCTAACAATAGGGGATTTTACTTCATTATATGAGCACCCAAAAGGTAACTTCATTTTTCCATTGCGGCCAAGCCACGGCCGGCAGTGTTAGCTGCCTGTAAATTCTTTCGTCCCACGGTCTAGTAACAGGAAGTCAGCACCGAGGAAGGGCACCTTGATCACGCGCTTCTCTCATGTGCTTACGAGGTAACGCCGCCCCAGGCGTCGCTTAGTAGGCAACGCTCTGGAAAGTTCCATGCCGCCCGCACGGTTTGCTCGGTCCTGACCAATCAGGGTGGAGGAAGCCGCGTGGTGCGTCGAATATACCCGGCCGCCCGTCGCCGGACCCGCTCTCTTGTATTCTTGCTCACCCGCGAGTTGGATGCGCTCCCTGTAGCATTGAACATCTCCCGCTTCTCCCGGTGCTGCGGCACTGTGGACTTAGTTTTGGCAGACAACCACTTTCGGTAGCTTCGCGAACAATGTTCGCCAAATTGTAAGCTCTGGCTCACCCTCACCTCCCTAGGCCTATGTAGCCCCTTTTCATCCTGCTTTAGCCAATAAATGGCCTTTCTCTAAAAATTACCCTATTATTCCACAACGCCCACCGCCTGCCCATATACGCGCCATCCTGTACAAATCTATACTTGATGTTAATAAATTTCTCTTCTTCAGAAATGCTTTCCTTGCCATTGCCAGTCTACATTTTATATCCCCTCTACTTCGACCATCATCAGTTATTTTGCTCTCCAAATAGCAAAACTCCTTTACTACTTTAAGTGACTCATTCCCTAATCCAATTCCCTCAGCATCACCAGAGTTAACTCGACTACATTCCATTATCCTCGTTTTGCTTTTGTTGATGGTCATCTTATATCCTCCTTTCAAGACACTGTCCATTCCGTTCAACTGCTCTTCCAAGTCCTTTACTGTCTCTGACAGAATTACAATGTCATCGGCGAACCTTAAAGTTTTTATTTCTTCTCCATGGATTTTAATACCTACTCCGAATTTTTCTTTTGTGTCCTTTATTGCTTGCTCAATATACAGATTGAATAACATCTGGGAGAGGCTACAACCCTGTCTCACTCCCTTCCCAACCACTGCTTCCTAGTCTGTTAATGTTCACAACTGTAAAGGCTCCCTTGCCGTGTCGTGTTTGCTGTAATTACATACATTGAACCTCGTTAGTGCATACTGGCAGTAATTTGATAAATTCAGGTTTCATTCTTCTCAGATAAAGGAGCTTAACCTTGTGTGAATGCTCATATGCCAAGCGCCCCTTTAAGCAATATAAGCTTTCCATGTGGCCAACTATTGCTCCTTAGTAATGTGATAAACTTAAGTCTATTTCAGAGAACTACATCTCGCGCCCTGCAATTGGTCTCCTTTCCCACCATGTTGTTGGGCATGCAATTAAAGTTGTTGAGTGCGGTCCAAATAGTGCGTGCCAATCAGCTCATGAAGAAGGCAACTGGCCAATGCAGTAACCGTATTTGCAGTACTGCTGTGAGGAAGGAGAACTGGTCGGCGCCTTCGCCTTGGGTTATTTAGGACTAAGATATGTACGTAACAGTTGTGTTACAGTTATTGCATTTTAAGGTTTATTAAAGTGCCTCGCTTTATTTTCTCGCCACTTGGGAACTGAACTATATTTGAGTGCCAAGCATTAGTTCCTTACATTCTGTGTGAGTGCTCTGAATTCATTTAATCACGTTACAGTCTCTGTAAATTACATTAGGTAGTTATTCAAGATTAGTTTTACGATTTTAGCCAGTGGGTGCCTTGAGAAATGATTGTTTCGGAAATGAAGTGACTAATGGTCTTATTTGTGTTGATATTCTTGATGTTATAGATTTAATCAATCATTTTATTAACTTCAGTGTTTGTTAACCTTAAGTTTTGGCACGAATTGAGGGAATTGGTAGTAGTTCAATATGTTGATTTCCTTAGTAATAGGTAGATATGTTTAAGCAAGGATTTGTTAAAGCTATTTATGGTACAAGATGTTTACGAAATTTTTTTCCTTCTTTAAAGAGAGCATCATTTACATCCACTCTTTAAGAGATCATTATTTTAAACATATCTGTGATTGTTCAACCTGACTGAGATCTGCAGAAAAAAAAATTTGTCCTTAATATTTCATTACCATAGACACATGTAATTAGTTAAGTTTGCTGTATCAGATGAAGCTTCCCCATCGTTAAATAAATTTTTGTTTTAAAAATTTTTAGCTGTGAATAGTATTACCCTTGGGGTTCCCCTTCCACACCACAGCCCTTCTGCTGGCCTTTACCTCCCTCCTGGTAAAACCCTTTTCCATTACTTTATATTTTGAGGTGGCAGTGAATAAAGTTCTTTGTCAAATTGCAGTGAAATACAAATAGCTAGAAAGTAATCTCATCCGAACTTAAACAATAGTGTTCATTTGTCATCAATCTGTCTTACTAGCACGTCGACGAGTTTACAAAAACATTAAGAATTGTTGCACATATAGCACTATAACATGTGTATTGAGCTATAGAGTAAGTACCTGAATTATTACACACAGAAATAAATGCACACTCTCATCAATATACACCACATAGGTGAAATACATATTCATAAATATAAATAAGAAATTACGTAATTAAAAACTACTTTTTTCCTTGCTACAGAGTATTTTATTTATTCCAGACCCATTTCACCTATTTACTATAAGGCATCTTCAGCCGAATCAAGAATGATACTATTTTGGTTTGATATGCGATATTTGTAGATAATAAAACAGTTTACATCTTGTTCTTTATGTAAATACGTGATTACTTACGTTTATTCGAGTTTTTGGCTTGCACCTGCATTTCCTGTGACCTGGTCATATGTTGGAGGTAGCACTGTATCTTCACTTACGAAACGTAATCAAGCTTTCACGATACGAACATATTTTTCACAGTTTTTATGTTCTTTTCGCTAATTGCTGCAGAGTGTTATTATTCCGCTGTCACTATTTGTAAATACTTTGCCGAAAAGTGTGATTTAAAATCGTAACTACTGTGTGTTCACTTTATGTCTGTTTCTATTTGGTGTATTTATGTACGTGTTGCCAACCTAACGAAATATATGCTGGAAACTTCTTCTGCTTCAATCACTATCGTAGATTACATCTGTTCATTTCGATTCTCTGTATGTATATCTCTCTTCCTATCTTGTGTGTGTATGTGTTTGTGTGTGTGTGCGTGTGTGTGTGTTGGTAGTGGTAATCGGAGTGATTTGTAGAAATTTGAATGTGAACATAATAGCTTTCAAAGAGTGATTTAAAGTTAACATGTTCAGCTGATCGAAGGTTTTGTTTAAATGTTTTGTTGAGGTGTTCATTCAACAGTGAATGGAAAGAGTGTTGGAGATAATTATGATGATAATCCTGGTTGGTGTGTTACTGTACTATTCTATCTATTAATGTAAACACTGAATTATTTTTGGCGTTGCTTTTTTGTATGTGGTAATTTTCTTTGTGGATTATGAGCTGTTTATTATTGTTGATTCTATTTATTTTCATGTTTTCTTCTGTACAGTTGTCGTTTAACTGAGTTCTCTTAGACGTTCTGGAAATGTAGAATGGTTTGCCCCTTCTTCCAGGTTCTCGTGTGTTCTTTGTATCTGACAACAACCCCTCTACACCTTTACCCACACACGTGCCATCACAGGTGTTACACTGTAGCTGGTATATACCTGCTTTCTGGTATTTGTCTATGCCTTTTATCGGTTTTCGGGTGTGTTTTTGGACAGAATTGTCTGTTGTATATGCTATTTTTATGCCCTGACTTTTGAAAATATTGATGATTTGATGTGTAAGTTTGCTTTTGTATGTCATTGTGTACAATCTTTGTCTACTGTTATATTTTCCTTGTTATTCTGTGTACTTGTTATGTTACTGAGTGTTCGTGATTGTGTTTGATTCTACTGTGTTGTTGTCTGTGGTTTTGTCTTTTTATGTTTTTAAGGTTTTGATGTTTAGCTCTGTGACTATGTTACTACTGCAGTCATTGTTCTTGAATGTATGTATTATTACATCAAGTTCTTTTTGGTAGCTTGCTTTGTTGACTGGCATTGTGTTGAGCCCGTCGAGCATGTGTCCGAAAGCTGCTTGCTTTTGTGAATGTGTGTGGTTCGAGGAGTGGATGATGATAACGTCAGTTGGTGTGGGTTTGTGGTAAATTTCAAATACATACTGTTTGCTTTTTGATTGATACAGCCAGGGAGTTTCTCTGGTTATTCTGATTTCTTTCAATTTTTAATTTTATACTAATAGTCAAATAAGAAATGAGGGATTTGCTGATCGCATCACTTCTCAGATCATCATTAAATTGCATCCTCTCAGGACTTAGAACCATTCCTGTTGTTACAGTAGTTTGTATTACTCATGTGTGCACAAGTCGATGGCACTTTCAAGTTGTTGATATCTGGGAAGCCCTGCAACAGTTTTATCTATTATATGTACTGAACACCATTTAGTATGTTCACCAACCACTCGGCTACATGGCAGTGACACCGCGGTCACACATTAGAAATGGCAGCAGTGTTTTTTTTTTTCTGCACTGACCAATACTTGAGTGCATAACGTGCACCTAGCGTTGGCGTTGCAGTCATACTGAATTCAAAAACCTGGACAACGCAACCCAATCTGTCAAGTAGTTCAGTTCACTGTTTACATTACACACAGTATCCAGTGTTTGTTCTAGTCATTGTGTGACACATCAGTGCAGGGTAGTGTTCCTCTTGCAATATCCGCGTTAATCTGGACAACACAGCTTTCTTCGTCAGATGCAGTTGTCGAATCAGGTGAGTACTATCAAACGTCTTGTATTTTACAGCGTAGAGCTTGCCCCTCAAGCACTGGTGAAATTGTGTAGCCACTGTCTCACGCTATATATATTCCACAATGGAAATGAGTCGTAGTGTGTTACATAGAGACTCTAAATGCCTCTAAATCCGCTTTAACAAACCTTTGTTCACACAGAGTTCTCAATTAAATACTAAAAATTAAGTAACTGTACCAGCTACTTGTCACCGAGCGAGGTGGTGCAGTGGTTGGCACACTGGACTCGCATTCGGGAGGACGACGGTTCGAATCGGCATCCGGCCGTCCTGATTTTCGAAACAATAGCGATAACAGAAGCGCAACAGTGCACATCACAGCGATAGCAATGGCAAGTCTCCCACCAAACTCTTTCAACATTTTTTATGGTGCGTTTTCTTCATATGTACAATATCTTGAAAACTGAGTAGTATGCTTCAATCTGTTGTGTATTCTGTGTAATTAAAATTGTTAATTTTGGCTACAGTGTTGATTTTATGCTTCAATGATTAGAATGTTTATATCAGTAGATCTGTAAATGAACTAACTTGCATGTAGTAGATGTCAAGCCGGATAAGGGTGAGCACCGCTGGCCTGACGGATTGGTAGAAACAAGGCCAGTGTTACCTGCGACTGATTATGTCCAGCGCAGGTGTGGGAAAATAGCGGCTTGCAGGCTGCAGTGCGGTCATTTAATGGTTTTGTGCGGCCAGTCAACAGAGTCAGTATTTTTATGTAGCGATTAATACCTTTCCTGAAATGCAAAGTTGACTAATGCATGCAATAATTTTTAAAGGTGCGGCCTTCCGCTAACCACTGCTTCCACAATGTGGCCCCCGAACTATTTACTACGTCAGGTCTAGAGTCTTCCACGTAACTAGAAGTTGGAGCGTCATAGATATACTTATGGATAGCTGGTCTTAGATGAGATAGGATGACAAGCAGTCATTACCGCCCCACTGGATCATAGTACTTCTTATACAATGCTCTGTTTCATACTTGGAATTCTTCTTTGGTGGGTTCCTCTTCGCCGCGCGGGATTAGCCGAGCGGTCTTGGGTGCTGCAGTCATAGGCTGTGCGGCTGGTCCCGGCGGAGGTTCGAGTCCTCCCTCGGGCATAAATAATTGTGTGTGTTTGTCCTTAGGATAATTTAGGTTAAGTAGTGTGTTCGCTTAGGGACGATGACCTTAGCAGTTAAGTCCCATAAGATTTCACACACATTTGAACATTTTGGTTCCTCTTCTTCGAGGCTTCTCCGATTTTCAGCAGTGCTCGATTGTCCCACTGTTCTGAAGCAAAATCATTTAATGCTGCGATGGCGGAGATCTAATCCACATTCCTGTGTTCTGCCAAAGGATTTCTAAATAGGTAATGGGCGCCCTTGTAATTACCTCGACCTTTATTCACCACTTTGACATGGTACTTCTAAAATATTGTTAGTCAGCCAGCCGAGGGAAAATAGTCCTTTACAATGGTTAATCGTTTGTCAAATAAACATATGGTTAATCGTTTGTCAAATAAACATCACCAGAGCATAGTGATGCTCAAACAAAATAAGGCACTCTTTCTCGGTTGCGGAGTATTTCATCTAGTTCAGCAGTATCCTAAATTTGCACTAGAACTAATCTATTCCATAACTTCCAGCATAAGAGTGAAGTTCTCTCTCGCCATACCCGTCGTACAATGAGAGGAGTTGACATGATGTTTGTGCCTCCTTAAGGACAAATAATATAAATCCTCAACCTTGTTTGAGGAAAACTTGGTGTCCTGTAGTTCTTGCAAAGGAAATGCCTTCGCACACAAGTCCTGATCGATCGCTGGTCGTGTGCAAACATTTTACGAAATTTCTTGCATCACAAATGTGCTGAGGAAACTGAAGACTTGCGAGTGCTCTTATTTTCTCTGGATGCGGACAGACTCCATCGCCACTAGTTAGATACCCCAAGATTTTTATTTCTTATTTGTGAAGAGGTACATTTTCGTATTCAGGCAGAGACCTACAGTCTGATAACACTTCAACGCAGTTGTCACGTGGCTAAGATGCTCTTCAAATGTCTTCGGAAAAACGATACCGTCATGCACATAGGAAAGATACGCCGTCCATTTCAAATGTCAAAGTAGATCGTCCATCATACGTTCAAAAGTTGTCTGAAGTGTTACACAATCCACAAGGCATAAAATTAAACTAATAGAGGCTGTGAGGAATGATTAAGAAAGGGTTTTTCTTGATCAGATTCACGAAACTCTATTTGCCAGTAGACTTTCTCCATGTCCGCAATCAAAAAATATTTTGCTCCTTTCAAACAGTTAGGGTGACATTAATGGGCAGCCACAGGCAGACATCTCTTTTTTGATTTTGTTCAGTTATCAGTAGTCGAAGCAGAGAGCAATGTGTTATTTCTCACAATGACCACAGGAGAGGACCAAGGATTCTCTGAAGGTCCACTTACGCCATCTTGAAGTATTGTCTCTGTTGTGTCTAGACCATACAGCCTAGACACAATGCTGTAGCCGATAGGGCACGCAATGCTAACGCAGACGGGCGTGAAGTCTGGAACATGAGACTTATAAATGAATAAGAAGAAAAGTACGTAGATGCTTGTTACTTAACTTTTAATTAGTCCTTGGAATACATCTCTCTTGAATATTAGTAAGCTATAGGCACTGATACAAATGGCGCCTTGCTAGGTGGTCGCCAGTTAACTTAGCAGAGGGCTATTCTACTGTCTATCTCTCGGCAAATGAGAGCAAGGCTTAGCACGTCCAATCGCTAGCTATGTTGTCCGTACAACTGGGGACGAGGTCTCCTCAGTCTCTCGAGACCTGCCTTGTGGTGGCGCTAGGTTTGCGATCCCACAGTGGCGACACGCGGGTCCGACATGTACTACAGGACCGCGGCCGATTTAAGTTACCACCTAGTAAGTGTGGTGTCTAGCGGTGACACCACAGTCTCCACTTGCTCTTGGATTAACAGCTGTTCACGTGGCGCCACTCAATAAGAGAGGTGGTGAATTGGTGAATGGTGGCCAGTGTTGGTATGATGTTTTACCATAGGTTGCTTGGGCTGTCTTTTCCTCACACCTCTGAAAACTGACACAGAATGTCTATCACCTGCCGACATTGTTCCTTGGTGAGGCCAGATCCTGTCGGCAATTTGACAGCGGTTTCCTCTCCTGCGCTGATCATAGTGGAGCCACAGCACAACTGTTCGACAGTAGCACCCAATTTCCCTTTGTGGACTGGTTCGGCACATACTTTTAGTGATCCAGAGGTTTTCTTGACCACTTAAAACAATTATGATACTCGCTGACGTGTGGATTTTTTGTGAGGCTCAACCTGCAATCAACAAAACCTTCACAGTTAAACTAATCATATCGATTAATGCCTGAGATTTATCTCATTAATGATGGCGGGATAACGTCATCAACGGCAGATAGTCCCCAGAGCAGTCTTTGTCATATGTACTCGGAATAGCTTTGTCAGTCTGGTGTCATGATCTTGCTCAGTCTATGTATGTTTGTGCTGCCCGCAAGAAATCGCAGCAGAGAATGACCTTATGACCACATTCTGTTAAAACGACAAATTCGATGGGCTGCGTTCTGTCATTTGTGACATATCACCTAATGCGATCATCAACGTTCATTTTTAATCCTCAAATAAATTGTAAAAGACTGTAGGAGGTTCTCATCCACCATCTATGCTGAGCTGACGAACTTGCTGAAAGTGAGGAGAATTTATTTGTGCTATTGCTTGGAATAATAATCATTTCTGTCTTTGTAACGATCCACAAAGTTTGCGATGCTGCTGGTGGAGAGTAAAGTATCTGGTACTCAAAGCAAGGCTAAAATTTTCTCCCCGACACCCACCCCCACCCCTTCTCCAGTTAACGAGTATCCAGCCATCTCTGATGGCGAAATTTATATACATTAGATTATATGAAAGTTCATTTATTGATTGCATTCTGTTCTGGAACGATCGAAGTGCCAGCTCAACACGATATTTAATTTTGTGATGAGGTGAGGATTTACACCTGAGTAATAATTGTAAAATTTCATTTTAGACGACCATCAACTCTTTATTTTTATGCTCAGTGCTATCGGGTTTGATCAGTAGACCATTATCAATCCGAAGCGAACCACAGCCAGATTGTCACTGCAGTAGTTGAAGAGAACAACTTCGATGTAGGTAGGACAACATAGCATCCATTGCAACAAATAATCTTCAAAATACAGAGATATGTAGGAGATCGCACAAGACTATCCTAGATTTGATTTCAGATGTATGATCGTCCTGATCGCTCTTGACTGCTGGTGGACGGAAGCCTCTATTGCTTACTATGTCCGCGAGGATTCACAATGAATAGTGATGGTCGTGTTAGGCCATCCGCCGCATTCCTCCCCACTAAGACGACGTAAAGTCGCCCAATCTGCTGAGTCGGATCAACACAACTACCAGCCGCGCCAGTTACTAAGTGATAGCCATATAATATCCCGGTAGTTTTAAGCATTAGGTTCATAGTGGCAAGAGATGGTCGTACACTCCCTAGTAAATAACAATACTGTTTCTCTACATTGTTATTTATCGTAAACTTCCAACCATCTCTACGATCTACGTTTGGGGACAACCTGCTTGATTCCTTTTCCATATACACTCAACATGTTGCTTCCACTTCATTGTGTATTCCCAGTGCCACTGACACTTTTCCACATTATAGTTAGCCACTTCCCAATCAATTTCTTTACAGGAAACGATTCAGTTCATGTAACTATATAACACCTTTTATTTCAAAAATATTTGTTCATTTATTCTTCATTACATAGTGTTCATTCGGAACTAATGAATTATTTTCTACATTATGGTGTTATACTCCAGTTTATGAGAAGAAAAATTTACGACCCTAAACATTATACATAGACTACAGTATCTGCACAAAGTTATTCATTGCTTCCTAATTATTTTCTGAGATGAGCAGTAATCATAAAATTCCATCTTAAATCTTTACATGTTGTTGTTGTTGTTGTTGTTGTTGTTGTCTTCAGTCATGAGACTGGTTTGATGCAGCTCTCCATGCTACTCTATCCTGTGCAAGCTTCTTCATCTCCCAGTACTTACTGCAACCTACATCCTTCTTAATCTGCTTAGTGTATTCATCTCTTGGTCTCCCTCTACAATTTTTACCCTCCAAGCTGCCCTCCAATGCTACATTTGTGATCCCTTGATGCCTCAGAACATGTCCTATCAACCGGTCCCTTCTTCTTGTCAAGTTGTGCCACAAACTCCTCTTCTCCCCAATCCTATTCAATACCTCCTCATTAGTTATGTGATCTACCTATCTAATCTTCAGCATTCTTCTGTAGCACCACATTTCGAAAGCTTCTATTCTCTTCTTGTACAAACAATTTATCGTCCATGTATCACTTCCACACATGGCTACACTCCATAAAAATACTTTCAGAAACGACTTCCTCACACTTAAATCTATACTCGATGGTAACAAATTTCTCTTCTTCAGAAATGCTTTCCTTGCCATTGCCAGTCTACATTTTATATCCTCTCTACTTCGACCATCATCAGTCATTTTGCTCCCCAAATAGCAAAACTCCTTTGCTGCCTTAAGTGTCATATCCTAATCTAATTCCCTCAGCATCACCCGACTTAATTCGACTACATTCCATTATCCTCGTTTTGCTTTTGTTGATGTTCATCTTATATCCTCCTTTCAAGACACTGTCCATTCCGTTCAACAGCTCTTCCAAGTCCTTTGCTGCCTCTGACAGAATTACAATGTCATCGGCTAACCTCAACGTTTTTATTTCCTCTCCATGGACTTTAATACCTACTCCAATTTTTCTTTTGTTTCCTTTACTGCTTGCTCAATATACAGATTGAATAACATGGGGGACAGGCTACAACCATGTCTCACACCCTTCCCAACCGCCACTTCCCTTTCATGTCCCTCGACTCTTATAACTGCCATCTGGTTTCTGTACAAATTGTAAATAGCCTTTCGCTCCCTATATTTTACCCCTGCCACCTTTAGAATTTGAAAGAGAGTATTCCAGACAACATTGTCACAAGCTTCCTCTAAGTCTACAAATGTTACAAATGTAGGTTTGCCTTTCCTTAATCTATTTTCTAAGATAAGTCGTGTGGTCAGTATTGCCTCACGTGTTCCAACATTTCTATGGAATCCAAACTGACCTTCGCCGAGGTCGTCTTCTACCAGTTTTTCCATTCGTCTGTAAAGAATTCGCGTTAGTATTTTGCAGCTGTTGCTTATTGAACTGATAGTTCGGTAATTTTCACATCTGTCAACACCTGCTTCCTTTGGGATTGAAATTATTATATTCTTCTTGAAGTCTGAGGGTATTTCGCCTGTCTCATACATCTTGCTCACCAGTTGGTACAGTTTTGTCAGGACTGGCTCTCCCAAGGCCGTCAGTAGTTTTAATGGAATGTTGCCTACTCCCGGGGCCTTGTTGCGACTCAGGTCTTTCCGTGCTCTGTCAAACTCTTCACGCAGTATCGTATCTCCCATTTCATCTTCATCTACATCCTCTTCCATTCCCATAATATTGTCCTCAAGTACATCGCCCTTGTATAGACCCTCTATATACTCCTTCCACCTTTCTGCTTTCCCTTCTTTGCTTAGAACTGGGTTTCCAACTGAGCTCTTGATATTCATACAAATGGCTCTCTTTTCTCCAAAGGTCTCTTTAATTTTCCTGTAGGCAGTATCTATCTTACACCTAGTGAGATAAGCCTCTACATCCTTACATATGTCCTCTAGCCATCCCTGCTTAGTCATTTTGCACTTCCTGTCGACCTCAATTTTGAGACATTTGAATTCCTTTTTGCGTGCTTCATTTACTGCATTTTTATATTTTCTCTCATCAATTAAATTCAATATTTCTTCTGTTACCCAAGGATTTCTACTAGCCCTCGTCTTTTTACCTATTTGATCCTCTGCTGCCTTCACTACTTCATCCCTCAGAGGTACCCATTCATCTTCTACTGTATTTCTTTCCCCCATTCCTGTCAATTTTTCCCTTATGCTCTCCATGAAACTCTGTACAATCTCTGGTTCTTTCAGTTTATCCAGGTCCCATCTCCTTAAATTCACACCTTTTTGCTGTTTCTTCAGTTTTAATCTACAGTTCATAACCAATAGATTGTGGTCAGAGTCCACATCTGCCCCTGGAAATGTCTTACAATTTAAAACCTGGTTCCTAAATCTCTGTCTTAGCATTATATAATCTATCTGATACCTTCTAGTATCTCCAGGATTCTTCCATGTATACAACCTTCATTTATGATTCTTGAACCAAGTGTTAGCTATGACTAAGTTATGCCCTGTGCAAAATTCTACCAGACGGCTTCCTCTTTCATTTCTCTCCCCCAATCCATATTCACCCACTATGTTTCCTTCTCTCCCTTTTCCTACTGTCGAATTCCAGTCACCCATGACTATTAAACTTTCGTCTCCCTTCACTACCTGAATAATTTCTTTTGTCTCATCATACATTTCATCAATTTCTTCATCATCTGCAATGCAAGTTGGCATATAATCTTGTACTGCTGTACTACTGTACAATAATGCGATCACTATGCTGTTGGTAGTAGCTTACCCGCACTCCTATTTTTTATTCATTATTAAACCTACTCCCGCATTACCCCTATTTGATTTTGTATTTATAGCCCTGTACTCACCTGACCAAAAGTCTTGTTCCACCTGACACCGAACTTCACTAATTCCCACTATATCTAACTTCAACCTATCCATTTCCCTTTTTAAATTTTCTAACCTACCTGCCCGATTAAGGGATCTGACATTCCACGCTCCGATCTGTAGAACACCAGTTTTCTTTCTCCTGATAACGCCTTACTCTTGCGTAGTCCCTCCCGGAGATCCGAATGGGGGACTATTTTACCTCCGGAATATTTTACCCAAGAGGACGCCATTATCATTTAAGCATACAGTAAAGCTGCATGCCCTCGGGAATAATTACGGCTGTAGTTTCCCCTTGCTTTCAGCCGTTCGCAGTACCAGCACAGCAAGGCCGTTTTGGTTAGTGTTGCAAGGCCAGATCAGTCAATCATCCAGACTGTTGCCCTTGCAACTATTGAAAAGGCTGCTGCCCGTCTTCAGGAACCACACGTTTGTCTGGCCTCTCAACAGATACCCCTCCGTTGTGGTTGCACCTACGGTACGGCCATCTGTATCGCTGAGGCACGCAAGCCTCCCCACCAACGGCAAGGCCCATGGTTCATGGGGGACGTCTTTACATGTACCTACGTACAAAAGTTCGTCTCCTCACTAGCACAGCTGTCTCCCTTCTATTTATAATTTTTAGAACTTGTTATCATTTTACTTTAGAAATAACTGAAAAATGCATTCTCCGTTTATTAACGACACAATAAGATCGCTATTTGATATTCGCCCAGTAAAAAAAAAAAAAAAAAAAAAAAAAAAAAAAAAAAAAAAAAAGACCTCTAAACTGTATATGTGGTTTGGTACACAGTTGCCTTTAACCAGCTGTAAGTGTCTTCTTGGTAAACCATTAAGCGTGCTTATGGCAGTTCAAATATAGTCGTCACAACTAAATTATAACCACATCTGAGTAAACAAATGAACACGCACTAACTTCTTACGTTATGGAAATATACATTCCTTTAACTTCTTTCCCTTCGTTACATCAATTTATTCAATATACAGGTAAGGCTAATGTACCGCAGATAGTAATGAAGTAACAACAAGTAATCCTATTTAAGATTAATCGGTTATTGAAAGATATTTTCTATTTGTACTGCCGGAAATAGAGTAAGTCCAGAGTTTAAAGCGCTTTGCGCCTCCCTAAATTCCTTTTCAACCAGAAAATGTACATTTAATATGTAGATTACCACCAAATAATTAGGTGGCTTAACACGCAGCAGCGCTTCAATGCACTGGAAGTCAACCATCTTTACCTACTTCCCACTTATATATCTCTGTCGGCAGCAAAATTTTCTAACCGCCCACCAGTTCTAAAGAAACTGTGATTAATAAAATAGGGAGGTAATTTTACTTTGTAAAATGTATGAAGCAGGCTTATAGTAAGTTAAAACATATAACAACAAATACCTTCCAAATACTTTCTCAAACATTTCCGAAAACCTAATGAAAATATGTTTAAAATACCTACCGCCTACTGTCCACCATTAAAGCTGGAAAACCCACTAGTGGACGGTTGCGACCAGGTTGACTACCACTGCTTTAGTGCCTGCAAAGTGCCAACTGAACAGCAGACTTCCAATGCGCACTGTACACAGCTAATAAACGTTACTTGGTAAACCGCAAAATATGTAATGTACTATGTATTCATTAGTCAAGGTTCCCCTTAAATATTCCTTACCGTCTACGTAAGTATTCTCTAATGCTCAAATAAAAACATACATTAGTATCACCACCTGTAATCACACTTTCCTCGAATATACTGCCCTCAAAGCTCGTATCTTCATCACAATTCTATTTAGTAAAATAAAGCAGTCATCAATTGGAACGTTGTTTTGAACACCACATTGCTTTAATAGGCATTGGCCTGTTGGAGACAGTATGCCGTTACCTTCTTCCGACAAAAGAACTGACTTATCCGCTTATAGCTGGAGCTACAGTTTAATGTGCATTTTGTCAGTTTTCACGTAAAGAAATATTGTCAAAGGTGAAAGAAGCGACAACTATCTGAGGAAAGTTCTAGGGTTGACAGGGGATCGAAGCCGAGACCTATTTATCTGTAGTTTGGCATCTTGGTTTCAGGCTCCATCTCACATTTACGTTCGATGCTGAGGAGCTATTGCAGAACGTGGAGAGCCTAGGCATTCTGATCATGTTGTAATGGTACTTGAATTACGTAACCATTACGGCACCTCACCTCAACCTCTCGATACCAGCAATATTCTACTGTGTTTTTGTAAAATAGTTAACATATTTCTGTGACAACATTCAGATATGATTTCATTAATGTAGAGGTACTTCGATACATCGATATGTATATATTGCAAAAGCTTTGGTTGTCATGTTAAAAAGACGCAAATTGTAGTCAGTTTATGAAATGTGAACTTTAACAGTGAGGAAGATATTTTCAAGTATGTTTTATATTGTGAAGTGATGTTTTGGAACGAGTTGCGCGATATTGCAACAAAAGTAATAGAAAAGATGTGCAACTTAAATTCGGAGTGCTGATTCCTTTTTTACATCACCATTGTCTTAAGTTGCAAAAGTTTAATCTTTAATAATGGTTTATGAAACCCATCCATAAAACTTTTCAATATCACAGAATAACACCTACGCCTCTTCGCATCAGAGCCTGGAATCATCAATACCTAGATTTTCGACGATTGAGCCATGAGTTCACAACGAGACCAGCGTGGGAAACACGAAAAGATAAGTGCCTAGTTTATCCATTATTTCAAGAAATTACTTTATGAACTGTGCTCTAATGACACCTGCCACATAATATAACTTTGTTGTTGCCAGAAAATGCAATATTTAGCAGCGTGAGCAACACTACAATCATAATTAAGTTTTGACCTTTGTTGTGATAGGGTTGTTAGAATGTGTAAGGAAGAATCTAAATTAGACTGTGGAGGCAGTGCCACCGATCCTCACCCATTACAAATCAAAAACTTTTCAAAGCGAGGCTTTGTCTCATAGTACACCTTATTAACCTCGCTGAGGCACATAAATTGTTTCTTAAAGGTTACATTAATTTGCTCCAAGGTCGTATAGTTAGCTAAGTATTTAGACCCCATTCCACTGCATTGCATTTCCTCTTAAAAATGCAACAAAATGCTCATTTCTCTTAACCTCTGTCCAATGGTTGTAAAATTTTTTCTAAAACAACTCTAAAAATGTAACTGGATGTACAGTACTTACTCGATCGTATACAACCAATTTAACTACTATTATTTAATCGTAATTCAGTGGATTTTTCTTAACTAAAGGTCTCTTCTTTATGCATATCTTAGAATCTATTTCTCTTACATGAACAGTGAGTGATGAGGTACCATGCAACTTAGTTTTTTGTGCATGATGACTACTCTTAATAGCGACATCACCATTCGTCGTTATAACATAACCATAATCATCTGCCTTGTGCTTCTTATTATTGACTGTTTTCGTTATTCACTACAATATTTGCAAAATGTACCCACCCATACTAAGCAAACAAACCCTCAGGTTTATTACTTTTGTTGACTGTGATACAGAACTAATCCCTATTGCGCTGCTACTGATGAAAGCAGATAATTTACCCTCATCACTAAAGTTATTTGTATGCTCAGATACTGCTGGTTGAAAAGCAGGTACCTTGTGACAGGTTTTTATAAACTGATGTGTTTTCAGGATGTCTTTAAAATGTGCAAATACGTTTCTCATATTAGCTATTAATTCCTTACTTTCAGGTTCGTTGCCCTTTCTTTGTGCTCTTCATCTAATTGTCTAATATTAGCAGTCATAGAATCCAATTTATCTCGCCATCTGGAAGTAAAATATATGAATACTTTAAGCGTATCATTAATCAAACTTGATTTCTTCCCCACATTGCTCACAGTTACTGCAAAATAAAAGTATCGAAATTTCTATACAGAGAGAGGTTGTAGAATTGCTGCTGTGTGAAGCATCTGCCGACATGTTGTGGTTGCAGCAGACGGAACCGCGATATATAGACGGCTATCGTAACTCCTCAGTGGAATAGCCAGACGTAATATTGAGAGGAACGATGCCGCACCATGTCGCCGCAGTGCTACACAAGAGATCGACGTCCCCCCTCTCCTCCGACATCTGCTACGCGCAGCCGGGAAGTGTCCTGTTAGATTTAGAGGCACAAGACCCAACCATACTGCCAGACTGCCAGAATCAAAGAGAGAGCGCAGACGAGCACACAGCCTGGTCTGCGCCTCACCAGCTGCGCCGCTGATTGACCTGCTAAGAAAGCGTTGCCGTTCTGTACATGTGTAAGTGACCCGGTTTACAACGGTGCTGGCTAAGCGAACAGTAGCTGAGCCGCGACAGAGAGGCTACAATCTACAGCAAGCCAAGAGCACCCATCCGCCTCCCCTGAAGGAAATGAAGTAACCTTTCATTTACATGAATAAGGGTAATACCAACTGCAGCTTAAAAAATAATGAAGAGAGGATTCCTTACGAATAGAATAGTAGGACAGGGAGTGAGCTACTGTGAACAGTTCAGAATCGACAGCAGACAAACGCCGACTTCTATACGAGGTGTGGCTAGAAAAAAACCGGACTAGTACTGGTGAAACAATAAAACGAATGCAATAAGGCTGAAAGTCGCGTGGCCTGTCACGTGACTCTCGCTCCGCCTACTGCTCGAGTTTCATCTGCCTCCTGCACTCAGTCTGCCCGTGGCGTCTGTTTTAAGTAGTTGACGTTTTGTCTGTGCGTCGGAAAATGTTGAGTGTACAGAAAGAACAGCGTGTTAACATCAAATTTTGTTTCAAACTAGGAAAATCTGCAAGTGAAACGTTCGTAATGTTACAAGAAGTGTACGGCGATGATTGTTTATCGCGAACACAAGTGTTTGAGTGGTTTAAACGATTTAAAGATGTCCGCGAAGACACCAGTGATGACACTCGCACTGGCAGGCCATTGTCAGCAAAAACTGATGCAAACATTGAAAAAATCGGTAAACTTGTTCGACAAGATCGCCGTTTAACAATCAGAGCAGTGTCTGAGTTAACAGGCGTTGACAAGGAAAGTGTTAGGCAGATTCTTCATGAAAGTTTCAACATGAACAAAGTGTGTTCAAAAATGGTTCCAGTGTCTCACAATTGAACAGAAGGAACGCCGAAGAATGATTTGTTCTGACATCCTGGAAAACATTGAAAGTGATCCCACCTGCTTACAAAATGTTATTACTTGCGATGAATCGTGGTTTTTTACTTACGATCCCGAAACTAAACGCCAATCGATGCATTGGAAAACTCCTGGTTCTCCACGACAAAAAAAAGCACGAATGTCAAAATCGAAATTCAAGGCAATGATGATTGTTTTTTTTTTTTTTGACATCAAAGGGATTGTGCACATTGATTGGGTACCAGAGGGACAAACAGTGAATCAGCATTACTACATTAGCGTCCTGGCTACCCTACGTGAGCGAGTACGGAGAAAACGGAACGATTTGTGGAGAAAAAAGTCATGGATCCTTCACCAAGACAATGCCCCAGCTCACAGTGCGTTGTCAGTGAAGACGTTTTTGGCAAAACACAACATTCCCATCTTAGATCATCCACCCTACTCACCTGATTTGGCCCCCTGTGACTTTTTTCTTTTCCCTAAAGTCAAGTCAGCTTTGAAAGGAACTAGATTTGAGACTGTTGAAGCAGTAAAAGAAAAGGCGACGGAAGTAATGTATGGACTTACCGAAAATGATCTGCAGCATTGCTATGAACAGTGGAAAATTCGTATGGAGCGGTGTAGAGACCGAGGAGGAGAGTACATTGAAGGAGATAACATGAAATTGTAAAAAATTGTAAATAAATGTTTTTTCCAGCATCAGTCCGGTTTTTTTCTAGCCGCACCTCGTAGTTCGGCTATGCCTACCGACGTCTCATGTAGAAGATTATCAGATAGAGAAACATATTGTTACGGCATAAAGTGAAGCTCCTGGACGCCGGTCGGGACTGACAAGGAAGAGAAGGCTGCGAGGCTGTGAGAGGAGGTCAGCCAACCGCACACTGACCAGACCTCCCTCCAGAAGCTCTATTCTGTATCGTTCATACCGATCGGTGTAGCAGGTTAGACTCGGTAGTCACGTAATTTTCGGTTCTTTATCGAAATATCCTATTCAGTAAGCTTCTGAGACTTCTTACCGAACGGTCCTCCCATCGATTTTACGACAATTCTATCAAGAGGTTTTGGATTTCGGTCTGGCCCTGTCGGTCCGTGAGCTGTGGTTTATGTGCACCAACAATTTGTTATTTTAAACATATTTAGCGGTTTTAGCTTTGGATTTAGTGATTGTGTTAGTAAAGAATCACCAGAGGACGCATCCGGTTGGAAAGTGAGTTCATAATAAACTATTTTCCTTTGTTAGAAATATGGTTAGGTTAGGTTGTTACTGTGAATGACTACATCAAAAAGAAGTTTTCGGTCAATATTCTCTCAAAATACGTGTTATTTTTATGCAAATAAGAGTTTAAACATCATTAAACATCGAGATATCGGCTCTGCTTACGTATATTACATGAGTGTGAACAGATGTTACTAGTGCTTTTGTGTACTTTTTTCCCACAAATAGGTTAGTTAGTAATTATCGAAACGTGTTTACAACTTTCAAGTAACAATGGAAAGCAATTATGTGAAGCCTGATATTGGAAACCTTCCAAACTATCCGCCTTTATGACTTACGCAGCACCGTTTGGCAACGAAGTCAGCCTACGTTACACAATACCACAGGAATTGAGCACCGTGGCCAAGTGGTTAGCGCGGGGGAATGTGGTACGAAAAGTCATCGGTTCGCGCATGGGTAGATGAAAAGATTTTTTTTCCTCTTCATATATGCAACACGTTCTGAGACATTGTTATTCGTGTAAGTTAAGATTTTTCTGCTATTTTCGTTATTACTCAATTGTAAGAGCGCACTTCCTCATTAATGATTTCGTGATTTCTGAAATATGAAATTGCTGTGAGTGAAACAACCGACAGTGACCTTTATATTTTTTATTGTCAGAAATAATTCACCATTTTTTCCGAATATGTAGCGATTTCCGAGTATGCGGTTAGACGGGAATCTAAGAGCACAACTTAAATTACTGGGAATGTAACTAGCAGCAGCCATCTTCATAATCTTACTTGTCACAAGTATTTATCTGCGATCGAATCCTCAAGCACAGTAGCCAGAGATGAAATATCTCTTCCGTAATATTTTTAGACTGTAGCACCGTAAACGAAACATTTTCATTCATGAGATGCATGTTATAAACTTCGACGAAGTGCAGGAGATCTCGAAAATGCGTTTTTTTCCGATTTGTTTTTAAGACAAAAATTGTTGACGCATCACATAGGGAAGTGGGCTACTTAATCATCTGAATGTCAAGGAGCGTGTTAGAACCACATTTCTTATTCTTTGAAACTCTCAGAATCAATTTTTCGGGTGTTTTTATTGATGTATTAGTACAATGTGGTACTACATACTATTCCTAACTCATTTTCCGAAACGTAAAATCCAGAACACGATGTCAGTGTGAATGAGTATAAGATGACACAATGCGGCATTTACGACAATCTGCAGAATACAGTCAAACATGCTATCGTTATTATGCATGCTGTTAGAGAATGTGTAAAAATTTTTATGCATTTCAGCTGAGAATCATGGAAATGGACATACTGCGCCTGATACTGTTAAGGAGGATGCAAGGGCGATGAAGGCCGGCACGTCAGCTCGATGGAATACGGCATCATGCGTTATGGCAACGTAAATGCAATTTTCGGTACTTGGAAGAGTAGAGCGCCTGTGTCGTCTGCTAGCCGATTTGTGTTCGTGACGCTGTGAGCACTGCAGTGCGCATGCGCGGATCTGCGGCCAGTTGCTTTTGATTGGCTTGCGCGACACGAACTGACAACAGCGCTTCGGTTCACTACACCCGAACGGTATCGCTACCGAAATGCATATTGAATAACGCAGGGACTCTAATTAGAGTACAAGACCTTTCGGTGCTACTGAGTACCGAAACGATTGGCACAATGGCGGAAAGATACAGAATAGGCACCCAGGACGACAACACGACAGCTGCAGCCCCTTTGGAAGAGGACATAAGCTCCGCGACCGACTGGTGCCTCCCAGTTCAAGAGCAGCTTCTAGGGAGTTCAATAGCAGCGTCAACGAAGCTTTCCTAATCACTACAGATATGAGGCTATTAAAAGGGTAACTCAGTGTGTAAAGTGAGGTGAAAATTTAATAATCATGAGAGTACTGCAATGCAGTTGTAGGGGAAGGAGTAGAAGGATGTGTTATTGGAGAATATGGGTTTTGTAGTACAAATGAGAGAGGAGAAAGGGTAATTAAGTTCTGCAATAAATTTTAGATGGTAACACCAGAAACTCTGTTCAGGAATCATTATTGTGGAGGTATATCTGTAAAAACCTGGACACAATAGAAGACTCCAGTTGGATTGCATCATGATGAGACAGGGATTCCGAAATTAGGTAGGTTGTAAAGTGTAAAACTTAGATCACAATTTATTAATGATGAAGACCCGAGTGACGTTTAAGAGAAACGCCCAGAATACTCAGTGACGAAGGAGTTCAATACTGAAGTAATGAGGGGTGAAGAGATACTCTTTAAGTTCCCTGAGAATGCGATAATGGACACTAGAACAGACATTTCAGTTGAAGAGGAGAGGACATCTCTAAAAACAGCAATCACAGACGTTGGACAGTCAAACCTAGGTACAAGGAATTTTACCCCGAAGAAACCTTAGGTTCAAATGGTTTAAATGGCTCTAAGCACTATGGGAGTTAACATCTGAGGTCATCAGGCCCCTAGCCTTAGAACTACTTAAACCTAACTAACGTAAGGACATTACACACATCCATGCCCAATGCAGGATTCGAAACTGCGACCGCAGCAGCTGCGTGGTTCCGGACTGAGGCGCCTAGAATCGATCGACCACAGCGGCCGGCTAAACCCTAGGTAACAGAAGAGAAAGTGTTTCAATTGAACGAAGGCTAAAGGAAGTACAAAAATTTTCTGCGAAGGACAGGAGTACAGCAATGTAAAGCAGCTATGAATGAAATAAATAGAAAGTACAGGGTTTTTTTTTCGTCATCAGTCTACTGACTGGTTTGATGCGGCCCGCCACGAATTCCTTTCCTGTGCTAACCTCTTCATCTCAGAGTAGCACTTGCAACCTACGTCCTAAATTATTTGCTTGACGTATTCCAATCTCCGTCTTCCTCTACAGTTTTTGCCCTCTACAGCTCCCTCTAGTACCATGGAAGTCATTCCCTCGTGTCTTAGCAGATGTCCTATCATCCTGTCCCTTCTCCTAATCAGTGTTTTCCACATATTCCTTTCCTCTCCGATTCTGCGTAGAACCTCCTCATTCCTTACCTTATCAGTGTACCTAATTTTCAACATTCGTCTATAGCACCACATCTCTAATGCTTCGATTCGCTTCTGTTCCGGTTTTCCCACAGTCCATGTTTCACTACCATACAATGCTGTACTCCAGACGTACATCCTCAGAAATTTCTTCCTCAAATTAAGGCTGGTATTTGATATTAGTAGACTTCTCTTGGCCAGAAATGCCTTTTTTGCCATAGCGAGTTTGCTTTTGATGTCCTCCTTGCTCCGTCCGTCATTGGTTATTTTACTGCCTAGGTAGAAGAATTCCTTAACTTCATTGACTTCGTGACCATCAATCCTGATGTTAAGTTTCTCGCTGTTCTCATTTCTACTATTTCTCATTACCTTCGTCTTTCTCCGATTTACTCTCAAACCATATTGTGTACTCATTAGACTGTTTATTCTGTTCAGCAGATCATTTAATTCTTCTTCACTTTCACTCAGGATAGCAATGTCATCAGCGAATAGTATCATTGATATCCTTTCACCTTGTATTTTAATTCCACTCCTGAACCCTTCTTTTATTTCCATCATTGCATCCTCGAGTACAGATTGAAGAGTAGGGGCGAAAGGCTACAGCCTTGTCTTACACCCTTCTTAATACGAGCACTTCGTTCTTGATCGTCCACTCTTATTATTCCCTCTTGGTTGTTGTACATATTGTTTATGACCCGTCTCTCCCTATAGCTTACCCCTACTTTTTTCAGAATCTCGAACAGCTTGCACCATTTTATATTGTCGAACGCTTTTTTTAGGTCGACAAATCCTATGAAAGTGTCTTGATTTTTCTTTAGCCTTGTTTCCATTATTAGCCGTAACGTCAGAATTGCCTCTCTCGTCCCTTTACTTTTCCTAAAACCAAACTGATCGTCACCTAGCGCATTCTCAATTTTCTTTTCCATTCTTCTGTATATTATTCTTGTAAGCAGCTTCGTTGCATGAGCTGTTAAGCAAATTGTGCGATAATTCTCGCACTTCTCAGCTCTTGCCGTCTTCGGAATTGTGTGGATGATGCTTTTCAGAAAGTCAGATGGTATATCGCCAGACTCATATATTCTACACACCAACGTGAATAGTCGTTTTGTTGCCACTTCCCCCAATGATTTTAGAAATTCTGATGGAGTGTTATCCATCCCTTCTGCCTTATTTAACCGTAAGTCCTCCAAAGCTCTTTTAAATTCCGATTCTAATACTGGATCCCCTATCTCTTCTAAATCGACTCCTGTTTCTTCTTCTATCACATCAGACAAATCTTCACCCTCATAGAGGCTTTCAATGTATTCTTTCCACCTATCTGCTCTCTCCTCTGCATTTAACAGTGGAATTCCCGTTGCACTCTTAATGTTACCACCGTTGCTTTCAATGCCACCAAAGGTTGTTTTGACTTTCCTGCATGCTGAGTCTGTCCGTCCGACAACCATATCTTTTTCGATGTCTTCACATTTTTCCTGCAGCCATTTCGTCATAGCTTCCCTGCACTTCCTATTTATTTCATTCCTCAGCGACTTGTATTTCTGTATTCCTGATTTTCCCGGAACATGTTTGTTCTTCCTCCTTTCATCAATCAACTGAAGTATTTATTCTGTTACCCATGGTTTCATCGCAGCTACCTTCTTTGTACCTATGTTTTCCTTCCCAACTTCTGTGATGGCCCTTTTTAGAGATGTCCATTACTCTTCAACTGTACTGCCTACTGCGCTATTCCTTATTGCTGTATCTATAGCGTTAGAGAGAACTTCAAACGTATCTCGTCATTCCTTAGTACTTCCGTATCCCACTTCTTTGCGTATTGATTCTTCCTGACTAATGTCTTGAACTTCAGCCTACTCTTCATCACTACTATATTGTGATCTGAGTCTATATCTGCTCCTGGGTACGCCTTACAATCCAGTATCTGATTTCGGAATCTCTGTCTGACCATGATGTAATCTAACTGAAATCTTCCCGTATCTCCCGGCCTTTTTCAAGTATACCTCCTCCTCTTGTGATTCTTGAACGGGGTATTCGCTATTACTAGCTGAAACTTGTTACAGAACTCAATTAGTCTTTCTCCTCTTTCATTTATTGTCCCAAGCCCATATTCACCTGTAACCTTTTCTTCTACTCCTTCCCCTACAACTGCATTCCAGTCGCCCATGACTATTAGATTTTCGTCCCCCTTTACATACTGCATTACCCTTTCAATATCCTCATACACTTTCTCTATCTGTTCATCTTCAGCTTGCGACGTCGGCATGTATACCTGAACTATCGTTATCGGTGTTGGTCTGCTGTCGATTCTGATTAGAACAATCCGGTCACTGAACTGTTCACAGTAACACACCCTCTGCCCTACCTTCCTATTCATAACGAATCCTACACCTGTTATACCATTTTCTGCTGCTGTTGATATTACCCGATACTCATCTGACCAGAAATCCTTGTCTTACTTCCACTTCACTTCACTGACCCCTACTACATCTAGATTGAGCCTTTGCGTTTCCCTTTTCAGATTTTCTAGTTTCCCTACCACGTTCAAGCTTCTGACATTCCACGCCCCGACTCGTAGAACGTTATCCTTTCGTTGATTATTCAATCTTTTTCTCATGGTAACCTCCCCCTTGGCAGTCCCCTCCCGCAGATCCGAATGGGAGACTATTCCGAAATCTTTTGCCAATGGAGAGATCATCATGGCACTTCTTCAATTACAGGCCACATGTCCTGTGGATACACGTTACGTGTCTTTAATGCAGTGGTTTCCATCGCCTTCTGCATCCTCATGCCGTTGATCATTGCTGATTCTTCCGCCTTTAGGAGCAATTTCCCACCCCTAGGACAAGAGAGTGCCGTGAACCTCTATCCGCTCCTCCGCCCTCTTTGACAAAGCCGTTGGCAGAATGAGGCTGACTTCTTATGCCGGAAGTCTTCGGCCGCCAATGCTGATTATTTATCAAAATATAGGCAGTGGCAGGGATCGAACCCAGGACCGAAGACGTTTTGATTATGAATCAAAGACGCTACCCGTTGATCACGGGCGATTTTTTAAATTTTTTTTACAGGAAAAAAGAGAAGGAATCGAAAAAGAAATCTTGGTCTGAACGACTGACTCAGCATATAGGAAGATTAAAACAATCCTCGTGCTCGCAAAACCACTCCTTGATGATGCGAATTGTGTGAACAGGGGCCCGCCGTGTTAGAACACAGCATCACCATTCGGGAACAAGCATTGTTCCATAGGATGGACCTGATCAGCCAGAATGATCAGATAATCCTAGGCACTAAATGTGACCCTGCAGAATAATCCTCTGTCCCACGGAATACCACCAATGTTTCACTCTCACGATGGAAACTCGGCCAGAAGCTAGAAACAGTGTGAAACAAGACCCATCCGAACGAATTACTTTCTTCCACTGCTCCATAGCAGAGATTTATGGCTTCGGTATCACATGTTGCGGGCATTTCCAATAATGATTTATGGTTTTGTAATTCCAGCTCGTCCTGTAATACCTGTTTAAGGATCTCTCTTCGTGTTGTTTTGGCACTGAAAGGTTTCGAGAGTGCGGCATTCAGCTCTGTAGCTGTCGCCCCTAATTTTTCGTCATAGTCCTCTTCAATGACGTCCGTCAGGGCCACTCAAGACGCACTTTCGCCTGCGTTGTGACTTAGCGGATGATGTTTTCCGCTTTCCTTGTGTGCGGTATACATCTTCGATACGGTGCACCTTGAATAATCAAACATTTCGACCAACTAGGTTACAGAAACACACAACATACGACCGCCATCAATTCGCTCACGTTCGAATTCACTTAGATCCAACATAATCCACTCACAACTACATAGAACACTGTTATGACCATGAGTGATACTTCCATCGTATTCCATCGTATTCAGGACACTTCACGGGCGCCGTTCGTGGTCAGATGCAACAGCGAAACCTGGAGGTTATGATAGTGTCTGCAATTATTTTCAACCATGCATTACTCGTGGTGTTATATCGTTGTCGGACCCTTGTACGTCATTACCTCGACTTACATTCATATCCTACTTTGCATCGTACTCGCAGTTACTTTATTTATATCTGGTTGGTCCTTCTGTTTCTTTTCCAAAAATAAGTCTACCATCATCCTGACATCGCACTAATGCTGACTTGTATACTTCCCCATTTCACCTCGCTTTATCAGCAAAGCCGGTTCGGGTTCCTTTTGGGTGATCGCTTTTTCTGACCCTTTCCTTACTAATTTGTGTTCTCCACGATCTACAAGATGCGCTAGGTTCCTTGCCTCTCCGAAACCAGATTTACTCTTCCGTATATCTTATTCGCATTACAGTGACTCCTGTACACACCGTCGGGTTAAGGCAATAGCAGTTATTCCCACGAGTGGTCCTAAACGGTACCTGTATGGGTGAATTTTGGGCATCTGGCCCGTAATTGGTCTCATGGGTCCGACTGATTTCATTAGTCGTGTTTGCGACCACAAACTGAATTTTTGGGCTCTTTAGTTGTGTATACTTTGGCAGCAAGCATTAAAGATGTGTAAACAAGGTAACTTGTGTGAAAACTCTAGCAGTTGTTGAGAACTGTCCCGTGTCTTTTGAGTCATACTTTTCCAGGCTGTGTTAGTTAGTTTATTAATACCTTTTTAACGTATTTGAAGTATGTCTTTGCAACAACTATAAATAGTTATTTATACTAGCTTATATGTTTCCGTCAGTGGACTAGAAGGGAAATATATTTACAGTTTTGGCGTGATTTCCTGGTGGGTTACATATAGAAATGTCTGATTTCACGTTTTCGGCGCATTCCCGCTTTTGACACCAAAGTTCTTGGCTTAACGTCACATTGTTTTGCTGCTCTATATATTTCTTGACGTGACGTATGGCATCATAAGCATTTATCTGTCTGTTTACGTTCTCCTGACTAATCTTGTGTCTGTGTGTGGTGTTGACAACTAAATTGTTAGTTTTCGTTTTCACTTTATCTAATAATGTTCTTTGCCCTGCGATGAGCACTACGTGTATTATCGCATTTTATTTATTTATTTATTAAATATGTAAGTGGTATCAAGGAAGAAAAAAAAACACGTTAAACGACTAGAGACAGAACGTTCATATTCACAGGACTTGTATTTTAGTATCTTCTGCAGAAATGATTAGTATTTGATCATTTCCGGCCCGCGAGTTGAAGGTCAACATCGATATCACGGTGCAACGCCATCTACCGGTGAAATGTGTCTCCAGCTCTCGTTGTCGCTGTAAACCGAAGATAATGGATCAGTGTGACTTCAGCACACGTGCAGTGTGCCTCACAAACGTATGTGCATACCGTGCCGTCAAATCAGTGAGTCTGAGAGAGGGCGCAATATTGGCATGAATGTGATGCACCCATCTGGGAAATTGCTGCTCGTGTGGGACGAAGTGTTTCGTCAGTGCAACGGGTGTGTTCAGAATGATTCGTGTAGGACGCGATGGGACGGGTCAGGTCACACCACGCAGACCAACCCGAGATCGACACATCACGCCCAGTGGCACTGGGGGACAAATCTGCGTCCTCCTCGGCTCTGGTCAAACAGTGCAACACATCGTACACTATCAGGGGTGACAGTCTGTTGCCGCTTATTTCGACATGGGCTACGTGCGCGTCGTCCACAGTACCTTTTGCTGCGTTCCGCCAGATCACCAGACTTGTCGCCAATCGAAAGTGTGTGAGGTATGACGAAAAGACAGGTGCAGCAGTGTTACAGGATGCCAACCACCACAGATGAACTTTGGAACCAAGTTAATTAAGCATGGATGGCTATGCCATAGGAAGCCATTCGGGTCTTATACGCGTCAGTGCCATCACGCTTAGATCAAGTTATCAGGGCTCATGGCAGACCCTGTGCCTACTAGGCAACAGGACACATGCTGAACCGAGGTGACTGAAATGGTAATCATTTCTGCAGAACACACTAATGTACATGTCCTGTGAATATGAACGTCCTATCTCTCATCGTTCGAGGTGTTCTGTTTCTTCTGAACATGAGTGTATTTGGGTTGAGAAGGGGGACGGGGGGAAATCTACATAACAGAAGCAAATGGGGAATGGGAGCTCAGTGGTGGGTAACTATGCTTGACAGTGAATGCAAAGTAGGTTAGGGGAGCGTGAGCTGATAATTAGATTGACACGGGAGGAGAAAGCAGACGTAAATGGTGGGGAGTGAGAGAGAAATAGAGAGAAAGGGAGAACTATTTTTCATCCAGCTAATGTTTCCAATGAGTTTGCATGATTCTTAGTTTGCGGTATTCACCTAGTTATGAAACATAAGTTTCTTAAGTCTCAGTGCTTTACGTAGTTTGTTAAGTTGTCGAATCTCTTTCACTGCTCTTATGGCGCTTATTTATTTTTCTGTTGTTCTTGGCCTACTACATTCCTCTTTAAGTTCGTCTGCAGATGATTAGTACTTTGTGCTATATTCCCATGACCAGTTTTATTTATAGCTTCGGTCCAATATCCTGCCAGTCATTCTGATGTACCTTTCTCACAATGCAACTGGGCTGGTAGACAGTTGATTTTGGTTCTAGTTTTAGTTTTAGAATATATTTCTGTATTGAATTATTCGTCTTGCAAGAAATGCTTGAAATCGGCTTTTTCGCTATGCGCCACATATTTTGTTGGTGCACTTACTGTGGTTGGTCGCTGTAAACATTTTTCTTGTGATCATAATGTTTCTATAATTATACTGCCGTTTCTTTCTGTCTCGTCCTTGTGTCTGTATTTATGTGATGATATCGGTATTTTCGTTTGTCTCATGTATTATGTGTTTCTTTTACTGTTAATTTTATAAACAAGCATTTTTGCATCATTGTTAATGAAATCTGTTTTATGGTGGCTAGATCTGTTTCACAATAATAAATAACTAGCGAATCGTATCGAGTCTCTTGCGCACGTATAAGTCAGTTCCTTTGTGACCACGTAGGTCGTTAGATGTTGCGATTATTATTGCGTGTGTTGCTGTGGACATTCTGTGTATTAAAAAGATGGGGTTCTGATTGTGCTTCATCGTTGTTATAGCCAGATAGTCAGAAGTTGTGGTTGCCTTCTTGCTCATCTACTGTGGTAAGATTTACACTCATTTCTTATGCAGTTATGTTCTTATATAACTGTCGGACTTTGATCTGCGGACCATTTATCATGCATACTTTGTCATTAGACTAAATCATCATATACTGGTAGTTTACCAGTATATGATGATGTCGTCTCGTATTTGAAGATAAAGATTTCGTATGATTATATACTGCAGCTAAATTTTCTGAAGTCTGTTTCTTTTTCTATCGTTCCTTTCCAACTATGTTAATATTGGACACAATTTTTTCCTCATGAAATGCAATCGACCTTATTTGTTAAGCGATATCTGCAAGTTACACGAAGCTCAGAGCCTTAACAACTGACAATTACACTTCGTAAATATTCTCACTGTCAGGAATAATCGCCTGATCATCATCACTATTCCATTTTCATTCTTAAAACAGAAATCGTAAAAGATAACTCCGTTATACATTTTATTTATGACGATATTAGAAAACACAGGTGATAAACTGCACTACTGCCTAAATATGGGGTAAAGATTTTTCTCTTTTATTCATTTTGCCAGCAATAAATACAATATTTTGTGAGTTTTTTGACATGTTATGGGAAGCCCTGATGTGAAGTATCTGCAGACGATTGTTGCTTTTAAAGCGACCAGAGCATTTAATGAAATCAATGAAGATTATATATATATCCTTATTTATCTTTGAAGTCTTTAAGTAGTTTCCATCAAACTAGTTGTTTTATTAATATACTTCGTTCCCCTCCTGAATTATCATTGCTTTTTTCCTTTAGAGGCCTTCAGCAATTTACCACATATGTCTTTTGATGAATTTTGAGTATCGCATGTAGTCTACTTTCAGTAAGATTAATCGTCGATAGTTCTTGCCATTTGGTCGGTCATCTTTCTTCATTATAAGGAGTCTTACTCCCCCATGAACCATGGACCTTACCATTGGTGGGGAGGATTGCGTGCCTCAGCAATAAAGATAGCCAAACCGTAGGTGCAACCACAACGGAGGGGTATCTGTTGAGAGGCCAGACAAACGTGTGGTTTCTGAAGAGGGGCAGCAGCCTTTTCAGTAGTTGCAGGGGCAACAGTCCAGATGATTGACTGATATGGCCTTGTAACACTAGCCAAAACGGCCTTGCTGTGCTGCTACTGCGAACGCCTGAAAGCTAGGGGAAACTACAGCCGCAATTTTTCCCGAGGGCACGCAGATTTGCTATATGGTTAAGTAATGATGGCGTCCTCTTGGGTAAAATATTCCGGAGGTAAAATAGTCCCCCATTCGGATCTCCAGAAGGGGACTACTCAGGAGGACGTCGTTATCACGAGAAAGAAAATTGGCTTTCCACGGGTCGGAGCGTGGAATGTCAAATCTCTTAATCGGACAGGTAGGTTAGAAAGGGCAACGGATAGGTTAAATTAGATATAGTGGGAATTATTGAAGTTCAGTGGCAGGAGGAACAAGACTTCTAGTCAGGTGAATACAGTGTTATAAATACAAAATCAAATAGGGGTAATGCAGGAGTAGGTATAATAAAGAAAAACAAATAGGAATACGAGAAAGCTGCTACAAACAGCATAGTGAACGCATTATTATGGCCAAGATAGACACGAAGCCCACGCCTACCACAGTAGTACAAGTTCATATTCCGACTAGCTCCGCACATGACGCAGAGATTGATGAAATGTATGATGAGATAAAAGAAATTATTCAGATAGTGAAGGGAGACGAAAATTTAATAGTCATGGGTAACTGGAATTCGACAGTAGGAAAAGGAAGGGAAGGAAACGTAATAGGTGAATATGGAATGGGGTTAAGGAATGAAAGAGTACACTGCCTGGTAGAATTGTCCGCAGAGCATTACTTAATCATAGCTAACACTTGGTTCAAGAATCATAAAAGAAGGTCGTATACATTGAAGAAACCTGAAGATACTGAAAGGTTTCAGATAGATGTTATAATGGTAAAACAGAAATTTAGGAACCAGGTTTTAAATTGTAAGACATTTCCAGGAGCAGATGTGGACTCTGACCACAATCTATTGGTTATGAACTGTAAAAACCGACAGAACCAGAGGTTGTGGAGAGTTTCAGTGAGAGCATTAGGGAACGATTGACAAGAATGGGGGAAAGAAATACAGTATAAGAAGAATGGGTAGCTTTGAGGGATGAAATAGTGAAGGCAGCAGAGGATCAGGTAGGTAAAAAGACGAGAGCTAATAGAAATCCTTGGGTAACAGAAGAGATACTGAATTAAATCGATGAAAGGAGAAAATAGAAAAATGCAGTAAATGAAACAGGCAAAAAGAAATAGAAATGTCTAAAAAATGAGATCGACAGGATGTGCAAAATGGCTAAGCAGGGATGGATAGAGCACAAATGTAAGGATTTAAAGGCTTATATCACTAGGGCTAAAAAAGATACTGCGTACAGGATAATTAAAGAGACCTATGGAGAGAAGAGAGCCATTTGTATGAATATCAAGAGCTCAGATGGAAACCCATTTCTAAGCAAAGTAGGGAAAGCAGCAAGGTTGAAGGAATATATAGAGGACCTATACAAGGACGATGTTCTTGAGGACAATATTATGGAAATGGAAGAGGATGTAGCTGAAGATGAAACGGGAGATATAATACTGCGAGAGGAGTTTGACAGAGCACTGAAATACCTAAGTCGAAACAAGGTCCCAGGAGCAGACAACATTTCATTAGAACTACTGATAGCCTTAGGAGAGCTAGCCCTGACAAAACTCTACCGTCTGGTGAGCAAGATGTATGAGACAGACGAAATACCCTCAGACTTCAAGAAGAGTATAATAATTCCAATACCAAAGAAAGCAGGTGTTGACAGATGTAAAATTATCGAACTATCAATTAATAAGTCACAGCTGCAAAATGCTAACACTAATTCTTTACAGACGAATGGAAAAACTGGTAGAAGCCGACCTCGGGGAAGATTAGTTTCTATTCCGTAGAAATGTTGGATCACATGAGGCAATACTGGCCCTACGACTTATTAAGGAAAGGCAAACCTACGTTTCTAGTATTTGTAGACTTAGAGATAGCTTTTGACAATGTTGACTGGAATACCCTCTTTCAAATTCCGAAGGTGGCAGGGGCAAAATACAGGGAGCGAAAGGCTATTTACAGTCTGTACAGAAACCAGATGGCAGTTATAAGAATCGAGGGGCATGAAAGGGATGCAGTGTTTGCGAAGGGAGTGAGACAGGGTTTTAGCCTCTCCCCGATGTTATTCAATCTGTATACTGAGCAAGCAGTAAATGAAACAGAAGATAAATTCTGAGTAGCTACTAAAATCCATGGAGACGAAATAAAAACTTTGAGGTTAGCCGCTGACATTGTAATTCTGTCAGAGACAGCAAAGGACTTGGAAGAGGAGTTGAACGGAATAGACAGTCACTTGAAACAAGGATATAAGATGAACATCAACAAAAGCAAAACCAGGATAATGGAATGTAGTCGAATTAAATCGGGAGATGCTGAGGGTATTAGATTAGAAAATGAGACGTTTCATGTAGTAAAGGAGTTTTGCTATTTGGGGAGCAAAATAAATGATGATGGTCGAAATAGAGAGGATAAAAACGTAGACTGGCAATGGCAAGGAAAGCCTTTCTGAGGAAGAGAAATTTGTTAAACTTGATTGTAGATTTAAGTGTCAGGAAGTCTTTTCAGAAAGTATTTGTATGGAGTGTAGCCATGTATGGAAGCGAAACGTGGACGATAAATAATTTGGATAAAAACAGAAATGAAGCTTTCGAAATGTGGTGCTACAGAAGAATGCTGAAGATTAGATGGGTAGATCACAAAACTAATGAGAAGGTATTGAACAGAATTGGGGAGAAGGGAAATTTGGGGCACAACTTGACTAGAAGAAGGGATCGGTTTGTAGGACATATTCTGAGGCATCAAGGGATCACCAATTTAGTATTTGAGGGCTGCGCGGAGAGTAATAATCGTAGAGGGAGACCAAGAGATGAATACACTAAACAGATTCAGAAGGATGTAGGTTGCAGTAGGTACTGCGAGATGAAAAATCTTGCACAGGATAGAGTAGCATGGAGAGCTGCATCGAACCAGTCTCTGGACTGAAGACCACGACAGCAACAACCCTGTACCTCCACTAGAATGGACTCTGTTGATTTTTGTAATATAAGTCTATAAACGTTTCAAATATCTCTTCATTCTATCTTGTAGGTATGAGTATTTAAATTATTCACCAGTAATATTATTAGTGCATGTACATTTTTTTAGTGTTTTGAACCTTACACTACTAACTCCACCGAGCGATGACGTGCAGTGGTCAGCTCACTGGCTTGCGTCCGGGAGGGCGACGGGTCAAATCCGCGTCTGGCCATTGAGATTTAGATTTTCATGATTTCCCTAAATCTGTGTAGTTAAATACCGAAAAGGTTGCTTTGAAACGACCCGGCCGATTTCCTTCCCTGTCCTTGATACACTCAGAGTTTGTGGTCCGTCTCTAATGACCTTCATGTCGACGGGACATTAAACGCAAGTTTCCTAGCTTCCTTGGATTATTCAGCTCTCTGTCACCCATAACAATATTTTTAAAAAGGCGCGTTACATTTACTGTTGGTGTTGGAACACACCGGACACAGAGAAAGAGGTGAAACAGTGGGGAAATTACCATACAATGTGACAGACGGAACCGCCCTACAGAAACCACGCTTAAAAATGTCGGTAATCTACAATTCGAAGAGATAATAAATAATTATCAAGGTACCCAGTACTTCATACGACAAATATATTGTAACATTTATCGAGGGCACTAGCGAAGCACATGGTTTGGATGGGTTAAATATTGCTTTGCTTTGTCTGCTGGTATCTATCTGTGAGGCAGTTCACCTGACACCACTATGACGACCCAGCGAAGAATCGAAAACAGATTGCGATATTGATGTTTAGTCTGTAGAGGCTCAAGCAAGTCTGAAGCGGCTAATTTCGAATGACGAAACAAGTTCCATCGGTGTCATCACGGCGGAAGCTGTTCTACGAAAAACCTCGTTTCAAGGCACAATCGGAGGCTCTAGAGGGTCAGGAGAACAGCTACGCTTGGCCTGTTACCATCACTCCTACGCTGAATGAGGCATCAGAAAATGCGCTCTGATCGAAGTACACCCGGGCTGGAGTACGACTCAACTGGAGAGAAAAGCAGAGCAAGATTAAACCAGATAGTAACGATATAAACGTCGTATACCGATAATAAAGTTGTGTAGTTCATTATTCTGTGTAAAATAAATGTTGAAGTAAGTGTCCATCATTACGCCCTGGTGTGTACCATCCTGCTCCCAATTAAAACCTATGCGCTTGAGGTATTTATGTAATCGTAGTTCCCCGCATGTTTCGTAACTACGCAAGCCATACATGCCTATATATGCATCACGAAAGCCCCCTGACGGTGTGGCGGGGGATATTTTGTGTACTAATGTCACTCCCACCAACCACCCTACCAGTGCCGTTCGCGAATGAGACGAGATATTCGTAGGGGGAAGCAGTATATTCTTTACTTTTCTAGGAAAGTACGCTCAAGGCACTGTGGCAGTGAACCACATAGTGATACACAACGACTCTTTTTTATTGTGTGTCACTGTGGTTCTGCGACCACCCCCGTGATGATTGCGCGCTTACTAAACGAACCTGTGACGAAACGCGCTACCATACCTCTCTGACACAGCTCTCAAAGTCACGAGCAATATTAACGTTAGAATAAGGACTTTCAAGTTTCCTCCACAATGAGTGTACAACACTTCCTGAAGATCTTTCCAAAGACTCTGTCTGTCATTTGCCAATCATATTAAGGGATGGCTAATTGGTTATAAAGCGGAATTTCCAGTACTGCAGCGCGGTCATATTATTTCGTTGTAAATATTCCTGTTATTTCATGTTTGGAAAATATTTTTGCTTCACAGTCAGAGGATAAAGCGGCAGGGAATGCAGGAGACTGTCGCAGTTCAATTAGGTTCTTCAGAAAAGGATAAATATCACGCACGTGTGGCATTTACATAAAAATGACAATAAAATTTTCAAAAGAACAAAAGGTACGTACATTTGGAACTAACATTTTGAGGACCTTATAGATGTTGAAGATGGAAGTACAGAAATTCAAAGAGGCTGCAGACACAATCAAAATAAAAGAAAGCTCCATACAGAGACAGGATAACAACTGAACAGCGTAAAAAGCACAATTGAAAAACAGGTACAGAAACTCGTGACCATCACTCAGAATGATGGCAGAATGTCTTCTGAGTGGAAATACGCGTTCAGAGTACCAGTCTATAAAACCAGCGGTAACAGGAGTGCAGATACTAAACAAGCATCTCATTAATTAGCACAGTATTATAAGTGTTGTCCAAGATTCTCCAGAAAAGAGTGGAACTCTATTTAAAGGAGATATTACACTCCTGGAAATGGAAAAAAGAACACATTGACAACGGTGTGTCAGACCCACCATACTTGCTCCGGACACTGCGAGAGGGCTGTACAAGCAATGATCACACGCACGGCACAGCGGACACACCAGTAACCGCAGTGTTGGCCGTCGAATGGCGCTAGCTGCGCAGCATTTGTGCACCGCCGCCGTCAGTGTCAGCCAGTTTGCCGTGGCATACGGAGCTCCATCGCAGTCTTTAACACTGGTAGCATGCCGCGACAGCGTGGACGTGAACCGTATGTGCAGTTGACGGACTTTGAGCGAGGGCGTATAGTGGGCATGCGGGAGGCCGGGTGGACGTACCGCCGAATTGCTCAACACGTGGGGCGTGAGGTCTCCACAGTACATCGATGTTGTCGCCAGTGGTCGGCGGAAGGTGCACGTGCCCGTCGACCTGGGACCGGACCGCAGCGACGCACGGATGCACGCCAAGACCGTAGGATCCTACGCAGTGCCGTAGGGGACCGCACCGCCACTTCCCAGCAAATTAGGGACACTGTTGCTCCTGGGGTATCGGCGAGGACCATTCGCAACCGTCTCCATGAAGCTGGGCTACGGTCCCGCACACCGTTAGGCCGTCTTCCGCTCACGCCCCAACATCGTGCAGCCCGCCTCCAGTGGTGTCGCGACAGGCGTGAATGGAGGGACGAATGGAGACGTGTCGTCTTCAGCGATGAGAGTCGCTTCTGCCTTGGTGCCAATGATGGTCGTATGCGTGTTTGGCGCCGTGCAGGTGAGCGCCACAATCAGGACTGCATACGACCGAGGCACACAGGGCCAACACCCGGCATCATGGTGTGGGGAGCGATCTCCTACACTGGCCGTACACCACTGGTGATCGTCGAGGGGACACTGAATAGTGCACGGTACATCCAAACCGTCATCGAACCCATCGTTCTACCATTCCTAGACCTGCAAGGGAACTTGCTGTTCCAACAGGACAATGCACGTCCGCATGTATCCCGTGCCACCCAACGTGCTCTAGAAGGTGTAAGTCAACTACCCTGGCCAGCAAGATCTCCGGATCTGTCCCCCATTGAGCATGTTTGGGACTGGATGAAGCGTCGTCTCACGCGGTCTGCACGTCCGGCACGAACGCTGGTCCAACTGAGGCGCCAGGTGGAAATGGCATGGCAAGCCGTTCCACAGGACTACATCCAGCATCTCTACGATCGTCTCCATGGGAGAATAGCAGCCTGCATTGCTGCGAAAGGTGGATATACACTGTACTAGTGCCGACATTGTGCATGCTCTGTTGCCTGTGTCTATGTGCCTGTGGTTCTGTCAGTGTGATCATGTGAGGTATCTGACCCCAGGAATGTGTCAATAAAGTTTCCCCTTCCTGGGACAATGAATTCACGGTGTTCTTATTTCAATTTCCAGGAGTGTAGATGTGAAGCGAGCGGGATTTTTTAAGCATTATCAAAATATTGGGAATACAACGAGCAGTGGCAATATTCTTTGTTGATTTTAGGAAAGAATAAGATAGCATAAACAGAGAAAAGTTGTAAAAGAAAATGCAGAAATTTGGAATACCCGAGGGTAACAAATCTTGTAAAAGTTGCACTGCAAGACTCAAAAGGATAGGGAAAATGGCTGCAGATGAATGTATTTGCCTCTGTGGATGATGTACCATTCATCGTTGAAAGTCTACGAGGGGCTTTTAATAAGTAATGCATCTCATTTTTTTCACTGCCATTTTCGATTGGAAAAGCGTGGAGTTTCATGAAGTTCAGATAGATGGTGGCATATACGTAGCCTCCAGAATGTCGTCTGTAACAGATGTGCATTCCAAGCAGAGATCAGTCATTGAGTTTCTTTTGGTGGAAAACCAGAGCATCGCAGATTTTCACAGGCTCTTGCATAATGTCTACCGAGATCTCGCACAGAAAAACAGCTTTGTCAGCCTTTGGGCGAGGCGTCTCTCATCACCATAACAAGGGCGCGCAAACCACACCGATCTCCCACGTGCCCGGCGGGGTCAGGGATTTTCTCTGCCTCGTGATGACTGGGTGTTGTGTGATGACCTTAGGTTAGTTAGGTTTAAGTAGCTCTAAGTTCTAGGGGACTGATGACCATAGATGTTAAGTCCCTTAGTGCTCAGAGCCATATGAACCATTTTTTTGAACCTCCCACGTGCCCGCCTGCTGCAAACAGCTGTGACTCTTGCAATGTTGGAACGTGCGAACACTGTCGTTCGACGTGAATGACGGATCGCTAACAAACACCTCGCTGCACAACTGGATATCTCTGTTGGTAGTGCTGCCACACACGTTCACCAGTTGAAAGATGTGTGCTCAAAGATGTGTACCAGCCGGATTTCCTCTCCCACTAACAGAAGCATATGAAGAACAACGAAGAACGATCTAAGCCAGGGCTTCACAACATACGTGCTCGCGGAGCAAGCTGTGAGCAGCAAGGCGCGAGCACGGAGCAGCGCGAGCACGCTACCCCCACTACCGGACCAGAGCGGAGAGTGGGGAGAGTCACGTGGGGTACACAACAGCTGCCACCAGTCGATGTAAATCCGCGGCCACCTGCAGGGATATCACTCACGAATTATTACTGCGACAAATGAAACAAATAAAGGAGAATGTACACGTGCCTCATAATTTTATTAGCTTAGTGTATGTCTCTACCATCTGTAGACACTGAAACTAAAGAATTCCACGACAATCCTATATTTTCAACACTTTCTTCAACACTACTTAAAATATCACCTCCGGTTGTAGTGTTCTTCATGGCTACTACATCGAGGAGCTCCTCCCTCACCTGAAGATCTCTATTAACACCTCTAATAAATATGGCAAGCTGCGCTGTTCCAGTGATATCAACTCTTTCGTCCAGAGCTAGAGAATACGCCATAAAATCTTTACAGATGCTTGCAAACTGGCTCTGGACGTCGTCTGCCATGTCCTGTATGCGACGCATAATGTTCATGTTAGATAATGGCACAATCAGAAACTGTTCAACTTGAGATGGACACAAATGTTCCGCTGCAGCTACCAAACATTCTTTTATTAAATCGCCATCGGTTAAGGGCCGCAGGGATTTTGCTAAAAGCAAAGCAGTTTTGTAACCCACTCTGAGAGCTGCCTCAGTTGATTTTTCTTCGTCGTCCAGATCTTCTTCGGATAGCTCCCTTTTAAGTTTAATAACTTCCTGTGCACGATCTGGTCAATCACATTTTCCACGTCCGTAGTCTTTCGCGTGGTACGACATATAATGTCGCGGCAAATTAAATATCGTTAAAGAATTCAGCGTTTTGTGACATACTAATCATTTTGCAACACCAACTTTTTCAGTAAACAGATACAATTCCTCCCAATGGGGGTTGAACTGCGAAAGCATGGTTGGTGTTACACAACGGCGACTTCACATGATTCTTAACCAGCGAAGTGACTGTTACGAGCTGATCGTAGTACTTTAAACGTTACACAGTCGGTGCGAATTCAATAGGCACGCTGCGGCCCTATTCAAACGTGCGCGCGCATTTCCCCTCCCTCCCCTCCCTCCCACTCCGCGACCTTGCAGCTGCTCGCGAGCAGGTGCCTGAGCAGACGCGAGTACTCGTGCTCAAAACCGGCCAGTTGTTAAGCCCTGATCTAAGCGGAACTGAAAGCATGTTACGGGACTGATGCTGACAATTTTTTGTCGACATCGTCACAGCGATGAAACGGGGTTCATCACTTTAAACTGGAAGAAAACTGGTAATCCACGAAGCGGCGCCACACCACCTCTCGTCCAATAAAATGTTCAAAGCTGTACCTTCAGCTGGTAAAATTGCCGGTAGCTGTGGCCGAGCGGTTCTAGGCGCTTCTGTCCGGAACCGCGCTGCTGCAACGGGCCCAGGTTAAAATCCTGCCTCGGGCATGGATGTGTGTGCTGTCCTTTGGTTAGTTAGGTTTATGTAGTTCTAATTCTAGGGATATGATGACCTCAGATGTTAAGTCCCATAGTGCCTCGAACCATTTCAACCGGTAAAATCATGGCGACGGGTTTCAGGGACTTTGAAGGCATGGTGCAACAGTCAACTCTGAAGTGTATCGTACTGCCCTCAAGAAATTGAAGCTTGTTCGTCGCCACAAAAATGTAAACGAACTTTTCCTTCCCCATGATGGCGCAAGGCCTTACACAAGGCTGCGCACACGTGAGGAGCTCACGAAATTTCATTGGACTGTTCTTCTTCTTCATCCACGGTACAGCTCGAATATTGCACCCTACGACATCCACCCGTTTGGGCCAATGAACGATACACTCCCCGGGAAGGAGTACGTGGATGATGGGGAGATCATTGAAGCAGCAAGACGTTGTCTTCCACTTTGATCAGCAGCGTGATACCATGCAGACATAGAAGCCCTCCAAGTAAGGTGGCGTAAGGGCGTGGCACTGAACGGAGATTGTATCGAAAAAACATAGTAGATAATATGGCGTACTGGAATCCTGAATGAACCAACATGCTTACGTAAGAACTTCGTTGCATGTTTTATTCAACGTCCCTGGTTGATACCTGGAAACACTGGCGAGAAAGCTATTTCAAAAAGCAAGGGAGTTGAATTACAGGTAAATGACGAAGAAACAAAATTCGTGAGGACAGAAAGTTATTTCAAGACAAAAAGACAGGAAACCATATAGACTCATGAACGTGTGTTGAAGATGCAGAGGTGTTTGAAAATCTGGGAGTTGTAGTAAATATCAGAACTGATGAGAAACAAAAAATAAAAGCAAGGATAAAAGCGGCATCTAAAGCGTCGTATTCACTCATTAAATTAATGTTATCAAAAATTTTGTTAAGAGGGAACAAAATGGTGAAATGTAAAATGGCTCTGAGCACTATAGGACTTAACTTCTGAGGTCATCCGTCCCCTAGAACTTAGAAGTACTTAAACCTAACTAACCTAAGGACAGCCCACACATCCATGCCCGAGGCAGGATTCTAACCTGCGACGTAGTGGTCGTGCGGTTCCACACTGTAGCGCCTAGAACCTCTCGGCCACACCGGCCGGCGAGGAAATGTAAAATTATAATCACAAAAGTATTAGTACATGGAGCAGAAATATGGAGAACAGCTATGTATACAGGGAGAAAGATAAAGGCTTTCAAAAGTAAAATCCTGCGGAAGATACGTGGACGAATTTGTGAGAGAGAAGAAGGGCGAAGAAGAAAGAACAGGGAGGTCAGTGAGGTTCCTAATGAACCAAGTAGTGTTGCGGAAGTCAAGACAAGGAGGCTTGGATGGGCTGCAAGGTGTATAGGAGAGAGGAGGGAACAAGATGGCGAGAAGTGTCAGAGAAGAAGCCCGAAGGGCGGAGACCTTTAGATAGTCCGAAAATGAGATGGATACACTAGGTGGTCAAGGATCTTCAGATACTTGGAGCAAAGAAAGAGGCTGTCAAAGACACAAAGCTGTGGAAAAGGCCACTTGACTAGGTGAAAAGCCGGCTGCGATTTGTGGCTCCAGCACAGTAAGAGATCAAGACCATACAGACTTCATCGAAATTAACGTCTATTACTATAATCGACATAATAGTCTAGAGAGATTCAGCAACTGTTTAGATAATTCAGAAAACTTTCATTTATTGTTCCGTCCCAGTTGAACATTTTTAATTAGATTACATCTTTGAATCATTCTGGATCATCTTCAGACGTAAGACGAAGTTAAATTAAATATGTAGCATTTAATACACTCCTGGAAATGGAAAACAGAACACATTGACACCGGTGTGTCAGACCCACCATACTTGCTCCGGACACGGCGAGAGGGCTGTACAAGCAATGATCACACGCACGGCACAGCGGACACACCAGGAACCGCGGTGTTGGCCGTCGAATGGCGCTAGCTGCGCAGCATTTGTGCACCGCCGCCGTCAGTGTCAGCCAGTTTGCCGTGGCATACGGAGCTCCATCGCAGTCTTTAACACTGGTAGCATGCCGCGACAGCGTGGACGTGAACCGTATGTGCAGTTGACGGACTTTGAGCGAGGGCGTATAGTGGGCATGCGGGAGGCCGGGTGGACGTACCGCCGAATTGCTCAACACGTGGGGCGTGAGGTCTCCACAGTACATCGATGTTGTCGCCAGTGGTCGGCGGAAGGTGCACGTGCCCGTCGACCTGGGACCGGACCGCAGCGACGCACGGATGCACGCCAAGACCGTAGGATCCTACGCAGTACCGTATGGGACCGCACCGCCACTTCCCAGCAAATTAGGGACACTGTTGCTCCTGGGGTATCGGCGAGGACCATTCGCAACCGTCTCCATGAAGCTGGGCTACGGTCCCGCACACCGTTAGGCCGTCTTCCGCTCACGCCCCAACATCGTGCAGCCCGCCTCCAGTGGTGTCGCGACAGGCGTGAATGGAGGGACGAATGGAGACGTGTCGTCTTCAGCGATGAGAGTCGCTTCTGCCTTGGTGCCAATGATGGTCGTATGCGTGTTTGGCGCCGTGCAGGTGAGCGCCACAATCAGGACTGCATACGACCGAGGCACACAGGGCCAACACCCGGCATCATGGTGTGGGGAGCGATCTCCTACACTGGCCGTACACCACTGGTGATCGTCGAGGGGACACTAAATAGTGCACGGTACATCCAAACCGTCATCGAACCCATCGTTCTACCATTCCTAGACCGCCAAGGGAACTTGCTGTTCCAACAGGACAATGCACGTCCGCATGTATCCCGTGCCACCCAACGTGCTCTAGAAGGTGTAAGTCAACTACCCTGGCCAGCAAGATCTCCGGATCTGTCCCCCATTGAGCATGTTTGGGACTGGATGAAGCGTCGTCTCACGCGGTCTGCACGTCCGGCACGAACGCTGGTCCAACTGAGGCGCCAGGTGGAAATGGCATGGCAAGCCGTTCCACAGGACTACATCCAGCATCTCTACGATCGTCTCCATGGGAGAATAGCAGCCTGCATTGCTGCGAAAGGTGGATATACACTGTACTAGTGCCGACATTGTGCATGCTCTGTTGCCTGTGTCTATGTGCCTGTGGTTCTGTCAGTGTGATCATGTGATGTATCTGACCCCAGGAATGTGTCAATAAAGTTTCCCCTTCCTGGGACAATGAATTCACGGTGTTCTTATTTCAATTTCCAGGAGTGTATTTTACAGTGAGTAGAAAAACTAAGAATTGTATATAAACGTAGAATTTACCTAAGTAGTTTCGTCAGCAACCCGCCTTGTCTACTCAGAAACACGTGTCAGAGTTATGTGTTTTGCATCTGCGGTCAGTGTTGTAAATAGGTGTATGTTAGAGGTAGGAGGAAAAGGGGGAATTGAAAATGGAGTAGGACAGATTGGGGGAGGAGAAAAGAAGCATAGAGGGCGTGGTGGATGTCACGAGTTTTACAAAAGTGGTCGTGCTGAAACCGTAGAACGTCTAATTATGTAAAAATTTTCGCTGAAACGCTAATAGTGCAGAACAGTGGGTATATAATACGTAAACGGAATGAAAATGGTGAAAACATAAGAAGGAGCGAGAGGGAATTGAGAGCGGACAAAGAATGTTAGGAAGGATTGGGTGGGGAGGGGGGAATAGAGATAGTGGAGGGATGCTGTGGGTTTGTACTAGATCTTCAACATAACACAACTTCCGCAATTTTACAATCCTTATGTCTTTCACTGTTTATACATTCATTGCTCTAGGTGTATACTTTTAACGCTTTAACAAACAAAGTCTTTATACAGTCGTATTTTTATGAATTCAGAGAACAACTTATGACTTTATAGTTTCAATGTTTCACACTTTGAATATCTTCAGATACTAATTCATTTTTTGCTATTTTATTTTCACTTTTGTAATCTACTATTTTACCCTAATTTTATAGTTTTACGAATACGTTCTGGTAACTTAACAGAAGTTTTTTATATTACTTACATTTTGCAATTTTAGTATAAGACACTCTCTTGGTAAACCTATCGTATCGCTGCCAGTATCCCTCTCCCACCTAGCCTTCTCTGCCCGCTCTCATCCCCCTTCGTTCTGTGTGATAATTTTACCGCTCTATGCCGTTTCCATTTTACATACCCTGTGTTCTACACAATTAGTGTTTCAGCGAGAATTTTAACGAAAGTAAACGTTCTATAATTTTCACACAGACTCGGCTTCTTCTCCTCTTCCCCCCAATAAGCCACACTCCAATTCCCATCTCCTCCTCTCTACCCTACCTCCAACATAAACATATTTAAAACTCTGACATCTGTTCCAAAACACAGGACTCTGATATGTGGTTCTGAGTAGACGCAACAACTTACATAAGGCTACGTTTATGTTCAGTTACTGTCTTTTTATACTTGTTGTAAAATATTAGATGGTACAAAAAATGGTTCAAATGGCTCTGAGCACTATGGGACTCAACTGCTGAGGTCATAAGTCCCCTAGAACTTAGAACTACTTAAACCTAACTAACCTAAGGACAACACACACATCCAAGCCCGAGGCAGGATTCGAACCTGCGACCGTAGCGGTCGCGCGGTTCCAGACTGTAGCGCCAGAACCGCTCGGCCACCAGCAGCCGACTTAGATGGTACATATTTAGTTTCTGAAGATGATTCAGAGTGACTGAAACATGTAATCTACTTAAAAATGTGCAAATGGGACGGAACAGTAAATGAGAATTATCTTAATTGGTACTTACTAGTTTACTTAAAGCTGAGTGGGGAAGGAAACTGTCACTTTTGGCAGTAAACATACATTTCACTATCTTTATTCGACTTTAATTCGGATGCGTTTGTCTTTCTCCCTAACTCTTATTCTTATGATTACACAAGCAATGTAATTTAACCTCAAGGTCGTGCGTTGTTACAAAATTTGATCTTAAAATATTCGAAGCTACGTGACTGATTTTTTGAACTACCGTACGTATAGCATCAAATTATCTCATTTGCAACGGAGAGGAAAATGCACCACGAGGATAGAAATGGACTTTCTGCACCACATGGTTTTATTGCGCCTCAGCGTGGACTCTGAATTCCGTCCGCAATTTACTGCGTGCAGTTTCATCCCAGCCTGATTCATTCATTGTGCGACGAGATTGTTCCTTTCCTACTTACATGACGGGGTAAACTGAAACACATCTGCAGAGTTTATTTACCGACTCTTTTTATTTTCGGCGCAAACATTGCTCTTTACTTATGCATACTGTGCTACTCGCAGACTCCGTTGCGCATAGTTTTCGAGACGCCCGCTGTAGAAGCATCTTGTTAAGTTTTTTCTTGTAGCTCTGTTAAAGCTGTGCTCCGTTTCATGAATGCGCGAGGGAGCGAGGAAAAGGCGGAATAATGCGGTCCGCATTCCGGACGCGGGCTTTATGAAGTGTATTAGCCGCCTGAAATGCAGGAACCTTACGTCGCAACGAGAAAACGTGGTACGCCTTCGGCCATCTGGTCGCCCGTAATTGAATGTGTTTCAGTGAGCTATCAAAAAATATGTAGGGGTATTTGTGCAACATTGTAGTTTAAAATATACTCAGGTTTATAGACGTATCATATAGATGACCCCATAAAGCACGAAAGCCGGGTGCTTCTTTTGAAACTGAGCCAGTCCGTTCCAATATGATTACAAACCTGGTTTCTGCTCTATGCAGTGAACATGCCCCATAATAACTATTATTCATAAGGTCAAACTACCATCGTGATTTAACCGATCAATGTTGTGCTGAGCTACCGTAGAGCACTTGCCCGCGAAAGGCAAAGGTCCCGAGTTCGAGTCTCGGTCGGGCACACAGTTTTAATCCGCCAGGAAGTTTCATATCAGCGCACACTCTGCTGCAGAGTGAAAATCTCATTCTTTAAATTAATGTGTTGACTGTAAACACCGTACTATTCTCCCTCAAAGTTTAATACACTCGGGTAAAAAATGTCATATGATACCTACTAATACCTTGTTATATCTCCTTCTTTTTGGCGTAGTGCTGCACTATGATCTGGCATGGACTCAACAAATCGTTAGAAGTCCCATGCAGCGATATTGAGAAGTCCACAGTTTGCGAAAGTGTTGTCAGTGCAGGTTTTTGTGCACGAACCGACGATTAGATTTGTTGTTGTTGTGGTCTTCAGTCCAGAGACTGATCTGATGCAGCTCTCTTTGCTATTCTATCCTGTACAATGTTCTTCATCTCCCAGTACCTAATGCAACCTACATCCTTCTGAATCTGCTTAGCGTATTCATATCTTGGTCTCCCTCTACGACTTTTACTCTCCATGCAGCCCTCAAATACCAAATTTGTGATCTCTTGATGCGTCAAAACATGTCCTACCAACCGATTCCTTCTTCTAATCAAGTTGTGCCACAAATTCTGCTCAATACCTCCTCATTAGTTATGTGATCTACTCATCTAATCTTCAGCATTCTTCTGTAGCACCACATTTCGAAAGCTTGATTTCTCCTCTTGTCCAAACTATTTATCGTCCATGTTTCACTTCCATACATGGCTACACTTCATACAAATACTTTCATAAACAACTTCCTGACGCTTAAATTTATACTCGATGATAACAAATTTTTCCTTCAGAAACGCTTTCCTTGTCATTGCTAGTCTACATTTTATATCCTCTCTACTTCGACCGTTATCAGTTATTCTGCTCCCAAAATAGCAAAACTCATTTACCACTTTCAGTGTCTCATTTCCTAATCTAATTCCCTCAGCATCACCCGACTTAATTCGTCTACGTTCCATTATTCTCCTTTCAAGACACAGTCCTTTCCGTCCAACTGCTCTTCCAAGTCCTTTGCTGTCTCTGACAGAATTACAATATCATCGGCGAACCTCAAAGTTTTTATTTCTTCTCCATGGATTTTAATACCTACTCCGATTTTTTCTTTTGTTTCCTTTACTACTTGCTCAGTATACAGATTGAATAACATCGGGGACAGGCTACAATCCTGTCTCACTCCATTCCCAACCACTGCTTCCCTTTTCACGCCCCTCGACTCGTATATCTACCAACTGGTTTCTGTAAAAATTGTAAATAGCCTTTCGCTCCCTGTATTTTACCCTGCCACCTTCAGAATCCGAAAGAGAGTATTCCAGTCAACATTGTCAAATACTTTCTGTAAGTCTACAAATGCTAGAAACGTAGGTTCGCCTTTCCTTAATCTACCTTCTAAGATAAGTTGCAGGGTCAATATTCCCAAATGTTCCACTATTTCTATGGAATCCAAACTGATCTTCCTCTAGGTCGGCTTTTACCAGTTTTTCAATTCGTCTGTAAAGAATTCGCGTTAGTATTTTGCAGCATTGAATTATTAAACCGGGTCACTCCAACCCAAATGATCCAGCACTGGTTGCTTGACCATCTCAGAAAAAGTTTTATATTTGCTGGATGAATTCCCCAAAGTTGATTAGTCATAAAAATATTTTTTAAAAAAAATTATTGTTTATTGTTTTGAAATGGTGGCCATATTTGTTTCAGGCCACATGCGTTTTTCGTATTTCCAAGCATCTACATTTTTTACAATTATCCAGTAGTGGATTGTCCTAAGCTTTTCAGATAAAATGCCTTTAGTACAACACACTGTGGGTTACAAATTAACATCATTATCACTTAGGTGAATGTACTCTTTAATACATTTTTAATAGTTCAAATTTATCACCCACAAATGAAAGAAACTCAATTTTTGAACAGTAGTTTTCCGAAGAAACATTAATTTCTCAGCTTTAATATTTTTCTGCTATTACTCTGTATAGTATAGTTACTTTTTATACAGTATCGATGGTGAACAGCTTACACTTAAAAAATATACTATTTCAAAAAATAGATTTTTTAAATTGTTCCTTTTGTGGCCTGCAATATCTTTGTTAGGGGACCAAATAAAAATCTAAAATTTCTCAGTTAATAGACCTTTATGATATCAAACTTCATTTTAAGTTTCAGCTTTGGGATTCAATTGTAAGTTATGGAAAAAAGATTACAAACATGAGTCAAAAATACGTTTTTTAACATCTGCAATATCTGGTAGGCTAATCAAATAAAGTATACCAGTTGCATAATGTAACACACCACATTACACTAGGTAGTAATTATTTGTCGAAGCAATGCTGTAGTAATTGTTTCAGTTGGCTAACAGTTGCATCTGAAAGCCTATACAAGTCTGATTCGGTTCTTTCCCCTTACACCAACAATTATCTACTTACACTTATTTTGCTAGAAGTTCTTGAATTGTGCAGTTGCAAAATGGTATGTTAGTGTTCTGTTAGTGTTATTATTAATGAAGCATGTCATAAAAGTGTGTATAGAGTGTATAATGAAGACATTACTTTAATAGAATATTACAGTGAAGAAGAAAAAGTGTTGGTTTGCTTACAAGTCGGCCCAGAGGTCAAATCAACAAGCAAGTACCATGCGATGAAATAGTTAAAAAAATTGCCTATTGGCTTCTGTCTCGGGTTCTTCGGCCGACGTTCATCTAATGATTTTTCTGACGTTTCGCCAGCACGAGTGGCTGGCATTGTCAAAGCTTCACCCTCCATTGCCGGTGGTGAACTGGAGCCGAGCTCGCGGGCGCAGACTATATGTACCTGGCGCGCCAACGTCCGAGGGCTTCTCCGCGGTCATTTCCGGTGCGGTTCTCCTCTTGGTACCTGCGACGGTCGTTCGCTGCAGTACGGGAAGCCAGGATCCGTTGACCTTAAGGCTTTCCTCTTTCTTGTTCAAACTGTTCGCGTGTTTTTGTATTTCTACAGCTTCTCTGAACAAGCGCGTGTGATAGTGGTTCTCTACAGCCAGAACTTCCGTGTCGGCGAATTTTATTACGTGGTCGGTCTCATTCAGTGCGTGTTGTGCCACGGCCGATTTCTCCACCTGCCCCAACCTGCAATGTCGCTTATGCTCCTTGATCCTGGTGTTAATGGATCGTCCAGTCATCCCGACATAAACTTTTCCGCATGTGCATGGTATGCGGTATATTCCCGACATTGAAAGTGGGTCTCTTTTCTCCTTCGCCGATCTAAGACACTCTTTGATCTTCCTTGTCGGTTTGAAGATCGTCTTTACGCCATGTTTGCGCAATATACGGCCGATTCTGTCCGTCACTCTGGGAATGTATGGCAGAAAGGCCGTACCCGACATTTCTTTTTCTGGTTCCTTACTTCGCCGAGTGTTTGGCTCAGTTACACTTCTAATATAATTTGTGGAGTACCCATTGCTCCTCAGGACTGTTTCCAGGTGTTGCATTTCTCGTTTGAGGTGTTGCGGCTCACATATTCGTCCTGCTCTCGTTACGAGCGTACTAATCATGCCCCTTTTCTGGCTCGGGTGGTGGTTTGACAGTTTGTGCAGGTATCGGTCCGTGTGAGTCGGTTTTCGATACACGCTGTGTCCCAGGTTTTCGCCGTCCCTTGTGACCAGCACATCTAGAAATGTCAGTTTCTTGTCCTTTTCTACTTCCATGGTAAATGTTATGTTGGCATGGAGGCTGTTCAAGTGTCTTAGGAAGTCACCGAGCTGTTCTTCACCATGGCTCCACACCACGAAAGTATCATCGACGTACCTGTACCACACCTTAGGTTTGCAAGTGGCCGAGTCCAGTGCCTGTGCTTCGAATTGTTCCATGAAGAAGTTGGCCACCACTGGACTGAGAGGACTACCCATGGCGACGCCTTCCAGCTGTTCGTAGAAGTCGCCATTCCAGGTGAAATAGCTCGTGGTGAGACATGCATGGAAGAGCTTTCTGATGTCTAGCGGGAAAATGGAACCGATGTGCTCCAGAGCGTCACTGAGTGGCACTTTCGTAAATAACGAAACAACATCAAAGCTGACCAGGATGTCGTTTGGTGCAAGCTTCAGTTTCTTCAGCTTCTCAATGAAATGTCCTGAGTCCTTAATGTATGTGTCGGTCTTCCCCACGTGTGGTTGGAGCAGAGAGGCCAAGTGTTTTGCCAGCTTATATGTCGGTGATCCAGGAGCGCTAACGATCGGTCTCAGTGGAACGTTGTTCTTATGGATCTTGGGTAATCCATACAGCCGAGGTGGTAGGGCTTCTGTGTTGCGCAGGTTTCTCTGTATGTCCGCCGGCAGAGAAGACGCCTTGATCAATCGATTCGTATTCCGTGTGATACGTTGCGTCGGATCTGCGCTTAGTTTTCGGTACGTCGTCGGATCTAATAGGTCTCGGATCTTTTGCTCATAATCTTCGGTCTTCGTTACGACGGTCGCATTCCCCTTATCGGCAGGCAGTACCAATATACTCTTGTCGGCGTTGAGATTCTTAATGGCTTGTACCTCTTCTTTCTTCAGGTTGCAAGCTGGCGGTTTTGCTCGGCGCAGTATCCTGGCTGTTTCCGTGCGTATTTCCTCTGCCCTTTCACAAGGAAGGGCACGAATGGCTGCTTCGGTGTTGGCAATGATGTCCTCCATAGGTATGGTTCTCGGGATGATAGCGAAATTCCCTCCTTTTTGAAGAACAGACACTTCCGCTTCGGTCAATTGTCGTTCAGTGAGGTTGACCACTGTGTGTGACATGTCGGGAGTCGCCTTGTCGGTCTGCTTCCGGCATCTTTCAAACTTTTTCTTCTGTCGCTCGGTGCAGCGCTCGAGTTCGTTCTGCATGCTCCTGTGAGTGATGCTGTCGATCTTGTCCCAGTCGTCTCGATGCATTCTGCTACTTAGTTGATAGAAAATGTCCAGAAGTTCCTGATCCGTTCTCGCCAAGTCTCTCCGTGTTGTATGTATTCGCTCACGAAGAAAAGCTCGTTCCATTCTGTCGTAGATACGATGTGCTTGGGCGGTGGTGAATAGGAGCTTTTCTTCGTGAGCGAATACATACAACACGGAGAGACTTGGCAAGAACGGATCAGGAACTTCTGGACATTTTCTATCAACTAAGTAGCAGAATGCATCGAGACGACTGGGACAAGATCGACAGCATCACTCACAGGAGCATGCAGAACGAACTCGAGCGCTGCACCGAGCGACAGAAGAAAAAGTTTGAAAGATGCCGGAAGCAGACCGACAAGGCGACTCCCGACATGTCACACACAGTGGTCAACCTCACTGAACGACAATTGACCGAAGCGGAAGTGTCTGTTCTTCAAAAAGGAGGGAATTTCGCTATCATCCCGAGAACCATACCTATGGAGGACATCATTGCCAACACCGAAGCAGCCATTCGTGCCCTTCCTTGTGAAAGGGCAGAGGAAATACGCACGGAAACAGCCAGGATACTGCGCCGAGCAAAACCGCCAGCTTGCAACCTGAAGAAAGAAGAGGTACAAGCCATTAAGAATCTCAACGCCGACAAGAGTATATTGGTACTGCCTGCCGATAAGGGGAATGCGACCGTCGTAATGAAGACCGAAGATTATGAGCAAAAGATCCGAGACCTATTAGATCCGACGACGTACCGAAAACTAAGCGCAGATCCGACGCAACGTATCACACGGAATACGAATCGATTGATCAAGGCGTCTTCTCTGCCGGCGGACATACAGAGAAACCTGCGCAACACAGAAGCCCTACCACCTCGGCTGTATGGATTACCCAAGATCCATAAGAACAACGTTCCACTGAGACCGATCGTTAGCGCTCCTGGATCACCGACATATAAGCTGGCAAAACACTTGGCCTCTCTGCTCCAACCACACGTGGGGAAGACCGACACATACATTAAGGACTCAGGACATTTCATTGAGAAGCTGAAGAAACTGAAGCTTGCACCAAACGACATCCTGGTCAGCTTTGATGTTGTTTCGTTATTTACGAAAGTGCCACTCAGTGACGCTCTGGAGCACATCGGTTCCATTTTCCCGCTAGACATCAGAAAGCTCTTCCATGCATGTCTCACCACGAGCTATTTCACCTGGAATGGCGACTTCTACGAACAGCTGGAAGGCGTCGCCATGGGTAGTCCTCTCAGTCCAGTGGTGGCCAACTTCTTCATGGAACAATTCGAAGCACAGGCACTGGACTCGGCCACTTGCAAACCTAAGGTGTGGTACAGGTACGTCGATGATACTTTCGTGGTGTGGAGCCATGGTGAAGAACAGCTCGGTGACTTCCTAAGACACTTGAACAGCCTCCATGCCAACATAACATTTACCATGGAAGTAGAAAAGGACAAGAAACTGCCATTTCTAGATGTGCTGGTCACAAGGGACGGCGAAAACCTGGGACACAGCGTGTATCGAAAACCGACTCACACGGACCGATACCTGCACAAACTGTCAAACCACCACCCGAGCCAGAAAAGGGGCATGATTAGTACGCTCGTAACGAGAGCAGGACGAATATGTGAGCCGCAACACCTCAAACGAGAAATGCAACACCTGGAAACAGTCCTGAGGAGCAATGGGTACTCCACAAATTATATTAGAAGTGTAACTGAGCCAAACACTCGGCGAAGTAAGGAACCAGAAAAAGAAATGTCGGGTACGGCCTTTCTGCCATACATTCCCAGAGTGACGGACAGAATCGGCCGTATATTGCGCAAACATGGCGTAAAGACGATCTTCAAACCGACAAGGAAGATCAAAGAGTGTCTTAGATCGGCGAAGGAGAAAAGAGACCCACTTTCAATGTCGGGAATATACCGCATACCATGCACATGCGGAAAAGTTTATGTCGGGATGACTGGACGATCCATTAACACCAGGATCAAGGAGCATAAGCGACATTGCAGGTTGGGGCAGGTGGAGAAATCGGCCGTGGCACAACACGCACTGAATGAGACCGACCACGTAATAAAATTCGCCGACACGGAAGTTCTGGCTGTAGAGAACCACTATCACACGCGCTTGTTCAGAGAAGCTGTAGAAATACAAAAACACGCGAACAGTTTGAACAAGAAAGAGGAAAGCCTTAAGGTCAACGGATCCTGGCTTCCCGTACTGCAGCGAACGACCGTCGCAGGTACCAAGAGGAGAACCGCACCGGAAATGACCGCGGAGAAGCCCTCGGACGTTGGCGCGCCAGGTACATATAGTCTGCGCCCGCGAGCTCGGCTCCAGTTCACCACCGGCAATGGAGGGTGAAGCTTTGACAATGCCAGCCACTCGTGCTGGCGAAACGTCAGAAAAATCATTAGATGAACGTCGGCCGAAGAACCCGAGACAGAAGCCAATAGGCAATTTGTCAACAAGTGGCCACGAAAGCCTCAACAATTTTGTAGTTAAAAAAATGTCATCATCTTTTTGGTCAGTCTAGCATGGACCCTTTTGAGAAACATAAGAAACCTATGGCAAAATGTCTGTGAGAAATAATATTTGATCATTATTCTAAGAATAAAAGCCCTCTTCTCAATCTCATACCAGGGAATTCTAAGATATTTGTAATTCACGAGGGAAAGGATAGTGAAACCTCAGATACAGAATTTTGTGACTTATCAGTAACCATTAAAAAAGTAGATACAGCTTGTGAAATCCTGGGTATATCGCCTGTTAGTAAAATTAGAAAACTAAGTCAAGATAAAAGACCAAGTGCCTTGAATACAAAAAATTGAGAAAGTGGCTGCTACATTTCATTTTAAAATACAATTTGTACTAAAACAGATGGAAGTTCTAAAACTTCACCAACTGAATATGACGATTTGATAGAAAAATCAACAACTAAATGCAGTGCTTCAAACAAAGAGGATAAAATTAAGATTATCAGTTTACTGCTGAATTCTTGGAGTCGAGCAAAAGTTAGTGATGAATTTATGTGTCAGAACGTCTTGTTAAGCTAACAAGGCAATTAGTGGTAAAAGAACAGTGAATTTTAACAGCATTATAAAAGAAAAGTGCGTCTAATTTGGTAGATGAAAGCACAATCAGTAAAGTTATTAAGGATTATGACGATGACAATAACAGCTGTTTGATGTCTGGGAAAAAAGACTGTGGTTCTGTGAAAGAAGATGGTTCTAAGATTCAAAGACAAAAAAGGTTAATAATGTGTAATTTAAATGACTATTCACTGAATTTAAAAAAGAAAATACTGACGTTAGAATTGGAAGATCAAAGTTTTGCCAGTTGGGACCAAGATGGCGTACTGTTGCAAGGGCTTCTGGTACCCAAAATGTTTGTATCATCAGAGCGTTAAGTTGATGATAGATGGGGCCAATCTTAGAGTTAACTATAAAGACCTTTTGGAAGTTATGGTATGCATTATTGACAGTTACAGTTGTGTGATCATGGGAAAATGTGAAGATTGTCCAGGCAAACAAGCCTTACCTGACATGTTTTAAGAATCCGAAGAAGACGATTTGATACTTGACAATACAAAATACAAACAATGGGTGACACAAGAGAGAACTGAAATTGTGACAGTCATAAAATCACGTGAAGAGTTTTTTTGAAGTATTTGTGGATACTGATTTACTTTTCGGATCATTTTATTGAAAAAGCTCAAAGTAAATATTTGAAAGACAAAAAGCTAACCTTGGCAGCTGATGAATGTTTAGTTCTTGCTGACTTTTCGGAAAATTATTCCTTTGTTGTTCAAGATGAAGGACAAGGGCACCACTGGATAAACAAACAGGCCACATTTCGTCCATTTGTATTCTATTATAAAGATGAAGATAAACTAATGAGCCACAGCTTTTGTGTCTTAAGTGACTACCTTGAACACAACACTACACCAGTGCTCATTATTCAACTAAAATTAACAGACTACGTTAAACAGTACCACCCTTCCATAAAGAAACAGATTTAATTTTCGGATGAGGCAGCAAGTCAATATAAAAAAAAATTATTAACATCTCCTTTTATAAAGAAGATTTTTGGTTTGATGTAGAATGACTCTTTTTCTCTTAATGCCATGGGAATGCTTGTGATGTTGTCTGGGGTACAAAAAAGTGTGCTGTCACAGAAGCAAGTCTGCAGCAGACCGGTGGCAATCATAACACCACAAGAAATGTTTGAAGTCTATATAAAACATATCAAAGGAATCACCTATGTTTTTGTACCATGTGAGGATATACAAGAAGTCTATGACAGTGTCTTGAGGGAAAGGTACAACACATGTCAGAAGATTAAAGACACTCGTTCCTTTCAATGTTTAGTACCCCATTCACACAAACTACTGAAGTGTAATATCACATCAACTTCACCTGAAAGTGAACTTCATCATTGTGGAAAACTTGTACAACTGATACTTCAAAATAAAGACATGGTGGCTTGTGTTTAAGATGAACAGTGGTGGGTTGGCGAAGTTGATAATATTGACTGTCAAAACCAAAATGTACATGTTGCATTTTGTCACCCTCCAGGACCAAGGAAGTCTTTTAAAAAAACTGAGAAGGATCAAGTTTGGATGCCACTGAAAAATGTACTAAGAAATCTGTCTCCCATGGAATTTACAACAGCGACTGGGCGACTTAATAATATAATTCCCAAACTGAGTGAACAAATTTCTCAAATGTTTAATGAGCGATGTACTAAAAACAATTAATAAGAGTACAATTTAACGTAACTAAGAGGCTTATTTTAAATAAAAATTTAAGCAATCATAGATATGATTAAATTATATATTGCAACTGATATATTTTATTCCATAAGCTTAGATATAGCAGATGTTAAAAAACGTATTTTTGTCTCGTATTTGTAATCTTTTTTCCATAACTGCCAATTGAATCTCAAAGTTGAAATATACACTGGAGTTTGATTTCATAAAGGTTTATTAATTGTGAAATTTTCAGATTTTTATCATGCCCCCCTAGAAAGATATTGCAGGCCACAAAAAGGAAAAATAAAAAAAATACATTTTTAAAAATAGTGTATTTTGTTACGTGTAAGCTGCTCACCACTGATAATCTATAAAAGGTAACTATACTATACAGTGCAATAGCAGAAAAAATATTAAAGATGAGAAATTAATTTTTCTTTGGAAAACTACTGTTCAAAAATTGAGTTTTTTTAAATTGTGGCTGATAACTTTGAAATATTAAAAATATATGAAAGAATACATTCAGCTAAGTGATAATAATGTTAATTAGTATCCCAGACTGTATTGAACTAGATACATTTCATCTGAAAGGCTTAGGAAAATCCACTACCGAATAATTGTAAAAGATGTAGATGCTTGCACATAAGAAAAACGCATGCGGCCTGGAACAAATATGACTGCCATTTCAAAATAATAAACAATAAATTTTTTAAAAATATTTTTGTGACTACTAAACATTGGGGAATTCACCCAGCAAATATAACATTTTTCTGAGATGGTCAAGCAACCAATTATTTTTTTCTTTGACCACTTCGTATGGATTGACCCAACTGATAGTTCGGTAATTTTCACATTTGTCAACACCTATTTTCTTTGGGATTGGAATTATTATATTCTTCTTGAAGTCTGAGGATATTTCACCTGTCGCATACATCTTGCTCACCAGATGGTAGAGTTTTGTCAAGGATGGCTCTCCCAAGGCTGTCAGTAGTTCTAATGGAATGTTGACTACTCCCTGGGCCTTATATCGACATAGGTCTTTCAGTCCTCTGCCAAACTCTTAAAGCAGTATTCATATCTTCATCTACATCCTCTTCCATATCCATACCATTGTCCTCAAGTACATTGCCCTTGTATAGACTCTCTATATACTCCTTTCACCTTACTGCTTTCCCTTCTTTGCTTAGAACTGGATTTCCATCTGAGCTCTTGATATTTATACAAGTGGTTCTCTTTTCTCCAAAGTTCTCTTTAATTTTCCTGTACGCAGTGTTTATCTTACCCCTAGTGAGATATGCCTCTACATCCTTATATTTATCCTCTAGCCATCCTTGCTTAGCCATTTTGCACTTTCTGTCGATCCATTTTTGAGACGTTTGTATCCCTTTTTACCTGCTTCATTTACTGCATTTTTATATTTTCTCCTTTCATCAATTAAATTCAATAATTCTTCCGTTACCCAAGGATTTCTACTACCCCTCGTCTTTACCTACTTGATCCTCTGCTGCCTTCATTATTTCATCCCTCAAAGCTACCCATTCTTCTTCTTCTCTATTTCTTTCGCACGTTCCTGTCAATCGTTCCCTTATGCTCTCCCTTTAACCCTCTACAACCTCTGGTTCTGTCAGTTGGATAAATTCCCACCTTTTTGCAGTATCTTCAGTTTTAATCTACAGTTCATAACCAATAGACTGTGGTCATCCACATTTGCCCATGGAAATGTCTTACAATATAAAACCCTGTTCCTAAATCTCTGTCTTACTATTATATAATCTATCTGAAACCTTCTAGTATCTCCACGCCTCTTCCATGTACCCAACCTTCTTTCAATGTTTTTGAACCAAGTGTTAGCTATGGTTAATATATGCTTTGCGCAAAATTGTACCAGTCCACTTCCTCTTTCATTCCTTACCCCCATTCCATAGTCACGCGGTACGTTTCCTTCTCTTCCTTTTCCTACTATTGAATTTCAGTCACCGATGACTATTAAAGTTTTGTCTCCCTTCACTATCTGAATAACTTCTTCTATCTCATCTTACATTTTATCAATCTCTTCGTCATCTGCAGAGCTAGTTGGCATATAAACTTGTATTACTGAGGTAGGCGTGTGCTTCGTGTCTATCTTGGGCACAATAATGCGTTCACTATGCTGTTTGTAGTAGCTTACCCGCACTCCTTTTTTTTATTCATTGTTAAACCTGCTCCCGCATTACCCCTATCTGATGTTGTCTTTATAACCCTGTATTCACCTGACCAGAAATTTTGTTCCTCCTGCCACCAGTTCCCACTATATCTAACTTTAATCTATCCATTTCCCTTTTTAAATTTTCTAACCTACCTGCCCGATGTAAGGGATCTGACATTCCACCCTCCGATTCATAGAAAGCCAGTTTTCTTTCTCCTGATAACGACGTCCTCCTGAGTAGTCCCCGGCCGGAGATCGGAAAGGGGGACTATTTTACCTCTGGAATATTTTACCAAAGAGGACGCCGTCGTCATTTACCCATGCAGTCAAGCTGCATGCCATCGGGAAAAACTATGGCTGTAGTTTCCCCTTGTTTTCAGGCGTTCGCAGTAAAGCCGTTTTGTTTAGTTTTACAAGGCCAGATCAGTCAATCATCCACACTGTGGCCCCTAAAACTACTGAAAAGACTGCTGGTTCTCTTCAGGAACCACACGTTTGTTTGGCCTCTTAACAGACACCCCTCTGTTGTGGTTGCACCTACGACACTGCTATCTGTATCGCTGAGGCCCGCAAGCCTCCCCACCAAAGGCAAGGTCTATGGTTCAGGGAGTGGGGGGGAACGGCAGAGGATGACGCCCCATAAGTGTTCGATGGGATTCATGATGACGGGCGATCTAAGTGGCCAAGCAATTTGCTACAAATGTTCAGAATGTTTTTCAAAGCAATTGCGATTAGTTGTGGCCTGGTGACATAGTGCATTGTCATCCATAAAAATTCCATTTTTGTTGTGGAATATGAAGTCGATGAACAGCCGCAAATATTTTCCAAGTACAAGAATATAGCCTATGATCGGTTTAGTTGGGCCAGTCCATTCTACGTAAGCACAGCCCAAGCCATTGTCGTGCCACCACAAGCCTGCACGCCATGTTGCCAACCAGTGTCCATGGTTCTTAGGGCCTGCTCGACGCTCGTACCCTACCATCAGCTCTCAGCAACTGAAATCGGGACTCATCTCACCTGTCGTGTTGGATCCAACCGATATGGTCCCGAGCCCAGGACAGTCGCTTCAGGCGATGTGCTGTTAGAAAAGGCCAGATTTTGCCGCACTGTTCTAACAGATACGTTCGCCGTACTTCCGACATTGATTTCTGTGGTTATTTCACACAGTGATGTTTGTCTGTTAACACTGACAACTGTACGCAAACGCCGCTGCTCTCTGTCGTTCATTTAAGGGGCTCCGGAACGCCCTATACTTGCAATGTTAAAATAACGCTTATAAATTACATCTTTCCTCACAAAGTATTTGAGGTAGGAAGTTGAACTTTTTACAGATTATTTATTGGAATATGGGCTACAACTTAACACAGGGATTTTACAAAATTTTAGTTCAGTTATTAAAGATGATTTTTTTTCAATTGTAATGAAAATTCACAACATTTTTTTGCAATTTTTTATTTATATATTCAAAAATATACAGTTTTTTGGAAAAAGGCTGTGTTAAATTATGCAGAAGGTACTGTGTAACATTTACTGAAAGTTTGAAACAAATATGTTTGGAAGATCCTTAGAAAACATGTAATTAGTATGAGAAAATAAAAGTTTTGGGAATCTAGCGACAAAGATTGGATTAACTTTTTAGTGCATTCCAGGTCCATAGGATGGATTATCTTCATCCTCTGCAAACTCCTCCTTCAGCTTCCTCTTGTTCCTCCTCCTGTTTACTCTTGCTTGTATTTCTAGACTCTTTACAGCCCTGTCTGCAGCCCGAAGGCGTTCCTTGTCTAAAGCAAGCATCGCTCGTACCATGTTAGAACCTAACTTCATTCCCATATTTCTAAATACCTTTGCCTTTCCAACATTTCTCCTTTTCTTAAAAGCTTTCAGAGGATTTCTAATAACTTTACTTTTACTCATTATTATACTTCAACAAAACAGAGACTCAAGAAACAGAATTAATTACGAATATTTTCGAGATAACGACAGAGTAAATAAACACGAAACATTCGACAATCACACCAGCGATATATATTGAACCATGACAGGTTAGCCACAACACATACTTTATCTCACATCACTAAAATGTACCTGATGAACACGGACGTTAATAATAACACCATTTGACAGCAGTTTAACAGCGCCACAGTGGGTCACGCCCATGTAAAACACATTTTAAAAGAAATTTAAAAATAGTTGTAGTCTTCGGAATTGAATAAATTATATATCTATTAAAAGGTAATAGTCTGCAGATTCAGAAGACGCAAAAAAGTAAAAATGGAAATTTTCATGATTTTGAGCCTTTCCGGAGCCCCTTAAGGCCGTCAGCACACTCTTCACATTGCGTATCTCAGAATACCAAATTCACTATTGATTCACAAATGGAGTGTCCAGTGCATCTAGGTCCAGTTACGATTTAGCGTTGAGTTTAACTCCCGTCTTGTGGCCACAATGACGTAGGAAACCTTTTCACCGGAGTCAACAGAGTATGAACGATAGCTCCGCCAAAGCACTGTCATTTTATACATTGTATATCCGATGGTAGCGCCATCTGTATATGTTCGTATCGCTGTTCCATGACTTTTGGCAACACAGTGTATATAGGACTTAATAGGCTCAGTTTGTGCACGAGAAAAGTGTTTCTCGCTTTCGGCCTACACAATTTATTAGCCTGAAAAGAGCTAGAAGCTCATGTGCTGCAAAAAAATAGCTTTTGATGACGATGAGTCTATCACCACGTGTATCGAATTACTGCATTTACGTCGCCATACCTGCAGTGCTGTAAAGCTCTTACGGAGTATAATTGCAAGTTCTCCTTATTTATATATCGTAGCCACTAGATAGATTGTAATAAAAGTGAATGGAGCAGGTTTCATGAAGCAAATCTGCCAGTTTTATGTATTCACATATGGCGGTAGGCAACCCGTGGTGTAATTCAAGAATAAAGAGGTGCAGGTCAATAAAATCGCGAAAGCCAAATGTATGATAAATGCAGTATAATGTTTCAAAAGACAACATACATAAAATTATTCGTCATGGAAAATAAAAGCATAGGATTACACTGTTCAACATGCCATCAGAAAATCGTAGCACATGAAGATACAAAATAAAGCAAAAAATTTCTCAAACAATATTTTGCGAGTGAGAGAAACTGTTCATAAGTCACTTTAAGTTGTGGATTTCTTAATTCAAAAATGAATATGGATCACCACGTTTTCTGAAGAGATAAAACCATGAACGAAGGCGTAACGTCTTCCACAGATTGCAGAATTCAACGCGAAAAGGCCACTATTCTGCACAACACTAAGCACTCATGAATTCCACCAACATTAATACAAAAAATATGCTCTTCGTTTCTAGCACTCTCACCATAGTACTGAAGAGTTGATATTCGAATGCGATCATGACGAAAGCACCCGTAAATCACTTGGGCCTCACATGTTGCCAGTAATCGGCATGCTTTGTGCTTCAACTACACGAAGCGTTCCACGTGCAATGAAGACGCACCCAGAGCCCTGATTGGCAGGCACGAGTCAAAGCTTCCGCGAGCCCCTAAAACACAGCTGCCGATTCGTACTACAAAGACGAAACGCTCCAGAGAACATAGACGGCTAGCGTCGAATCGTCTGTTGGTTGACAAGTGACGTATTGTGGCGCCAAGTGCACGACTACAAAATACGCTTGTGACAAAGTGGCCGTCCTTGAAACGCTTCAGAGGTGGGGCTACACTTCTACTCTCGCTTAATCTGTTGGCAGAGTTTACATCTGAATCTGTATCTGCAGATCAAAAGCCACCGTACATTTATTGGCGGCGATTGCTAGTCCCATAATCATTCCCTCCTTGCTGTTGTGTTGACGGCTGGAACGTGAAAAGAATGTCTCTCAGTTCTTCCTATTTTTCCTCCGTGATCTTTACGAGATATGCATATCAGAAAAAATAATTTAGTTTACTGGGTCGTATTCGAACAGGTGCTCTCTAAATTCGAGGAGAGCCCTCCGTGACGTAAGAAGCCTTTCTCAAAGCCCACCACCCTATAGTCTGTAGACCATCAATATGACAACCTCACACTTACTGAACGAATCTCTGGTGACGACCGCAGCAGCTCTTATGTGAATGCTCTCTACCTCTTTCGTTAGTACAACATGAAGCGGTACCACGGCCATCAAACAGTATTTAAGGAATGGCTGGACAGTGGTTTTGTGAGCGACCTCTTCCACCTGTGAATTAAATTCCTTTTGGTTATTGTAATAGATAAGTGCATACATCTAGCGTCTTCCTTCTGATTTAGGGGGTCGCTCCAACAGATACGACTCCGAATAGATATTCGCACGTGATAGACAGATGAGACTGACTCTACTTACTGATAATCAGCCACGTAATATCGTCTGACACATCAATTCCCTAGTCACATGACGTAAATATTTTAGAAGTTGTTCGTGAAATCTAATTTGAATAAAGCAACAAATATAACATGTGTCCCTCTTTTATTAGGTACAGAGGTATAGCTGTTAGAATGTAACAGAAACAAATAATGACCGTATTTCGAAGCCAGTACTATTCAGTCCAGTCATCCGAAAATGCGCACCGTCCTCTTTCGTCTGCTTGAGCGGTCTACAGGAAGTGGCTTCGAAATCCCTGACCGCATATCTACTCTTATGATCTTCATTCGCCATATGATTCCACTTGCCCAAACAGTGCAACTGGGACAATATACAGGGTGATTCAAAAAGAATACCACAACTTTAGGAATTTAAAACTCTGCAACGACAAAAGGCAGAGCTAAGCACTATCTGTCGGTGAATTAAGGGAGCTATAAAGTTTCATTTAGTTGTACATTTGTTCGCTTGAGGCGCTGTTGACTAGGCGTCAGCGTGAGTTGATGCTAAGATGGCGACCGCTCAACAGAAAGCTTTTTGTGTTATTGAGTATGGCAGAAGTGAATCGACGACAGTTGTTCAGCGTGCATTTCGAACGAAGTATGGTGTTAAACCTCCTGATAGTTGGTGTATTAAACGTTGGTATAAACAGTTTACAGAGAATGGGTGTTTGTGCAAAGGGAAAAGTTCTGGACGGCCGAGAACGAGTGATGAAAATGTAGCACGCATCCAGCAAGCATTTGTTCGCAGCCCAGGAAAATCGACTCGCAGAGAGCTGCAAATTCCACAATCAACTGTATGGAGAGTCCTACAAAAAAGGTTAGTTATGAAACCTTATCGTCTCAAATTGGTCAACTACCCGAGGCGATGGATCGGCCGCCAGGCAGCCCGTGACAGAGCACTTCATCACTGGCCTCCAAGAAGCCCTGATCTTACCCCCTGCGATTTTTTCTTATGGGGGTATGTTAAGGATATGGTGTTTCGGTCACCTCTCCCAGCCACCATTGATGATTTGAAACGAGAAATAACAGCAGCTATCCAAACTGTTACGCCTGGTAGGCTACAGAGAGCGTGGAACGAGTTGGAGTATCGGGTTGATATTGCTCGAGTGTCTGGAGGGGGCCATATTGAACATCTCTGAACTTGTTTTTGAGTGAAAAAAGAAACCTTTTTAAATACTCTTTGTAATGATGTATAACAGAAGGTTATATTATGTTTCTTTCATTAAATACACATTTTTAAAGTTGTGGTATTCTTTTTGAATCACCCTGTACTTCTCCAGTTGCGAAAACAACTCAGTATCTTGCGATTATTATCGGTGATGAGCTAAAATGGGCTCGACATATTATTATCAGATATGAAAAAGTCTGCAGTCCCATTAGAGCTATGCGATACTGTGATCGGCGTACAGCGATGCCTTTATACTAGTCGCATTTTGATTACGGCCACCTATGCTACGGATCAGCATCATATAGTGTGCTCCAGAGACGCGGTACTGTGCAGTCCAGGGCCTTCGTTATATTTATTAGAGCGATAATGTCAACTCCCACCAACGCGTTACTGGTTGAAGTGAATGAACCACCGTCAAAGTTGCTACGAATATTCATTGGCAATAAA